>NW_006913050.1:0-443743 GCF_000585515.1 Cladophialophora yegresii CBS 114405 | reverse complement strand
TCTGAGACACCAGCTCCAGAGACTAGCAGTTGGGTTGACTGGACGTCTTCTGAGACTCCAACCCCTGAAACGAGCAGTTGGGCTGACTGGACGTCTTCTGAGACTCCAGCCCCCGAAACGAGCAGCTGGGTTGACTGGACATCTTCCGCGACTCCTACTTCTGAAGAGAGCAGTTGGCTTGATTGGACATCTTCTGCCACTCCAACTCCCGAAGAGAGCAGTTGGCTTGACTGGACTACGTCCTCAACCACGGTCCCAGTCACTCCCGTCGCCCCAGTGACCACAACTTCTGAAAGCAGTTGGCTTGACTGGAGCCCCAGCAGTGTTTCTTCCAGCACAACTTCCTCGTCGACTGGCTGGGCGGACTGGACCAGCACAATGACAACTTCCTCGTCTACGCCAGTTGCTCCTTCCAGCCACTCTAAGACTCCTCAATCCAACACCACCACTAGCAGGACTTGGCAAGTTGTAGGGCCCAGCTCCTCGGCGCGTCCCAGCACCACGATGTCCACCCCAGCTGCTCCAATTGCATCGGGCTTCACCGGAGCGGCAAACAAGCTTGGATCATCTGCCGGCATGATACTAGCGGCAGCATGTGCTGGCTTGGCTATCTTTTGAGATACCCTTTGAGAATTTGTCCTCCGTACAGATTGTTTGTTTTTTGTTGATGAACTCGGACAGGTACCAGCAGGTACAACGACACTTCTATTATCGCGATTTGATACCCATCACATAACATACTAATATTTTGTTCATTTTCGGGTCGGACACACTGGGTATGATGCCTCGGATGGCACTTGATGTTTTATTACGATGAAATCAGCATACGATTGCACATACGACTAACTTGTACATGGGAAAAGGAAGAGGGCATTGATTGCAAGGTTGAACAGGACAACAGAGTCAACTGACGGACAGGGCGAAAAGCACAGGATAGAGATGAACAGAACGAATCAAACCCACTTTCTCCCAAGATCCTTGCACCACCTGTCGTCGTCTGCATAGAGAGCTCGCCCTTTCCCCTTCATCGTGCGGTAAAATTGCGTACCTGCAAGCCATCACTTCATGTCAGGCTGATGCGAAAGCACGTGGTTCGGCTAATAATATGACCTTCACTGCACTGCCCATCTAATAAACCACCTCGGTTGATGTTCTTGATATTTTATATCTTCTCATTTTCTGACAACAATATCCTCCCGGGCTCAGGTCAAACTAGCGCCGGGCTAGAAGGCGAGTCAGAGACGAATTGTTCGACAACTCCTCTGTTCGAATCCCGCCGTTGCTCGACAATCCGACCCTCCTCGATCCCTCCTCCTCCTTCGCAAACGAAAACAGAAGCCACTGGTGGAAGAAAGGCACAGAAATAACATAATGGTTGCATACTTGACAAGTCAAATCGGCGGTAGATCCGCGAGTTGGGAGTAGACCGGGTTGGCTTGCCACCACCGGATATAGCCCAATCAAACACACAAACAAACAATACCACACTTCTACTGTTCGAGTAGAGGTCGTGGTAGAGTTTTTGCGACGACGCTGTCCCGGTTGTTGGGAGTCCTGTTGGTGCCGGAGGACCTCAGCTCAACGCCCTACCAAGAGGTGTACTCTCGATGCACAACGCGCTCAACAGTTAATCAGTTTTCCTACCGTGCGATAACCTCCTCAGATATTCCCCCTTGTGTATTGCTCCTGTTGAGATCAGTCCTCAACACTCTGTCTCCAGCTCATCATGGCATGTCTATCGTGGTCTGATAAAGCTTCGGTCGCCCGGCTACCAGCGTTCTGAAGAATGTCGACGTTGCGCCCTTATGAAGTCTCTCCACTCGAGTGCCGAGAATAACAAGCGAAGCAAGCGCAAGGCGAGCGAGTACGCTTCCAATCACAACACGTCGCACTCCATCCGCCTCGAGGTCCTTGCATGAAACAAGAAGACATCTGACACCGGATCGTATATCCTTCCAAAAACTGCCACTTCCATATGTTGATTTCCCGAACTTGCAGGTAGTAGAGTTTTGTCTTGCAGCTTCAATCGTGAGAGCTAAGCTGACATAGGCAAACAGAAAGACTGGGCAAACCTTGAGCCTACAGCATCTCGGCCGCTGGCCGGACAAGTCCCGGCTTGTAATTGTGCCCCCTCTTCGGGCAACGATTCTCGAGCAAATCTGCTGCGTCATCCTCATCATGCGCTTTCGCCGAAACCTCCGCGACTGGCTCAACGGAGCACAAGGTTACAACATCCGAAGCGGATCCGCAATGACCAAACGTTCGCTCGGCTCACTATCATCCCAGATGCGGGGGACTCGCGCTCATCCGGTCGTAGACGACGCGTCTCAGGAGAATGAAATGGAGAAGCTGGGTCCCCGCGTCAGGTGGGATGCGTACATAAAGATGGCTTGATCTCGCGGTACCGGTCTGTCGGGTCGTGAGCATCTCGAAATCTCCCTGTAAAGTGAGCAGAGCTACTCGAGTTCAGACACAGACGCAATCAGATCTTCAACATGCCCAACACCAAGACAGTCCAAGTCCCTCACCTGGGCGGCATCGATGCCGCATACCAGTCACCCCATCCCTATGACCCATCGAAGCCCACACTGATCCTTGTCAACAGCTTCACGACCTCGTCGGAGCTGTACCAGAAACAGTATGCCAACAAGGAACTGACGGACAAGATGAACCTCGTGGCCATCGAGCTGCTAGGCCACGGCCAGACGCGCACCAAATCCGAGCAGTTCACCTACTGGGACACGGCCATCATGAACATCCAAGTCATGGACGCGCTGGGCATCAAGAAGGCCTTCGTGTTGGGGACTAGTCAGGGCGGCTGGATCACGGTGCGAATGGCACTTTTGGCGCCTGAGAAGGTACAGTGTCGGCCCTTTACTATATATCTGCCCTCGTCAGCGCTGACATGTCTTGCCACATCAGATTGTAGGCATAATCCCGCTGGGCACGTCCCTGGACTATGAATCCCAGCGCACTCGCGATCTCGGCTGCTGGGACGGCGTCAAGGACGTGAGCGGACCCGTCAATGCATGGACTTCCAAGACGAATACCCCGGATTTCCAACCCGACCTGTCGTACTGCGACTTTTTGATCGATATCGGGTTCGGGAAGAACTGCCCCCAGGAGACGCGCGATTTCTGGCGAAAGACCATCCAGGAGAACTACAAGGGCGATGACGGCAGGAGGAGGGCCCGAATGGCGGCGATCAACCTGCGAGACAGAGACGGGTTGCATGGACGGCTGTTTGACGTGAAGTGTCCGGTCATGTGGTTGCATGTGAGTGTGCCTGGAGATTCAAGCGTGGCCCGAGCAGCTGCCTAGACGACGCGAGGTGATGCTAATGTGAAACCGTCCATACAGGGCACAGACGATGTCGTCTACAGCGTAGCGAACGCCAAGGAGGAAATCAAGCTGTTCGTCAACTCGCCCTCTGCGGAACTGATCACCGTTGACGGTGGCGCGCACTTTTTGTCGGCCTCGCATCCAAAGGAGGTGGATAATGCCCTGATTGCGTTTGTGGGCAAGTATGCCTGAGGAAGCAGATCGAATTAAGAGGAAGACGAAGGAGAATACCTGTGGATAGTACATAAATGCTATGTACCTAAGTAGCTAACATCCGTCATCGGATCGTTATGCTAAATACCCTGCAGAAAGAGGCCCGGCTTATACACCGCTGAACTCGAACATAGTCCGCGCTGCTCTTGGAGCTACGCACCAGAGTGCGTATGGACAGTACATAATTGCTACCTTGTGTACCTAGCTAGCTAAGATCCGTAGTTGGGTCGTTACGCTCCGCGCTCAACGCCATACAGAAAGAAGCCTGACTCTTACACCCCTGAACTCGGGCACGACTCTTACACCACTGACCTCGAACATAGTCTGCGCTACAGTACCCTTGAAACTTCACACCAGATCACTCGACTTCTGGCTACCTGTGTCACTCACTGCTAGGTACTGTTAGGTATTCCCGTCATCTCCTCGGCCAGGACGTCAGCCTTGAGCGCCGGCCGATCGCCCACCGATTTGCCCGCCGTGGTCCCGCCATCCACGGGCATGATGAGCCCAGTGATCCATCTCGCCTCTTTACTGCACAAGAACAGCACGGCTACAGTAACAGGGAGAGTATCAGCAGCGCACTTGATAAGAATGTAGCCATACTTTTCCCACACAGGGTTTGGGGAGCGACACGCACACAGACAAAGACAGAAAGAAGCGAAGAGGAGGGAGTGAGTGAGTGAGTGAGAGGGAGAGAGAGCGTGATGCAACGTAATTAGGGACAGGTAATTAACTCACCATACCCGACATCCCACGCCGTGCCCTCAGTCTTGAGCAAATTCTGGTTCCGCCTCGCTTGCCTCATCTCCTCACTCATCCCCCCTCTGCGCACCATCGGCGTATAAACCATGCCGGGACACACGCAGTTCACACGAATCCCCTCCTCGCCATGCTGCGCCGCCATGGCGCGCGTCATCTGGATCACCGCGCCCTTGGACGTCGGGTACAGCAAGGAAGGATTACCGCCGAGCAGCCCGCTCACGGAGGACATGTTGACAATAACGCCACCGCGCCCGCTGCGACGCATCTCGGGAATCACGTGCCGCGCCATGAGAACCATGCTGGTCACGTTGATGCGCATGTCGCGGTCCCAGGCGGCGAGGTCGAGCGTTGTGACGTCGCCCATTGCACCGCCTACGCCCACGACGTTGACGAGGATGTGGATGGGAGTGTCTTGAAAGTGGGATACCGTCGTCGCGACGGCGCGCTTGCAGGATTCCTCGTCCGTCACGTCTGTGTGGATGACGACGCTGGTGCCGCCTGCGGAGTCAATCATGCGTTTGGTCTCGGCGGCCCAGTCGGTGTTGATGTCTAGGAGGGCGACTTTGGCGCCTTGTCGGGCGAGGAGAATGGCTGTGGCGCGGCCGTTGCCGATTTCGCCTGCACGCGGTTAGCGGACGGAGGATGTATGTTATGGGCGTGGCTGTGTGGGCTGTATGTCTGTCTCTATGCAAAGATGGACAGTACTGTATATTGTGGTAATTATTGTGCACACAGACTTGTGATAACGACCACCCCGGCCCGTAGGCATTACGCACCTGGTAGACGGGAGCCCGCACCCGCGACGATGGCCACGTCGCCGGTGAAGTCGAATGGAGCCATCGATGACCAGAAATACAGAAGACTAAATGTTTACGTGCTTTTCGTCGGAAGAAGGGATGGATTGACTGAAATATGGATAGGGATACCTGTATGAGCAGTCCCCTGGTTCGTGACTGGGTAGTTGCTTGGGAGTACAGAAGGTAGAGGGGAGCAGTAAGGACTAGGTACTAGGTTGCAGTTCGTTCACGGCCGTCCTGCGACGCAAGGTCCTCACATTTGGAAGTCGATATTCCTTCTAATTGAATAGCATCGAGACAGCATGTCATATCATGTCACAAGACCCAGCGCTTGCGGAGTGTGTGATGCGAAGGTAAAGTACGTAGCAATCAACCATACCCGGGGGTTGCCGTGAAGTCCGTTTGCGGGAAGGATGATTTCACCATCCAAACGCCCGTGCTGTAAGTGGTGACAGTGGTGCTGTGCTGTACAGACATGGACTAGTTCGTGGCCCGAACAGCCACTTGGTGGGAATGTACTTTTGATACAGTGTGTAGATCCCAAGACTGAATACCGAGTACGTGCCGAGCAAGCCGACCGTGCCACAGTAAAATACCGACCGGGGTTGACTGCGTGGCCGGCCCGCCGGCTTACTCCGTGCGGGCTGTTGGATCTCAAGGATGCTGTAACTCGTACAGTTGCATGCTCGTGCATGCTGACTGGGTGACGCTGGTTGCGGCCTTGTTTCCCCGCTCGAGGTGACCACGCCGACTCCAATCTGCTGCATGGAGAAGGATGGTCTTCTGGGCTCGTAGTCGCGGTACTGTGTAACTGTAGATTAGCCGCGGGGTGTGGCCGGCCGCGGCACATCCAGCATGTAGCGTATTCTGTACAGGACGTATGTATGGCGTAATCGTGTTATATGAGGAGGAAAGCGTACAGAGATACTGCTGAGACCACAGAACCTCGAGAGACAGAGCCACAGACATTGGTAGTACGCCACTGTTACCTGTCCGGCCTACATTTCTGACTAGTTCCACCAAGCCATGGCAGACAAGGAGGGCTATCTCGCAAAGCCGTCGGCCGACTGTTGTCTGAAGGGCTCGCTGCATCAAGGAGAGCCGCGAGGTCGGATCGAGACGGTCGCTGGTGTCGAGACATATATATCGACTCCGCAAGGCAAGAACAACGGCAATATCATCCTCTATTTCCCTGACGTGTGGGGATTCTTCAACAATGGCTTCCTAGTCATGGATGGGTTTGCTGATGCAGGCTATACGACTATTGGGCTGGATTACTTTCGAGGAGTTGGTCTCACTCTGAGTTCCGGTTTCTCTGTGGTCGTGGCCATGGTTGTACTGGGACGCTCAAGATGCTGATATCCAGATACTGTAGGATCCCGTGTGGAAGTACCGCAAGGATAAAAACGATCCGGCTCCAGGCTTTGATTATGAGGCCTGGAAGAGGAAGCATACTGCCGTCGCGGACGAAGTCACCCCTAAATGGGTCGAGGCCGTGAAGGCACAGTTCGGCAGCCCGACGACCAAGTACGCTTGTGTAGGGTGTGTTTCCGTTCATGTCCACCTTCATGTCAGCACGTAGCTAATCAGGCAGCAGATACTGCTTCGGAGCGCCGTACGTGTGCAATGAGCTCGCCCGAGATATCTGTGCCGCTGGCGCTTTCGCCCACCCGGCATTTCTGAAAGAGCACCATTTCCGGCAGTTAAAGAGTAAGTGCCGGCCGCTCTTGAAGGCCTGTTGGTTCGCCGCATCAACTGATGCGCTTGTCCAGAGCCTTTGTTCCTGTCGTGCGCCGAGACCGACCATACCTTTGGGACGGAAGCCCGCAACACGGCGGTGGACATCCTCCGCAATGAAAAGAAGACTTACAACCTGCAACTGTTTTCGGGCGTCGAGCACGGGTTCGCGCTTCGGTGCAATCTGGATAGCTCATATGAGCGTATGTACTCGCCAGCTTCTCAGGGGTACTGGTTCATTTTCCGTATTAACAGTTTGGCAGGATATGCAAAGGAGGAGAGCCTGAGGGGAATTGTTCAGTGGTTTGACTTGTGGCTGTCACAATGAGACCGCCCAGGAAGTTTGCAAATGTAAAGACCCTTGCATATACCGGCGATACCTTGGGAGATTTGCCAGATGGAGGTGAAAGTGGATTTACAGAACGGTGGAGTCGTTCGGCGATCCGTCGCTCTCGCCTTCGACTCAAGCTACTGTACCTGGTATATTCAGTAAACCGAGTCAAGCAACGGGTGGCCCGGGATCCGTGACTCGACAACTGAAGTAGTGACAGGTAGCTTTCACATTCAGCACACTTGAAACCTGCCGGCCGATGTACGGGACTGTCCTGGAATTAGTACATGAGTTACGCGAGTGCCTTTCACATATCTCTCCACCTGCGGTCACAGCCAACGAAGCGTGAGAAATTCTCTTCGAGGATTGCTAGCAACCCTGAATGGTTTCGAAGCTCAGAGAGGGGACTGTACCATGTTCGTGGATGTAAGCTGCTGCCGATGCAGTAGAATCCTGCAGCGCTTTACCCCTTGCGGAGCGAAGTCTTGAAGTCCACGGGCCGATATCGCGTGTCGGAGTCCGGTGTGATGTGGCCAGAGAAGCACTCAAAAACAGGTGAAAGAAGTCCCAGAAATAGGTACGAGAGTCTGATCTCGGAGAACTGATCTCGGGAAGCTTTGCGTTACATTTATGGACGGAGCTGGAATCGCAACCTGGACAACCTTGGTAGGGCACGTCCCTGGCTGTGTGACTATGACGCACTTTTGTACAGTAAAGCGACTGGACAGCACACAACCAACCTGCCCACCACTCGTATCTTTCCCTGGGTTACACTTTAGACCTTGTGCTTTTCCAGCATTTCAACCTGCTGAGGCACTCGAACGTCCCTGTCAGCCGCTGTTTCCTGATCACCGTGGCTCCTCCATTCCGCGGATTGTCGGGATCCCGCAACACCTTCTCCCTCCTCCGCTACCTGTTCCCAAACACCCACCGTCGTGCTCGTGAACGCTACCTGGGGTTTCGTCACGAGACTATCCCGCAATTGCGCCTGCGAGCCCAGTACGGCATCTATCGGGCCATCCTCCGCAGACAACAACGGAAGCAAGAGCGTAAAGAAGCTCGCAGAGACATTGTCTCGATAATTACTCGGAGGCTGCGGCGCAGTCGCATTGCATCATTCTTGCGCCGGCGGGTGGCAAAGAGCCGCATCCTGCGGGCTTTGTATGGCCAGTCACAACATGGTGGTGGCCGCCAACTCAGAGGAACAAATAGACCTAGCGCAAGAGTCTCAGCCGGAGACATGACAAGCTATGGCGGCGGACGCGTGCCCGGCGCGAGGAGGGAGAGGGTGAAGGGCTACCTGAGGGCGGCTAACGAGTTAAGACAGACATACCAGGCACAAATCCAGCAGAAACTCCAGGAAGGCGATGGAGGTGTGCCGAGAGACTGGCCTGACGCCGAGATTGTGAGGAGTGGGAATGAGGAAATGCTCCTGTTCCCTAGCTATGCAAGAAAACATACGAAAAGGAAGACTCGGCCTGACGAAGAAGCTCGATATCAGCCTGGGACACACGAGTCGCTGGAGACGCCACACAGCAGTGGAGATGCCGACTACTGGAAGCGAGAATGGGAAAAGTACGAGGACGCCAATGCCATTGTCGACGTCGACGTGAGAGGTTGGATCTATTCCCCTCAATCAGGTCCCCTGAACAGGAAGAATCGCCTTCTGGTAGCCGTGGCGCGAAGACTCAGCGGAATATACGCACCTACACCCAGTCCGACGACATCAAGATCGTCGAGTCTGGCGCCTGCCGACCGTGCAGGCTCTGACGACAGTCCGTCCCGGCGTGAGGATGAGCTCGCCGCACGAGAAGCCGAAAGTATCGCCCGGCGTGGACAGAGAGAGGCGGATGCCGCAGTCAGGGGAGATTACAGCTCGAGCGTCTCTCGAGGCGGCACTCCGGCCGGTAGTAGATCGAATTCGCCAACGCGGTCACTCAATACAAATGCAGATACCGACGATGACGACCCGAGCCATCAATCCGTGATTAAGCGTCAATCCTGGAGCGAACCTGCAAACATGAGCCGAGACCAGCTGGCGGCCGCAAATGAACTACTATTGACTCGACTGGGACCGTTCATGTCTATGCCCACAGCGCATGTGCCGATTACCGTCTTCTTCTACAACAAGGAAAAGTCCATCTCCAAGTCTGTGACTACTGATGATTCTGGTCACTTCAATCTGCGAGCTGCTCTTGATTTTATTCCTGACCAAGTCAGGGTTCTTGCGTCGGAAAAGTTGTCGGCAGTCGAGGACGTCATCATCACAGACCACGCCGGTGTGAGCCTGATCAGTGACATCGACGACACCATCAAGCACTCGGCCATTGGGAATGGGGCCAGAGAAATCTTCAAGAATACCTTTATTCGGGAATTGTCTGACCTGACCATTAAGGGCGTCAAGGAGTGGTATACTAAACTGGCTAACATGGGCGTCAAGCTGCATTACGTTTCCAATTCGCCGTGGCAACTATATCCTTTACTCCGGAGTTATTTCTCCCTTGCTGGACTGCCTCCTGGCTCCTTCCACCTCAAGCAGTATTCCGGAATGCTGCAGGGGATATTCGAGCCCGCAGCCGAAAAGAAACGTGGCTCGTTGGATCGGATCATGAAGGACTTTCCTGAAAGGAAATTTATTCTTGTCGGCGACAGTGGAGAGGCTGATCTGGAAGTGTACACTGATGTTGTGCTGGAGCACCCCGGGCGGATACTTGGTGTATTCATTCGAGATGTGACCACACCCATAAAGAAAGGCTTTTTCGACCAAGCGATATCCAATACGCCTCCTGACTCCATGATCACCAGGGAAGGACGAGTTAGTCGGTCGTCAGACGACGCGCGTGCCGATGATTCGGCGAGTAGGCCCGCTCTGCCTACAAGGCCGAAGTCGATAGCGGATCCTAGGGCAGCCGAGGGAGACCTCATCGACTTCACTGACGATCCGATCGCGAAACCAAGTTCACCCAAGTCTTCGACATACTCGGATGACCTGCAGAAGCTTGATACAAATGGCAAATCGAACGGCCCGCCAGCCAAACCGAAGAAACCGTCAAGTCTGCGAAATTTCTCAACTCAAGCACCGACACCTCCTACAAACCATGAGAGATTATCAGCTTCTTCAGATACCGAGGCCCAAGACGCCGTGAAAAAGAAATCTCCGCCACCACCGCCTGCCCCCCGTCGAGTTGGGCGAACACCTTTTGACAGCGTGAGTCCCGACAGCGCAGAGTCTACGCCGCAATCTCAGCCTTCGTCAAGAGCACCTTTCTCTTCTGCCCGCCAGAACCAAGCACCGCCTCCACCTCTCTCCCGCACAGCCACATCTGGAAGTACTACGTCTTCGCATAACGACGAAGGCTACGTGGCGTCAGCCCGCCGCCAAATCTCCTCCGCATACAACGCCCTCCCTGCCATCCGCTCGCAGGCACCTTCCAGTACGTCCGATTCGAGCTCCTTGTCCTCGTCCTCAGACCACCGACCAAACCCACCCCTTCCCATTCGCCGAAACCTTTCCTCCTACCCCGCTGCTGCGGCCCGCTGGGCCACCGGCTCCGACACATACAATTTACCTGGAGGCGGGACGGGCCAGCTGGGCGCCCCTAGTGCAGCCACCGAAGGCGCCCCCTACGATAAGAAGATCGAGATCTGGCGGAGACGGTGGGCCCGTGCCGAGGAGATTATGCGGGCGAGGAAAGTGGTGCTGCGGTCGTGGAGGGTCGGTGGCGATGTCATGGACGAGAGTGTCAGGCTTGTGAAGCGGGAGTTGGAGCGTCAGGAAAGGGAAAGAGAAAGGGAAAGGCAGAGGTCGTGATGTCTGATTTTGTGCGTATCCAGAATGGAGTAAAGCAGTATTATACAGTACACAGGACATGAGCCCCAGGCAGGCAGGGGGAGCGAATTCTATGATCGATGCAGTACACAGCAAGCAGATAGCGCGCGCACACCTCGCCCCGTGTGTTTCTCGGGATTTGCATTTGCGAAGGACAGCCCGGTCTACGAAACGCCTACCGACCATGTGATCGGTGTTGTTGTAGACACGAGGCATGTCAGAGACGAAGACGAAGACCAAAGCCATTCCATCAAGTTCTCTACACCTGATTTCCGACGAACGGACGAGCAAGGTCAAAGTTGGACCATCTATAGGCATGACCATCTCCACGTCGGTACGTCGAACTTGAGAAAATCATGAATTAACCTAAGCATTCGAAAACGCTTCATCTATGCATTGTGGTATCCATATGCATGTGCATGCGCATACGAATCTACCGAATATGGGCGTGTGAATCCCTCATAACCCGCTTGCAACTTGGGCTTGCCTCGCTTTGATGCCCTCCCTCCAGCTTCTCAGCCTGACTGACATACGCAACGCGTCACCTCGCATGAATGATCAGATCATATGCATTCCATCCGTGCGTGGCTGCGACCCTCGCAAAGGTCAAAACCTCAGTTCTTCTTCCCAGCCATGTCGCCCGTCCCGCCGGGCTTCTTGCTCCCCTTGGCGGCATCCTTCTTGGCAATGATCGCGGCCTCCTCGTCCTGGAGTTCCTTGTCGATCTGGGCGCCGCGTGAGGGCTCGTTGCCGTGCATCCTGGCCGGGGCCGTCGCGTCGGTTTGGCCGGCCTTGGCCTCGGCGTTCAGGGCTTTGCCTGAGGTGCTGTCGTTTTGCGGTTCCGCGGTCGCGAGTCGGTTGGCGATGGAGCGTTCGTCTTCTATAGAGGGGGTGGGATTTGTCAGCTGGTTAGAGACTTGGGGTGGGATGCAGGACACATATGTAGCATGTAAATAGTGGAGGGTAGGGGCCATTGGAATTCCCTTCGTGTTCCACCATTTGTGGTGTCAGAGATTGACAGTTCCGTATGTGGTCTACTTGAGCTTTCTAAGCATGATGCCTTGTTGCTAGCATGTCTTTCCTCTGCTCCTTTGGTGAAACGTTGATTCCACAAGAGTTTGATATCGCCGTGGCCGCATTCATAGTCCATGACATGAAAACCACCACACGACAGAGTGACTGACGGAACAGCACCGTACTGACGGACCACAACTTCAAAAGTGGCAGAATGCAAAAAAAGAAAAAAAAACCGTTCTTCACTTACTCGAGTCGTTCGCCTGGTGCGAGTTCTTCGTGCCTTCCTCGCCGAAAGAGCCACCGGGCTTTGAGGCCGGCTCGGTGCGCTGGTCACCTGCCTCGTAGACGTTGCTGTTGCCGACGCTGGAGTTCCCGGACATGGTGGTACTGGTGGGGGTTTTTAAATTGTATTGAGGGGTGGTTGAGAGTGGGTAGACTTGTAGATAGACGGTTCTGATAGTGGCTGTATGTCCTTTTCGATTAGGGGTGTTCGTGCTATGTCGACTGAGTATTTATTGCGGTCTTCGAACTGTACCGGTAAAAGTGAGCAGTGACAGGCAATGGTGAAGGGGTAAATAGTCGTAGATGATGTGGTGGATGTGTGGTTGAAACATTCACGCATGACATCACCTGCAGAGGTGAGAATGAAGTCATAAGGTCAGAAGCGACTCCACCATGAAGCCAGAGTTTGACCGGAGGTGGAAGATGCCCCCGTGCAATCTACTTTTCCTTTCAGGATCTGCCTGGTTGCCCCTGAGGCGACGCTGGTGCCTGACTAGACGGCTTGGAGCCTGGCGGAAGCTATATAGGGTAAGATGGCATGTGATCATCTATGGTGCTGAACCATAGCGGCAGTGCAATGGCAAACATAGAGTTCCATTCTCGGAGGATTGTGTGTTTCAGAGCGTATATCCTGGGAGGCAACCATCATCAACAGTTTTGTCGTCCCGCGGATCTTGTGCCCACTCCGGGTATCAGGCGATGACCCGTCTGCTCGGGACCGTGTGTCTTCAGCCTCTTCTGCGAAGATCATACACACGCCTGTCGTCCAACAAAGCAGAAGCTGGAATACTCGACTGTTCGTCTGCGTCTTCTCAAAATCCGTGGTCCATCAGAAAACCTCCTTCTCGTAGCACTCTCTGAACGCGGCTTCATGCGCAAAATGCGCCCTAAGATGCTCATAAGCATTTGAAGCTCGCGGTCTTAGCTGCTGCCGTGTTCGCAACCGACTGAAAGATGCCGATCGACAGATCGGTCTCTGGGAATTGAACTGCCGTTTGTGGAATATTGCTAGGCCACGAGCCTTTGCCACGAAATCCAGTGCGATTGGACCTGTGCAAGGCGAGCCGCAACACTATCATGCTTAAAAAGCGTTGATTCCAAAGTTGTGTGTGATGGCCGTGGTTCATCAGGCCACATCACCTCCGCTGATATGTTAACACCGTTCCGGCCATCATCTCCCAATGGTCAATTGTGCAACCTCATCTCTTGTGGCTCCCACTTTATCGGCGACATCGTAGAGACTCCGCTGAACTTCCCCAAACACATACCGCAGAAGCTGAAGTTGATGATCTCGTTCACTGAAAGCAGCGCCATTCCGGTCGCCGTAGGTGAGTCGATCGTTCAATTCCCTCTCTTTACCAACCACCTTCCCTTCTAAGCCTTGCACGAAATCCTCAATCTGGCCCAGCAGCTGTCGGTTGCCCTTGATAGCGTCTTGCATTTCATTGGCCCGATTGTTGAAGAGCTCAACCAGACTCTTAGGACCTTGAACATCCTCCGCCTCCTCGCCAGGCAGTTGGATCTTGTCGCCTTGCGCATGGACTCCTCGGACACTTCCTCTTAATGTCTGCGGGTTATTCCACCATCCACTGAGACCTGTTCCTCCATAGACGCTGCTGCCATTCAAGTTGTCGTTGGGAGTGTGTACGACTTGTTGATACTGACGTGGCATCTTCAGCCGGTCAATAGCGCGAAATACACACTTCGCTTCCAGCTCGTTTTTCTTGACATCGCCATCCCGTACTGCGACGATCGCCTCTGCGTCGTTCCCTAGTCCAGCTTCCAGCTCGTCCAACTTCTGGGTCACAAAATCTACCCCACTGGGTAATGTCTCTCCAGCGGCGATGACGGTGGGAAGAAGATCTGCCACTTCTGACGCGAGTTTTATCTGATTGAGGATGAGGGTGTCAACAGCTTCGATTTCTCGCTGTAGGTCTGGGGTGAGATGGTCGAATTTCGTCGTCGAGCGCAAATGGGCGATGTCAATCTGTGCTTGAGACCCTATCGTAGAGGTGTTGGCCCCTACCGATTGTTGTTGCTGTTGTGTAGTCTGGCTAGCATTGCTTCGGGCCTCTTAGCTATTTTGACTTTCATCAAGGAGCCCTGGAGGAAGCGCTTGAGTACTTACAATGCTGTAGAGCCGGGCGCCGGCTGACTGGTGCCCAGATTCAGTCCTAGAGTAGGCCTAGATGTGTTACCACCGAAGAGTGACATCGCAGAGGCAGGGTGTTGGTAGTGCTGGGGTGTTGGAAATGAGAATTGTCGTATTGCTGGAATTCCTGGTGCTGGCCGACGCGATGCGCGCGACGGATATTTGCGGTTCTGGACTGCATGACTCGTCGTATTCACGCATTACGGCGGCGCAATAGAGCCATGATGCCCTTCTTTGTTCGTCAATCACAGTCAATCAATCAAGCTCCTCTTTGTCTGCACATTTCAGTGTGGATCTGAAAGGACACTGAGACCTCTTGATATTCGGCTGGACATGTGAATCACAATCGAGAATTGGATCTGCTCGCAATTTGTCCTGCTTGCATTACATCTGCCAGCCCGCTTTCGCCATGCTTGAATCCTTGCAAACCGAGTCGGCAGTCCAAAATACGCAGGGCCAGAATGGCTGAAGGGTTCATGACCACTTCTCGGCTAAAATGTGTAGCTAATTCCTTGAATCCTGCCGACGCTGATACCGGGGCCCCTTCCAGGGACAGGGCGTTCTTCAGAAATGTGCAATGGTAGGTATATGCACTCCCAAGCTCGTTAGTTCGGCTCCCTGATGTTATGGCAGGAGCGCAGATGGGACATCGCTGATCGCTAGTCTCTCTAATAATTCGATTCAGACATACATTGTGTAAGTACAACCTCTCGTACTCCTGTACAAGCTTCTGATTTTGTGGAAGGCCAGCCGATCTCCTCGACGAGACACCTAAGCTTCGTCTTCTCTCGCCTTACTGCACCATTCAATCAAGCGAATCAGTCAACGCTGTGATAGGGTACCCGCTCTTCAGCCTGCAAGACACATCTACCGCCTTGGTTCTATCGTCAACGAGAGACCACCCGATCCGGTTGACCTCGGCATTAACCGGCCATCTGATCTGCTCTTATCCCTTGGTTAATCCCATGACTGAGGAATTTATCAGTCCGCATTCGCTTCTCTTTAGCAGGTCAGGCGGTCGCTTCGCTGCCGGCTCAGAATCTTTGATCTCCATTTTTGACTCGTCTCGGCCAGGGGAAGGGCCCTCGGCCTCGATGCCCACCGGCCCAAAGAGGAAGGGGACTGACTACAGTGTTGCCACGACCATGAGAGGAATTGTATCCGCCTTGGCCGTTGATGCGTCTAGCGGTCTCTTAGCCGCGGGAACGTATAGCCGTTACGTCGGTCTTTACGATGCTATGGGACAAGGCAGTTGCATTGGTGTATTCTCAGTCAAGGGAACATCTGCCGACGAGCAGATTGGTGGAACCGGAGTAACGCAGGTTTCATGGAGTCCATGCGGAAGGTACTTGTACATTGCAGAGAGAAACAGCGACGGGATCATGCTCTATGATATCCGTAAAACGGGGCAACTGCTGTCATGGCTCCAAGGCCGGAATGCGGAAACAAATCAAAGATTAGGTTTTGATGCTATGGCCACAGGCGATCAAAAAAGCCATGAGATTTGGGCTGGTGGACTTGACGGCTTCTTTAGGATGTGGAACAACCCTTACCAACACGAAGGCTCCGTTGCTCCCGCGCTCGAGTTCAAAGGTCATGATGGTGAGCGAGTTCTCCTGTGCATTAATCCGAGTCTGTGCTAACATCTTCCAAAGATGCGGTGTCGAGTGTGGTTATGCATCCCTTCGGGGGCGTGGTTGCTACTTCATCTGGTCAACGCCATCTAACTCCACCAGATGATGAAGAGAGCATCCAGGGGCTAGCACCCGATTATAGTCTGAAAATATGGACGTTATGATCCGGTGATCCGAATGTCTCGAATGTGCTTAATCAACGTGACTTTGACAGTTTGCTTCAACCTTGCCGATAGCTGCAGCCTAATTAATTCGACCCGTCGTTCATATCGATTTGGTGTGGAATACGTAGCGTCCACCCTCACAGGTGCTGGGATTTCTGGGATATTCCCTGATTATCTTCGGAGACCACAACCTGTTGTCTTCTATATCGGTGTAGACCTTGCAAACCCCAAGTATCAATCCTGGTGTCGAAGGGCATGAGCACCTCGTAGAACGGGTGGATCATCGTCCGGCCGCCATCCATTCATTTCATTGCTTGGCCAATTTAAGCTTAAATGCATTATTGGCTTTAGCACAACGTCGTCCTCGTCGTTCATATCGTCTCATTCTCATTTGCAATCAGTCGTGATGCATGCAGACGTGCTTCTGTCACCTTGATCGATCTTCAATGTCCAATTGTCGGTTGTGGAATCCTGGATATGTGAAGGCCAGTTGCGGGACGTCCCATTTCTGTTATGCCCAGCTTCTGTCATTCTTTGGTTCATTGTCATCTCTTGATTCTCCCCTTGACTTCGTACCTAAGTCGTTGAAGCTCATCAGCATCACGGCGACGTTGTCCAGTATCCAGTGCACACAGTCTGCACACTGTGCCTCTTAGGGGCTTCGTCGGTTTCTCACGCCAAACGCATACCATTTGTGCCACAGATCCTGAGCACCAAAGTCGAACAATGATCAGATCACAACACCGTGCACCGCTGGTCCTTTTGCATTCAGCTCCGAATGTGGCTGTCGACGTGTCTCCAGCAAGATAAGCGTCCTGGCATTTGTGTTCTGGCTGGAGAGAAGCTCCTTGCTTCGTTCGCGCAGTCTTCACCCGCACGCGGTCATCCTCCAGCTGTCACCTGCTCTCGATGATGTCGTTGCCAGCCGCGAGTGTACTTACCATTCATCTCTTCAAGGATCCGCTTGGTCGACGCCGTGCCTCCGCCGTGGCTGCGCAGTCTTGGCCCACGTTCTCAGGCCTATAAATCTCTGCTTCTTCCGCATCTTTGTCTCTCTTCTCACACCTTTGTTCTTCATGCCCTCACCCTGCTCACAAAGACAGACGCACAATTGTTCAACAAAGAAAGACTCACAACAGTCCAACAACCACTTACCACAACGCTCTCGAGGCCTCGAGGCTCTGTATGTTTGAAGAATCCTCTTCAGCACAGAGCCTCGAGGCCTTGAGAGGATCTGCAACCTGTTGGTAACATCACCTCGTTACCTTGTGACTCCATCTTCGAACGAAGACTGAAGACTTCCCATTGCCGAAGGTAAGCGCATCTCCAATCATCCTGGCATGTACTGACCAGACCACAGTGCCTATGACTTCGACGAGAGAAGCACAGTGGCTACTCATCCTCTTCCGCAAGCAGATGAGCCTCAGAGGCGCAATTTCGAGACGAGCATGATGGATACCGCCCACCCAGACCGACAATCTCACAACACTTCTGGGATGCTTCAATTGAAACAGTACACGTGCTCTTGCGACATTCGGAGCCCCTCGACACATGAGAGGGGTCTGGGCTCTCATCAGCCTGTCTCAGGCAGTACATGAGTGAAGTAAGTGTTGTCACTGTGAAGAAGAAATTGAAGACGCAGTCATTCTTTGTTTCACCGTCAGCTGCTAATGAGTGAAGCAGCTGTTGATGAGTGAAGCAGGAGCCGGTACTGCCACACCCTCGATCTGAGGCAGCGATATGTCTCCTTCTCCCTAATAGATAAAAATTTGCCCTTGGCGCTGGTCACTAGGTACTTTCCTCCTCCATCCATCCACCCTTCTCTGTGACTGACCAACTTCAAAGACCAACAACAACTTTATTTTCTTTCTCTTCTCTAAGGGGAAGATTATTTAGGCGCCTCAATGGCGTTCGCCCAGCACGATCCTTCGACGTGCCCGGAGCTTCTGGTCGCGGCCAATGCGGAGCAGAAGGCCGACCTCGTGCGGTTAGGCCACGAGCAGCTGGGGAAAGCTCAGCGAGGAGTGACAACATTCCTCACTCTCCAGCTGAGTGACCTCAGCAACTCGGTGGTCTTGATGCAAGACGGCAATCGAGACACGTTTACCTATTTCGACAGTGAGCTCGAGGCCGAGAAGTACCGCGAGCGTCTGCTCCCATTGAAGCAGGAGGCCGACTTCACGATCCCTCAAACCGCAGCAGACAAGAAAGCACACGTCAAAGTCCTTTTCAAGGCATTCAAGTGTGTGCCTGCGGAGTGCTTAGAGGGTGAAAACATCAAGAGGCCCTTCATCAACCACATCCACGACAATGTCATGGTCGAGTGCCTGTGCTGGGAGATTCTCCGTCGCTGCATCCAACGCTCCGAGGTCCTCTCCAATCTAGTCGAAACTTACGAACCGGACAAATACAAGTTCAAGAAATTCATGGACAAGGATTTCGAGCAGCGCTTTGATGCAATTGTGAATGCCATGGCACGCAGCAAAAGCCTGTGTAAGCACATGTATGATGTCCCATACCTTTTCAAGGTCATCGATGACCCACAGACCAACGTTGAGCGAATCGACTCGAACCGCAAGCTCAACGGACAGAAGGCAGTTGTGATGAAACGAGGCAAAGAAGCCGTTGCAGGAGATGAACAGCAGGGCCCAAGCAAGAGGCGAAAGACCGAAACCACCAAGACTGAAGCCCAGTCTGCTTTGGTGCCTGCACAACGTCGGAATCAGCGTGCTTTGACTGCGACCACCTCCTCCCAGATATCCACGACAACACCCGCCCGGCAGCTCCTCACCTCCCGGCAAGCTATTTCCGCTCCAGCTTATCCAAGAATGGCACCGCCAGTTAAAACTGGGTACGCCCAACAGAACCTCCTCCAAAGCGGCATGCAACCCATCAACAATCTTTACCACAGAAGCCCGACGCGGAACGACTCCATGGTACCTCGACCAGTGGTTGGCAATAGTCAGCGCCCGGCATACACAAACATCGACGCCCAGTCTCCGTACATGCTCCAAAACCCATATCCCATGCAACAATACCCACAGATGGGCAATCAAGGCTATGCGGCTCGACAAAACATGCGACCTCATCAGTCACAGACTGCCTGTACCTCAACCTCAACCACTCACTCTCCGTCCCGAACATCCCGCCAATACCCCGATCCGACCACGCCAAGCGAGCAGATGGCTGTCAGCTGGCTTGTACAACCACAACCAGAGAGCCGTACCATGCATTCGAGCTACAACTCTAGCGCCTCAACCATCACGTCCCCTCTCAACACCATCGATCACCAACAACCTCAATGGCCTGGCGACAACTACAGAGAATCCGACCTCGGCGAAACATCTCTTACTTCGTCGGAGACACACGCGCAAGACGATGGCTTCGGACCAAATCAAGAGTACGGACTTGACAATATCGAAGAATTTCTTCAAAACGCAGAGGAGCAGAATGCCCGTATTGGCGCTGCCGAAAATTATGAAGGTACTGCCGAAGAATATGGCGATGCGCCCTATGAGACCGAGGACCAGGGACCATCTCATATGTAAAACTCTCAGCATGCACGGCCATTCGGCATCACTTCTGTCACCTCTCTTCTCTCACAGCACTGAGCAATGTCCTCAGGACAACATCATCGACCCGGCGCAGGCGTCAGGACCCGATACGCGTTACTGAGATGGTAATGCCTTGTACACCATAGAATTCTTTTTCACCACCCACACACGCATGCATACGGCTCGGACGGATACCCACCAAATTTCCTTTTCTTTTATTTCATATGTACAATGATCCAAATCGAGGGGCTTGGACAATGGGCATTGTGTTTTCATTTCCTTCTTTCTCCTTTCCTTGTCTCTTTTCGGTCATCGGAGTTTGGGTACACAGTGGGTCGAGGTCATCATGCACGGGAGGCAGGTTGGAGGCAATGTGTAACGAGACACGATGATACCCACACGCAGAGATACCCCATACAGTACCCAGGATGGGACATTGTACATTTTCAAAATCAAGTCAGCATGGAGCAAGCAGGACGGCGTCGATGACCCGAGACAGACGATACTCGAGCCTTCAGGATAGCATGCTCAGCTCAGCAGGATAGTTTCCTTTTGCAATGAAATGATCAGATGAACACTGTCGAGTCCGCTTGATCCGAGCCAGTCTCTCAAGATCCATGCGTGGATGTGGTCTTGCACCGTGCTCGAGATGTGGCCGTATCAGCTGCACAAAACATTCAACAACACGCTCAGCAATGTCAACTACGCTCACAATGAGTAGCGGGTGAGAATGAAACTACACTGAAATGACAATGCCAGCAAGACTGTACATATCCTATCCCGAGCCTCAGCAATCGATTACTACGAGCGAATGTATATACTGTAACACCACATGTTGGCCAGCTGCAAGGTCCTGTACTTGCTACTGCAGTCAAGTCATCGCAGTACATGCACTGGCTGTACATGAACCCCGGGCTGAAGTACAGTCAGGACATTAACATTCCCAGGACTCTGGAATTTCGCGAAACGCTTCAGACATATGCCTCATGTGATGACCCATGCATACACAAATGCATGTTTGTGGACAAAGTGGGCGATAACAAGTGGTAAGTGGTGAGTGGTGAATGATAGGATGTTCTTTCACTTTCACTTCTCTTCTCTCTTCTTCATTCCTTTCTCCTCTCTTTCATCTCTTCTTGCCTTGATGAATTTCACTTCACTCTATGGATAGAACGGGCGATCATGAGTAGTAGGTGGTGAGTGATGGGATGTTCAGAGACCTTGGCCTGCGCCTTCCTTGACTTCACTTCTCCTGCTTCTCTTCTTGCCTCCGTGAAATTCATTCCAGTCCATCAATAGTCAATACTATGATTGTAACACTGATATACACACCCTCGGGCCTCAGTCATCTGCCCTGTTTCATCCACTCGTTTTTACCATTGATCTGCGACAGGTATACGCTCCGCTATGCTGTTATCCTGTGTCACGCCGACTAACCCTTTCCCCCACCCTCAAAACTCAAGCTATACCCCCCTCCCTCCCCCTGACTCACCTTGAACATATCCGTGCTCAGCCCGAACGGCTTGAGGACCGTGTTCCCCAGATCCTTCAACTTGCCCATCATCTCACTTACTTCGCGCTGTTTCGCGGCCTCGATCCGAGGCGGCAAGTTCACCAGTGCAAGCTGCACGGTTTTGCGATCGCTAGGCGGCAAAGCGGCCCAGTACGCGGGCGTGTCGCGCAAGAGGGTATAATCTTCCAGAGCTGCTGAGAGGGTCGACCACGTCGAGGATGTGCCGTTGGATGTCTTTGACGAGGTGGGATCCGAACTCGAATTTGGAGGAGCACCGCCAGGAGACCCGAACGAATCAAAGGTAGACACCGCCGGCATACTACTCCTCGAGCGTGCACGGCGGAGCAGCAGTTTTACACGGATCCTCGTGATGTCCGCACGGCGGGCGTCAGAGAGGGACAGCGCGGCGAGGGTTTTCGCCACGTCCTCTTCCCCGAGCGAGGAGGGCAGTTCGACAACTGTGCCGCCCTTGTTTTGCTGACCCCAGTCTGAGTGCCCTTCTGAATCCGACTCCGTGTCTGAATTGATTTTGCCGTCCCCCTTAGTCCGCTTCTGGTGCCCGGTCTTTGTCTTCGTCTTTGTTTTCTCTGTCTTTGTCTTCTTCGTCTTTGTCGGCATCTCCCGCTCCAGCCCTCCCAAGCCGGCCTCACACGCTTCGACGGCGTCCTTCCACTGCTCGAGTTTCACGTGGCATGCCGCGACGTTGCTCTGCAGGACGGCCATCTCATAGTCCAGGTAGCGGGGCAACTCGGCCAGCGCACGGTCGTAGGTCGAAATCGCGGAGACGTACTCGGCACGGGCGAACAGCGCGTTTGCCTGTGCTTTCAGCTCGTTGGACGCAGAGACCATGCGTGTTTCAGAGGTGGGAGAGAACCGGCCCGAGACGGCCGAGTGGAAGGATCTGGTCGAGGAGATTGAGGAAGTCGAGGAGCGTCGAGACGCCGCCTTTGTTGACCATGTTGGCGGTGTTGGTGTTGGGTCTGCGGGTGGTTTGACACGCTCGGGGCGAGTTTTGGGACCATCGGCCTTGAATGACATGGTGTGAGCCTGAGCGGACGGCTAATTGTGTGATGGGTGTTACGCGTTCATCAAGTTGAGCGCTGGTGATCGATGCGCTGGAGTTCAAGGCGGACTACAAGGCTGAGGTGAGTGGGCACGAGCGAGGCTGAACTCGCTGCGCTGTAATTACAGCCGAGTATGACGTCGTGGCCTCGTGTTCGGCTCGGCAATCGATTTCTGCCCCGCCACTGGATTTAGGTTTCATGAGATCCCAGCAGACGAACAAACCAAGATTTTGGTCCGTGGCTCCTAGGAACGTGGTTCATGCAGGGTTGCAGCAGCCAGTGAGGATTTCTCGTAACGCTCTCGGAAAATGACCATGCAGGCGCATTGATGATAGCTTGATCTGCCTCTTCTTCTCAACCTGCTGACCTGGAGCTGCTCGACTTGCTCTGTCAGTATTGATATGTTCACTTCATACAGCATATCACACACACGCACACGCACACGCACACACACACATTCGTGAATACCCATACGCACACACGCTGAAGACCTTTCGATACCGGCCACAGTACACTCACTCTATCGTCACCTCTAGCTCTCACAACATGGCCCAAGCAAACGGTATCCCCGTCCCGAACAGCCACAAGTGAGTGCCACATGTTCCTTCCCCGGCTGCTACCACTGACATGTAATCTCCACACAGCTTCCCCCCTGTCCGGGCCTGCATCTTCGACATGGACGGCCTCCTGATCGACAGCGAGGACGCCTACACGCGCGTGACCAACACGATCCTGCGCGAGAACAACCGGCCCGACCTCCCCTGGTCGATCAAAGCGCAGCTACAAGGCCGCCCCGGCCCCGCGGCAGGCAAGATCTTCCACCAGTGGGCGCAGCTGCCCATGTCGCGCGACGAGTTCTTCACCCGTCAGGCGGAGCTCCAGGCCGAGGAGTTCCGGCACTGCAAGCCCCTCCCCGGCGTGGCTTCGCTGCTGGGCAAACTGAGAAACGCTCACACGAAAAGCACCACAGGCAGCGGGCTGTCCCCCGGCCGCGGCGGGCGGAAAGTCCACATCGCGCTGGCGACGAGTTCGCACCGCCGGAACTACGAGATCAAGACCGCAGCGATGACGGACCTGTTCGCCACGTTCCCGCAGCGACATATCATTCTTGGTGACGACCCCCGCATTCCCAAGGGGCGGGGCAAGCCGTTGCCGGACATTTATCTCCTCGCGCTGCAGAGCGTGAATGAGACGGTCGCCGCCGAGGGGGAAGGCGAGAGGCCGATCGCGCCCGAGGAGTGTCTGGTGTTCGAGGACAGTGTGACGGGCGTGGAGGCCGCCAGGCGGGCGGGCATGCGCGTCGTGTGGGTGCCGCATCCGGGGTTATTGAACGTGTATGCCGGGCGGGAGGAGGACGTGTTGGCAGGCCGAACGGGCGAGCACAAGGAGGACGATATAGATCACACCGAGGGCATCCCTTTTGCGGGGAGTCCCGGGCAGCCCGGCGAGATCATGGACGGGTGGGCCGAGTTGCTGCCCTCGCTGGAAGTGTTTGACTATGAAAAGTATGGTATCGAGGTCAGTGATGCAAGGTATGTCTCGGAGAACGGCCAGTCCGCGGTCAAGGGCACGACGGATAAAGAGCTGGAAGAGATGACGGCGCTAGCGGACGGCAAGAGGCATGCGGCCGAGGAGCCATCGTCGATGTATCTTCCCAAGATGAGCCTGTGAGAGGCGCTAGATGTTTCTGCATTTGAAAACACATATACGGACTGGCATGGGCTAGAGGAGCTTGCAACGAGACAGGTGGGCAGACAAGCAGGCAAGCAGACACGCGCAAGCACAGACACAGACACAGGCGTATAGCATGGAGATTTCCGACGTTACGGACGTTTTCATCCGGGGTGTCATCGTTGTCGCAACCATGTCCACGTGGTCCTCAATCCGCTCTAAGCAGCGGCGTATGCTCTGAGGGGTCCTGGTCCTGCTCTTCCTCCACAACTTCCGGTTCCACCAACGCATCCACACTCGTATTATACTCGATACGTCTCTTCAATTCTTCCCTCTCCCTCCTCCGCCGCGTGATTTCGAAATAACTCCCCATAACTAACAAACAGCCCTGCAAGCAGCCAGTGACAAGGTAGACGCCCCAGGCGGACCAGCCCTCGGGACCCAGCCGCGCGGCCAGGGATCCCGCCCACACGAAGCTCCCCGGCGTTTGGATACACATCATGGGGATGCTGAGGCTGCCGACGCGTTTGAGGCGGTACGTGGTGTAGATCTGCGGGAAGTACTGGATGCTGGCGAGCACGGTGGAGAGCACGCCTAGGAAGTTGGCCCACGACTGGGCGTGCTGGGGCGCCGCGTAGATGAAGAAGAAGCTTAGGATGGCGGTCAGGGCGGCGTGGAGAACGCAGACGGCGACAACGACGAGTGCGGTGCGGTACGACGGTGCGAGGGCCACCGAGTCCGAGTCGGCGGGTATCGATTTCGTGATTCCGAGCGCGGGGGGTGGATCTGATATGGTCGCAGCCGTCTCGTCGCTGTCATCGGCGGCGTCGAGCGCAGAGGGTGCCACTTCGCCGCGCGGGAAGAAGATGAGGAATAGGAGGAGGCTAGTTGGATAGCGCACGTCAGCACCGGCACATTTGGTACACTGTCATTGCTGACAAGGCTTGCTGAGACTCACATAACTCCAAAGCACGACCACTGTACGCCCACCTGCGCGACGCCCAACAGCCCCGCCAGGCACGCAAACTCATCGACCTGCCGACAGCATGCAATGTCTGCCCTCGAGCGCGGCAACACGAGAATATTCGCAAAAGCGCATGTTCCGCTCGTGGTGCCTAGCAGGACGAAGTAGGGCGATAGGCCATACGAGGAGCGCAGGCGGATGATCCGCACGTGCTGCGGCAGGTAGGAGATGAGGATGCCGACGAGAATGAGGCTGCGAACGTTAGCTATATACAATATTGTGTGGAGTTGACTGAGCAGCGCCAGCAAGCAAGCGCAGGGAGGAAGGCACGAACAGAGAGAGCGCGAAGTTCGTGTAGCTGACGTGGGCGAGTTCTTCGCAATGCGCATCCATGGTATATTCATGAATCCGTCCGGGATGGTGTACAGTACTACAGGGACTGCGGATTCACCATTTTCGGCTGCTGCAGGAACCGATCGAGGTCGGGGGCGACATCGTTGTCGCTGGAATTGGTGACCACAGAATAAGTAGTAGACGGTAGAAAGGTAAGTCACAGACGAAGCAGGGAGGTCGAAGGAGGCCTCGCATGTGATGTGCTGTCCTGGATGTGACGTGGTGTTGATTGGGTTCCGAATGAAGCTTAGCTCAGCCTTCGGCGTATTGACTCTCCGACGCATCGTTCATTACTCCCCACTATCCTTTGTCTTCCTACTCAGCGGCAGCATCTGCCATGGTGTACTTGAGACACCCGTGGCTCCTACAGTAAACGACGCGGTCTGAATTCATGGTATCTTCCTGCTGTGTCACCCATGAGCGGTGTTTGTCTGCCATGACCTACCAACCAGGAGCGGCAGCAGTCAATATGGGGTGTGGATGTACGCTCATGCAGCACCGTACAAAAGAGGGGTCAGTCAACAGGAGAGATGGTGCTAAGAAGCACGAGAGTCGCGGACCATACTGCAGCCGCGCTGTTCAAAACTTGGCCAGTCAACCCTGACGTGGCTACGCCTTCAGAGTTCGAACGAGCTTGGGGGTATACCCTGCAGCTCTTCGATGCTGCCAGCAACCAGCAACAACCATTCCTGATCTGTTTGTCTTACTGCCGCCCATATCATCATCACTGTGCGGCTTCAGCTCATCGCCATTCCCTGTCGAGCACCAAGTTGAGCCTCTCAGTCATCCTCGATCCTAGTATTTGAGTGAACATGGCTCGCCTCTCCTCAGGCGGCATTCGAACAAGGTCCCTCAGACCCAGCTGCTGGCTAAGGTTGACTTCTGGCCTGTCTTTCCTTCTCACCAATGCCAGCACGATCTGAGCAGCCATTGGGTTGAGCCCTGCTCTTCTCAAGAATTGCTCCCAGGGCGACTCTTCGTTAGTCAGGGTCGCCCCATCGACCAAATGCTCCGCACCCAGTGATGGGTCAGCTTCCGGGAATGCATGTCGACATATCAAGTTCCACGCCATCTTGTTGAGCGCTTCACCGGTCGTCCGTGTATCTGGTCCTGGGTTCACCCATATTGGAGTCACGCAATGACTGTCCTCGCTGCAGATGCTCGCACAAAACCCTGTAAAAGTGGCCATCGCGTCGACCTGGGCCTGCATTAATGCACCATCCGGGTTTGGCTTCGGAGTCGTGATCACTACTAGCACACGATGATACTCTTGTGCAAGCTTGAGTACCCTGCTTCGCACCAGATTCTGGCCTGCAGCAGCCTGCCCAGGTAAGCTTTTCTGACCCAGTGCTTGCAGATTGGTCAAGATGAGAGCTGTCGTCGGACTCAGGATCATGTCAAGCGCTGCTGAAACACAAGGCTCCCATCCTATCCTACTCATATCCCGGTATACAATGTTGAGTCGGTCGCCCCCATGCGTTTCCAGGAAATTCACAACCGAGGCGTATTTTTGGAGACTTCCTGTTTCGAGGACAACTGCCCTACACCATTCTAGCGTCATGAGTTGTGGCTGGTCCTCCTCGGCATGCTGATAATCATCTGAATCGGGAATCGCCGGTACTCCCATGCTGCTCGGGGACGAGTAAGTCGGTATAGACAAGATTTTGGAGGCAGAATGAAAGAGGGCGTCGACACAGTCATTCTCCTCTGATTGCGTCTGCTGGATTGGATCTTCTGCCAACTCAAGCTTTGCGCCGGAAGCCCGTTGCGGGACTGCAACCTTCTTGAACTTGCCTGCTCGGAGATCGAGGAAGGTGTCCAAGGCGCTGGATATCGAGAAACCACCAAGAGAGGTCGCTGAGCTGCTCTTCGGGCGCAGTCTATCCGGTAGATCCTCGATGCGAGGCATGCATGTTTTCTTGACTACCAAGTTGAACTTCGGGTCCAGCCCATGTTCAAGCCTCTTTGCTGGAATAGTCACCAGAGGCGGCTTGCGCATCTCAGTCAGCAGATCGCTGTCCTCCTGTAGTTCATCGTCGCTTTCGTCCCCCATATCCAAGAGACGAAGACCGGGCTTTTTATAGATCAGTTGCTCGCTTTTAGTGACGGTCTTCGGAGGTTCCAGCCATTTGTGTAGCTGGCCATTATCCTCGATCTCGTCGTCCAGGCCAAGCTTCATGAGGTGAAGAGGAATCGGCTGCCAGTTGAGTTGCTCCTCCTGCTGTCCATCAGCTTTGTTAGTGGGAATTAGGCGTGTTTCGTCCAGTTTTCTGACAAGGAACTCGTCTTGTCGATGGTTCCATGGGGCGCTGATCAAGACGTCGTCCAGTTGGGGAACAGGATGCTTCGAAGGGCGTTCAGCGGCACATGTGTCGTCTTTCTCAAGCATGGCATCCACTTCATGCCTGGCACTTTCTGCTAGTCTGAAGAACTCTTCAGGGAGGTCCCGATCCAAAACGTCATCTAAATCATCCTCCACAGCATTGAAACCACTGCATGGGAGAAGCCCGTCAAGCGAGTCAGAATACGGGCTTTCGGCCGTACCATTCGTCCACGAAGGATGCAGAGGGTTATCCATATCCAGAATGTCAGCCGGGGGTGGCGCTATGGTGTTATCGGCATGGAATCCTTGCTCCAGCTGTGATGATGGCGACGGATCGGTGGGATGGGGTGAGGGTGTTATCGTCGTATCATCGCTAGTTTGCTCGAGATGAGAGGAAGATGAAACAACCGGGACATCGAGCTCAAGGCTGTTAGACCTCTTCCTTGCTTGCCGACTTCCAGCACCAGATGGGAATACGGTCTCTGTGTAGGTATCCTTCACTTCCGGTTTCGTTCGAGCGGCTTCTAGCAGTTGCTTGCTTGCGGCGAGTTTCTCAGGACTAATATTACTTGCCCTATCTGAGTGTATCTGATCTGTCTCTTGCATGTCTCTCTCAATCTGGAGAAGGAGATTTTCCAAGTCGACATGCTCGTCGGATCGTAACGGAAAGTCAAGATCAGGGCTCGATGGAACATACGGTTCTGGGGAGTCTTCTTCTTGCATAAGCACCGGAGTGACGGACCTTGCTCTTGGTCTCTGTCTGCGGTCAAAGAGGGGTTAATTAATGATGAGCATTACTACGAACCTGGCATGAAGGAAAAAGGCTGGTGAGAATCTCATCTTTGGATTTCTCCGTCACCTGGTTCTTCAGCAGGCACGAAAGGTGTATCTGTGCTTCTTTTGTAGTGTGGCACCTCTCATCTGCGAGCTCCTTTTCGACTCTTCGCGCGGCATTGCCAGATTGGATATCGTCCCACTCCTTCTCTAGGTCTTGGTCGGAGGTTGAGGTGGTCAATGAACATGTCTCCAAGAACTGGTCAGCGTTCCGGTGGCTTGCCACTTCCCTATAAAATCGGAGGACGTCAGTCTGATGGTCTCCGACAAGGACAGGCTCCTCGATTTTGAGCTTTCGCACACGATGACGTGCGGGAAGGATGTGGTTCCAGTCAATGACAGACTGAGGATCTCGGATACTCTCGGCGAGCAGTATACCGCCCTTCTGGCTGATTTGTAGTTTCGGCTCCAGCAGCTCGTCGGCAAACAAAGAGAAATCCGGTTCAGGTAGCCCTGCTTCATCTCGAGTCATTACCAATGGAGAACATGATAGGCTGTCGAGAAGGTCCTCAGCAGTGTGATCAAGAGCCAGCCCGTGAGAGCGAGCGTAATCAAGAACAGATGGCGAAGACATGGTAGCAGAGAATTGCAGTATCAGAGATCACAAACCAAGGAAGACATAATGAGATCAGATTGACACGGTATGAAGAGTGAGATCGTGGTGACCAGAAACTGACTTTCAACTCAAGCTCACAGGCTGTGCCAAGGTCTCCTTCCCCCGAGGAAGAAACAACGCAGGAGTGGTTCTCCCTACCTTCAGGCACAGGACTCAGGGAGATTTCTTCTTAACATCCGTGCTCTGCTTTCATGTCTCAGTCATTGTAACCCAACCTACTTGTACCATTCTTGTTGGGTTGCAGCAGACCTCATTCCTTGTTGCGCTCTCCCTTCGGGGATTTCCCAGCAAGAGAGAAGTATTCGAATCATTCCTTGTGCAACTGCAAAAATCCAGTGAGGCTTGACCAAATGTGAGACATCTTACATGTACCTTCAGCAGCCATGCGTGGCGATGAAGAGATAGAAGACTGTCATGCCTGGAGGCTGTTGTAAGGTCATTCTCTGACACAGCCTTGCTTCTAAGGCTATCAGAGTGAGAAGCTTGACATGAGAAAGACGACATCCTATTGGCCACCACTGATCACCAACGGAGGCAATAAGCTGTCGCCAGTCAAGCCTCATGCTAGAACAGACGGCTCATGTCTAGTGAACGAGGTTTCTCTTGCCGGAAGCTGCGTAAGTGGAAGGCCATGTCTTTGCGAGGGCACTGGAAGAGTGGAACGCGCGCTTTGAAGTTCCTTTGCAGGCGAGGATCTCTATGGGTCTATAGCAAAGTACTACACGCAAGGACAGTTTATCCCGGCAACCACCCCCTTGATGATCAAGACACCCCTCCGCAAACGCTGTAGATCTTCGTCTATACAAACAGCCAGATCTAACCCCCTGAATACCACGGCGATCTGTGCCGCTCCTTGAATGTCCAAACTCCAAACCTCACCCTTAAAAGCCACCGCGCCAATCCTTTAAAGACGCAACACTCTATTCCATCTCGATAGTCCCCGGGGGCTTACTTGTGACATCATACACCACACGACAGACACCATCGACCTCATTGACAATGCGTCTGCTGACTTTCTTCAGGAAGGCACCGTCAAATGGGAACCAATCAGCAGTCATAAAGTCGGTAGTCTCGACGGCGCGGAGGGCGATGACTTGGGCGTGTACACGCTTGTCACCCATGACTCCTACCGCCTTGACTGGCAGCAGCGCCGCGAACGCCTGGGAGATTTTCCTGTAAAGGCCACTGGCGACGATCTCGTCGATGAAGATTTTGTCAGCATGACGGGCGATTTTCAGCTGCGACTCATTGACTTCGCCTAGAATGCGAATTGCCAGACCTGGGCCCGGGAAGGGATGTCTCCAGACGAGATCTTCCGGGATACCCAGGTTTGTTCCTAGTGCTCTCACCTCATCTTTAAAGAGTTCTCTCAGCGGCTCGATTAGCTTGAGGTGCATATCCTTGAGCAATCCACCAACATTGTGATGAGTCTTGATCGTGGCAGAAGGGCCTTTAAAAGAAATGCTCTCAATGACATCAGGGTATAGCGTGCCTTGTAGCAGCCACTCAATCTCTCCAGCTCTTGGTGAGTTTGCCGCTTCCTCGGCCATTCTCTTGGCCTTATCCTGGAAGATCTCGATGAACGTATTGCCAATGATCTTGCGCTTCGTCTCTGGGTCTGAGACGCCTTTGAGCTTACCCAAAAACAGATCCGAAGCGTCGATCACTGTAAGATTGATACCAAGGTGCTTGGTGAGAGTCTCCTTGACCGTTTCTGCTTCATTCAGACGAAGCACGCCATTGTCGACGAGTACCGCATGGAAGCGATCACCGATGGCCTCTTGCATGAGCTTCGCCGCCACGGTGGAGTCCACTCCACCACTCACGGCGCCAATCACCTGGCCCTTTGGCCCGACCATGGCACGAATGCGCTCGATTTCCTTGTCCACAAACTTCTCCATGGTCCAGTCTTGTCGTGCTTTGCAGATTTTGACTGCGAAATTCGACAGAATCTCCTTACCTCGGGGCGTGTGCGTGACCTCAGGGTGGAACTGAATGCCAAAATACGGCTTGGACGTGCTGGCAATACCAGCAAACGGAGAGTTGCTGGTGCTGGCGATGGGATGGAAGTTCTCCGGAAGCCTGGACAGTTTGTCTCCATGGCTCATCCACACCTCGACGTAATCCTTGATACCTTCAAAGAGACGATCGATATGATCCTCCTTGCCTGTATGTCTCTCGATCTTGAGATAGGCGTGGCCGTATTCTCTCTTCTCGCCAGCCACGACGTTCTTGCCAAAATGCCAGGCAATTTCCTGCAACCCGTAGCAGATGCCTAAGACGGGCACTCCAAGCTCGAATACAGCGGGGTCCACGTGGGGAGCGCCGTCCTCGTAGACAGAGTAGGGGCCACCCGAGAGAATGATGCCTTTGGGGTGAAAGTGCAAGTCGGCGATCTTTTGAGTGCAAGGCAGCATTTCGGAGTAGACATTTAGTTCTCGAAGACGGCGCGTGATGAGATGAGAGTACTGTGACCTGGGAACGTGAGCAATCCAGCCAGATATGAGGCAGCAGGACGTCGAGCCTACCCAAAGTCAAGTACCAGGATAGTGTCGAAGGTCTTCGCGGGGGCATTTACAACAGCGGCGCCGTTGACCTTCCCATTGGTAGTGGTGGCCATGTTGACGACAGTGTGGAGGGACCTTCCTGCCGGCACAGGACCAGCGTTAGGAGTGCAAAGGAAGGGGGAAATGCTCCCAAGAGAGGTTAGAAACAAAGCGACGAGAAAGAAGATCTTGTTGCGACCATGAATTTTTTGTGGGTCCTAAAATTGGTGTACAAATTCCCCCGCATTCAAAAAGTTGACCAGGTCAAGATTCAAGCCACTTCCGCTACTGTTGTCATTGCAAGATGAGTAAACGAAAGCAGGACGGCGACGGTCAGGTGGTCAGGAATGAGGCGCCTCAAGACGACGAGAGCGGGGACGACGAAGATTTCGATGTCCTCGATGTTGAGTTCGAGTGGTTTGATCCTCAACCCGAGTTCGACTTTCACGGTATCAAGACATTGCTCCAGCAGCTGTTCGACGTCGATGCCCAACTCTTCGACTTGTCCGCCCTGACGGATGTGATTCTCGCGCAGCCTACCCTCGGCTCGACAGTCAAGGTCGATGGCAACGAAACCGACGCCTATGCCTTCCTCTCTATTCTGAACCTCCAGCAACACAAGGACAAGCCATTCGTGAGCAAGATTGCTCAGTACATACAGTCGAAGAGCAAATCAAATCCGAACCTTGCTCCGCTAGCCGAGCTTCTTTCTCAGCCCACCATTCCACCGATTGGCCTCATCCTCACCGAACGCCTCATCAACGTGCCCGCCGAGGTGGTTCCGCCGATGTACACAATGCTGCTAGAAGAGATGGACTGGGCTGTCCAGGACGGCGAGCCTTACGATTTCTCCCACTACCTGATTCTCTCTAAGACATACATTGAGGTGGCTTCCAAGCTGGACGCCGAGGATGAACAGCCAAAGAAGAAGAAAAAGTCGGCCAGTGGCTTTTCCGAGCCAATGTATTTCCATCCCGAAGATGAGGTACTTCACCGCTACGCTGTTTGCCATGGTGGCTTCGATTACTCGATCCGCCAAGACGACGGGCACTCGGATTCGAAACGGGCCTTTCAAGAAATGGGAATCAAGCCGCAGGGACATGCCACACTGATTGCAGCTGACAAGTTCAAGGATGCGGTTCAGAACGTCGCGGAGTACCTGAAGCCATCCTGATCACTCCCACTTTGTTCCTTTGAGTCTCTGCATAAGATACTCCACTTCGACCACTTTGGTCAGCGGAATGACGACCTGGGCATACATTTTGACCACAGCCTCCACGTTGATCTTCTCCTCCCCACCAACACCGTTCGATGTCAAAGAGGGGTCCTTGCCGTATGTTTTGGCCTTCAATCGCAACCTCTCAAGCACCTGTTGCTCTACTTTTTCGTTGGTGATGGCGGCGTCGATGCCCTTGCGGTCCTCGGCCTTGATGAGCTTGACAAATCGTTCGGTCTCGGACTGGAATTTGCTCTCAGCCACGAATTTTCCAAAGTGTATGCGCCGGCTCAAGGCCTGCAGACAGGCCACATCGCAAGTTGCGGCACTACCGTAATTCTCCTTGGCCTCACCACGGTCCGCTCGGCCAAATTTCCGACAGGCTTCAGGCAGCACCTCGTTGATATACTTGTCTTTAATCTCGGGGTTGACATTGACATCGTTGTCGTGGAGGATCTTGGGATATGCTATTGGCTTGAGCACGGGTCGCTGCAGGACCTGAGGAAAGAATGGATACTCGTCTGGAGCATCGTATCGGCGAACAAGCGAGTGTACGCGCTCGGTCTCGGACAAGAGATAGTCGCAGAGGGAGAGATTGGCGGGTAAGGCAAGGTTGCTAACAGGTATGGGAAGTGCCCCAGCGTCGTAGATGGTGGCATTGAGGGGGAACTGGACTCGTTCAATTAGATGGAAGGTGATTGTGTCTTCGAGACGGCTGCAGTTCAGTCAGCGTCTGCTTGATTTCGTCTGTGCACGAGACCAACATCAGTTGAAAGCGAATATTAGCTAGATCCAAAGCCTTGGAGGCATCCGACAAGTCTATCGCCGTGTCCATGTCTAATAGTGGCATGAGTTGGTGTCGAGTTTTGCTCCGCTTCCTGTCCAAGATCCCAGCTCAGTATCTCCCACAGAACGACAAGAAGGAAAGCTTGCGTCAAGTCATAGTGCCAGTCTTATATGAGAGGTATTCTTCCGGTAAGCAAAGGGAGAGTCACCTTGCGATGATTTCCGCAGTCACAGCGGCGTGCCTGAAAAATACGTCACAGACGAGCTGCTCCAAGTCCGTGTGCTTCAAAGGTTGAGCTCCACCATCCCGAGGACCGACGGCAGCATTATCCAAACGTTGCGTTCTGTGAAGTCCCAAAGTCCGCTATCATTCAGGAAAACCACTCATCGTCCCCCTCGACACGCGGACGAGCAGAAATCTGACCCTCTGGACGAGAACACCGGCAATAGTAGAATCGCATGGCCGGGTCGCGACCGCATAGTCGCACTCCCTCGCAGACACGAAGACCAGCCGGAGATGGAGACGACTCAGTACTCGGCGCGGTCCTCGACGTAAGTAACCCAGTTCCACCGGATGCACGTAGGGGCTATGCTTGTGCTAATGCTGGCGATAGACGCGCCAGCTGGAGGCGTTTGGCCGTAAGGTGACGGCCACTGCGAGCCACCTCATGGGCGACAATACGTCGACTCACTATCCGACCGCCATGACTAGCCTCTCAAGACAGATGCGACGGCCCGGTATACAGAGGGCTGTCTTCTCCTTCTCCCAGCAGGCGCCTTCTGAACTTGTGCGGGCAAAGCTGTCGACCAGCGAGATTGCGCATCGAGCCCTTACCTACATATCCGAAGAGCATCTACAGAACATCCCTGAAGACGATAATACCTACTCCCTATTCCAGGGCTTCCAGGCTTCCATTCCTGAGAGCGAGAATGAGCACCGGAAAGGACATCGCCGGCGGAGTTCGAAGCAGCACAGACTGCTGGGCGCTGGAGATGTCGAAGAAGATGGTCCGCCCACAATACAGAACCTCAAGAAGAAGAGAAACACAGTCAATCATCGGCTGGAGATGATGGCTATCCGCAAGAATATGTGTACCACCGAGATCACAGACATTGACAGGAAGCTGGCCAATCTTCAGCACATGCGCAGGCTCGCGGTCGACCGGCTCACCTCGCTCGAGCAGGATGAGGCGGAGGTGGAGCATGAGCTGGCAGAGCTGGACAACAAGATAGAGGAGATGCAAGAAGAGCTGGAAGAGCAGGGCGAAATGGATCAGTCCACTAGCACCATCAACCCGCCTCGAGTCGCCACGCCCGAGTCCGAAGCAATGGACGCATCGTTTATGTCCCAGTCCATCTACGACAAGCTGCCCAACTCTGCCTCTCCAAAGTCAAAACGCCGACCTAAACCCACGAAGAGAAAATCCATGCCAGTACTCCATGAACACCTTGAAGCTGGCTCCCATATCAAGACCCTTCCTGCCCACAACGACGCAATCACTGCCATTGACTTTGACCAACCTTTTGGCACGATGGTTACTGCCGCGCTTGATGATACGGTCCGCGTGTGGGATTTGAATCTAGGCCGTTGTATGGGATTCCTGGAAGGGCACACTGCGTCGGTCCGGTGTCTCCAGGTCGAGGATTATATCGTGGCAACTGGCGGCCTTGACGCTACGATCAGGCTGTGGGATCTCAGCCGTGCCAAGTATGAGCCGTACGAACATAAAGTGTTCGAAAATGGTGACGACAAGGCGGATGATGATGAGGACGATGGCCTAGGTTTTGGCAACGAGGGTGAAGACGCTCCTCCTCCCCCTCCACCTGACGCCATGGAAGACTGTCCACTCTTCGTGCTCGAGGCGCATGTCGACGCAATCACGGCATTACATCTCCGTGGTAAAACTTTGGTGTCTGGGTCGGCGGATAAGACCCTCCGGCAATGGGATCTGGAGAAAGGGCGATGCGTGCAGACGCTCGACGTACTTTGGGCAGCAGCTCAAGCCAGCTCGACAATGAACGATTCCGACTCCCAGTGGCGGCCGACAGGGCGCTCGGCAGATACCAATGCCGATTTCGTCGGAGCCATCCAATGCTTCGACGCAGCACTGGCTTGTGGCACGGCGGATGGAATGGTCCGATTATGGGATCTGAGAAGTGGACAAGTCCACAGGAGTCTGGTCGGACATACCGGCCCTGTGACGTGTTTGCAATTTGACGACACTCATCTCGTCACGGGCAGCGTTGACAGGAGCGTTAGAGTAAGTTTGCGCAGCCCGCAATTTTTATGCATGAACTAATGTCTCTCTTGCAGATCTGGGATCTCCGCATGGGCACTATATTCGACGCTTATGCTTACGACGCGCCGATCACGAGCATGATGTTCGACTCGCGCCATATCGTGTGTGCTGCGGGCGAGGACGTGGTCAAAGTCTACGACAAGGCCGACGGGCGACATTGGGACATCGGCGCTGGTGCCAACACCAGCGTGGAAGATCGCATGGCTGGCACGAAGACAAGTATCGTCGACAAAGTCAGGCTGAAGGACGGATATCTGATCGAGGGAAGAAAGAGCGGTGAAGTCGGCGTATGGAAGTGTTGATTGGTGCCCCACGAGTTGGAATATACACAGTAAAAGTACGATTACGTGGCATCGTCCCAGGGATTGTGGACTGGCTGCTGACGGGGTGATCAGTCGGGCCAGACGCCCTCCATGTCCTTCTCATTCTCGTTCTTCCTCAACCGTTTGCTGTGTCGCTCAAGCCACCGTACATCCCAACATAACAAGCAACGATCTCGCCGCCATTTTCGCATCGAACACCGGCTCCGGCTCCGGCAACATCGAAACCATGATAGGCTTCGTCTCCACCTGACTTTCCACCGCCCGCTCAGCCCTCAACAACGCCACAGCCCGTCTACACCTCCACAGCACATACTTGCCCTGCGTTGATATCTCCCGCTCCACCTTCTCCCTCAACTTCGTGTACGCGGACTTGTAGACAGTGAGCGCCCGCACGGGACTCCACTCCTGAGCACCCCCATAATAGCAGAGCGAATCCCGCCATTCCTTTCGCGAGCAAGCGACCAGTTTCCGCCATTCCTTCTCCGTGGCATCCACAAGGGAGAGGATCTCCACGGCGGTATCTTCGCTCCTGAGCAATCGATCGACCAGCGTTAGTTGTGGTGCTGTTGTCTTGGACCCTCGATTCTGCTCGCGCTCCCGCTCGAACAAGGGCCTCACGAATTCCTCGAGGAACGCCGCCTCACTGAACGGATACGGTAATGGTAATGGTGATGATGATTGACTCATACCCATATCTATCTCGGGGCCGGGCTGTCCATCTTCGGGCAGAAGCTTCGCGGGACTGCCCGCGAACCGAACGGATTGTACCAATGCCGCCAATTCATCATCGAGACCCCCCCTCTCCTCGAACGGGTTGGTGAAACTCGCCATCTCTCTCCGGTAGTCAGCCCACGCCTTTTCGCTCGTGTTCGACACGCGCAATTCGCGCGCAGGGACTTCGGGACGGACATGCGACTCCACGCACTCTGTGGGATGATCTGAGCACTGGCGCGGGAACTCGGGCTCTGATGGGCTGGAACCGTCATCAACGTCCATAAGGTCCTCCGTGACGGCCACGTCCTTGTGCCCGGCCTTCAGCAGATGCCGGGTCCAATTGACGTACGACGCTCGCGCCTCCCTTTTGCCCTTCGCGATCGCGGTTTGCCCTTTCGAGGCTAGATCCGTCGCCCAGGAATCCACGTCTTTGGGAGCCACGTGAAAGCGTGCGGTGACGACGCCCTGGCCCTCCTCGGTATCGGTTGCGGTCATTTTGAAGCCCATTGCCCGGGCGTCCTGCTTGATCTCATCGTCGGTGAGCTTGTCGAGCGCTGGGAAGGAGAGCATGTTGAAGCGATAATGGTCCGCGAAACGGGGGTTGTATACGGGTTCGTTGAGCTCGAAGTGCGACAGAATCTTTGTCTTGGTTGATGGCATTGTGGACGGTGGAGTCAATGGATTTGGCAACTAGCTATATTGTCCCGCTGGGTGATGCTGGGTCAATTGATCTGGCAGCCAGCTACGTTCTCTTCGTGCTGGAGGACGCTGCCGTCGTCAAGAGCGTGAGCGTGACCCTGTGGTGACGTGGGATATTAAACACTGAGAAGGCAATCCGGCCGGGAATGAGTGAGTGAGTTGTGAGAGGCACATGGCCACGATGGCCGATGCCATCGTTTTATATGTTGTCGAGGCGGCGACAAGGTCCTCATGGGGGCTCGGGGTACGCACGGGTTGGCCTTGGGAGCGTCAAGGTCTTCAAGGGGGTTCTGGCGGTTTGGCGTGGACGACCTCAAGCTCCTCATGGCAATACTCGCGGTCGGGCGTTGGGGCGGCGTCAAGGTCCTCATGTGGATACTCGCTGTTTGATTTCAGAGCAAGTACCTAGGTAGGTTATACTGAACCACGCGGAACGAAACTTTATTCTTGTTTTCTATGGCGAGGAACTTTGGCGACGGCTACTGGGACGCACGGACTCGCTGTTGAGTGTTCAGCACCAGCACCAGCACCAGCAGCAACAGGGCATCGGGGGGGGGGGGGGAGCACATGGCCAAAATAATCTCTTGTCGCGCGACGGACATGTTTACTTTCTGGCAAATTCTACTCTACTCTAATCTGGCATAGCCGTTGAGACGGAATGGGTGCTCTAGGAGTCAGGGTCTGTCTCCTTTCGTACCAATATCTATCTAGCTGATCACTGTACTTACTCCAACGAACAAACAAAACAGCCCTAGTCGCCGACGTTGCCGATTTTGTGGTTGGGAAGGTGACCGACTGTCCAGCTGGTCTTAAGTCACGCACCCTGCTTCGATGAAGTCCGCACTCACGCCGAGCAGAATCCTCGTGCTGCATAACAGCCGCTGGGCGTCATGAATCTACGTCCCGGTGGTATAGCACCGCTTCTCAGTCTGTCTTGCCTACTATGCGCGATTTCAGGCCTTCCGAACCACAGCGAAAGCGGTGAGTCGCTCTCCAGAGTCGGAAATGGACCTTGCCATAAGGCAGGCAGAGCATACATATCAGACGTCTGATCTGGACCTTGAGCATAGTGCAAGACACGGATACCGGCTTTCCAGAGATATGACGAGACAAAGAACGTGACCTTTAGCTCGGGTAGGCACTTTTGCCTTCTGGTCTGATTAGGCTGTGGAAACTGAGGCATTCCTGTTCTTGCGCTAAGATCCTGGACGCAGACGCAGATGCAATTTGCCCGAACACACGTGGAGTGGAAGCAGCGTGCAGATTTTAAGTGTGTGTATGCTGTTTGCTTCGGGAATTGACACTCAGGCACGTCTATTCTTGCGCTGAGATCTCAGAGGCAGATGCACCTTGACCACATACGAAGAGTGAGTGGAAGCGGTGTGCAGAGTTGAAGCGTGTGTTTGCTGTTTGCTCCGGCCATCTGCGCTCCAAAGGACGCGCGAGGGTGGCGTGGTTCGCTTCGGTTGGGTTGATAGGGATGTTATGATCGGTCCGGTTTCTCATGGTATGTGTATGCCCGCTGGGCATCTGAGATGGACGGTTCAAACCATGGGGAGGATTCTGATGCTCGCATCTGCAGTTGCGCTCACCGCAGAAATGATACGTCTTGTCAAAACCCCGTACTCAACCCTGACATTCTGGCACGGCAGACGAAGGGATATATCTGAGACGATCCCTGGGTGATCCCACGTGCTGAGATTCATTCCTTCCACCGTACATGACTGCCACTCTCACCCATACACTCACGTCTCGGCTCTGAAATCATGACGAGCTCCGACGCTCCCATCCCTTCAGCAGCGAATGCAGACTCATCCATGGAATTAGACACTCTCGACGTCAAACCGACCGTCATTGGCATCTACGGCCTCCCAGGTTCGGGCAAGACATACCTAATCGACCAATTGAAGCGACAACTCAGTGCAGAAGACTTTCTCTTCTACGACGGCTCCGCCGTAATTGCTGCTGTCGTGCCAGGCGGTCTCGAGGCGTTCTCCAGAATGGCAGACCAAGGGCAAGCGCAAGCGCGAGAGTTCGCCATCCATCACATCGGCAAGGAATGCATCGAGACCAAGAAATCGGCAATCGTGGCTGGCCATTTCATGTTCTGGCCGAAGACTAACGATGGAGTTGAAGGATCGCGATCTCCCCCGCCGGTATGGACTCCCGGCGACGCAGTCACGTATACCCACATTCTCTATCTGGACTGTCCCGTGAGCCTACTCATGGAGCGTCGTGACAAAGATGCGGACAGGGAGCGGCCGCAAATGATGAAATGGCAGCTGGGGAGTTGGCAGCATGAGGAGAAGACCCAGCTCCGCAAGCTCTGCTATGATCTCGGGATCTTGTTCTCGCTCGTCCACGCTAAACCGCCCTCAACGTTGCTTGACAGAGCCATTGCGCTGGTCTCTGACTTCGTCAACCATAGTGAGCAGGAAAACATGCTTCGCGCAGAACGCCGACTGGATGAAGTGGTGGTACATATGCTTCGCAAAGATGCGGATGAACCGGTGCCTGCGATGGAGCGCATGCTCGTCATTGACGGTGATCGCACCCTTACTGCTCAGGATACGGGCTCTTTGCTGTGGAATCTAGCCAGGAGAGAGCTGCTCGTGACATTTGCGCTCGAGAGAGATCCTCTGAAAGCGATCTTTGGCAGCCCAATGGGATACTCATACACTGCTTTTCGCCAGGCCACATTGGTGTATGAAGAAATGAGTGGGTGGGCCGAATTCGACGGACTTGTCAACCAGGTTGCAGAGGCGACAGATCTGTACGATGACTTCGTGTCCCTCCTGCGTATTGTCGCAACACAGCGCCATATGGGAGCAATCCTGGTAACCTGCGGCCTACGCCAAGTATGGGAGAGGATAGTGGCTGTAGCGGGCCTCTCTGACAGCGTCAAGGTCATAGGTGGAGGACGTCTTACCGACGAGTTTGTCGTCACCGCGGCAGTCAAGACAGCCCTCGTCTCTCGTCTGCAGAATGTCTACTCTTTGGAGACTTGGGCATTCGGCGACAGCATCCTCGACCTCGGGATGCTGGCCGCCGCGAATCAGGCCATCGTCGTGGTAGGTGATGCCAAGCGTCGGAGTAAAATCGATGGAGGCGGCCTTGAGGATGGCACTCGACAACGGCGATTTCAAAGGTACGCCTGTGTGTCAGGTCGTCATGGCGAGCGGCGCTCCACCTCGACTGAGCGCCACTACACTGCCGGTAACCACTTTGACAGATCCAGACTTCATGCAGGCAATCCTCTCGCGTCGGGCGAACGGCACTTGCGTCAGTGTCTATATCCTGGAAATGACCAACGAGAAGGCAGCCAAGATTCTCATGACGCCGACACGCGATGCATCAGTCGCCGGCCCGGCTTTGAGAGAGACACATCGCCGGGCGGGATGGTTCTTGGCTAACAGTTTTGTGCCCACCATCGTCGGCGTGGAAGAGTATCAGATCCCGCATGTGCAGGGCAATTCCACCGCTGGCCACCACTTGCTGGATGAGTCGCGCACCATGGTTGTTGCACTGATGCGAGGTGGCGAACCTATGGCGTTGGGCGTTAACGATGCGTTCCCCCTCGCTGCGTTGCTGCATGCCAACCAACCTGAGGATATCACAAAGAAGCATCTGGAGATCATGAGGACTATCATCCTCGTCGACTCGGTGGTCAACAGCGGGAAGTCCGTGCTCGAGTTCATCCAACGTGTCTGGAAATTGGCGGATAGCGGCCGCAAGGATGATGGGAAGGAGCATGGCACGATCCGAATCATCGTCGTCGCAGGAGTGGTCCAGTCGCAGGCGGTCGACAAGATTAGGTCAAGTTGGCTGTCGTTGAAGCATGTCAACCGTTTAACTCTGAGTCTGATCGCTCTGAGGCTGTCGGAGAACAAGTTTACAGGCAAGGGAGGCACCGACACAGGCAATCGGTTGTTCAATACGACGTCTCTGGATTGAGTCGGGAACGAACGCGACATGCCGGCATCGGCGTGTCGGCTCGAGTGAGGGATTCGGGCCGTAGAGCTGGTGTGCCGCATCTCACTTCAGATCTCTTTCAGGATATCCCACACAGTAGTCGTGCAGAGGAGCAGTTAACGAATAATGAATGTCAAATGTCATGCCTTCACAATTAATGTTCCGTAGAAAAGATTCATGCCCTTCTTTTGACAAAAGTACTCAGTGGGAGGCGAGGACCGCACACCATACGAGGCAAGAAGTAAAAGCCAGTAGTCCGAAAAGTGGTGCAGTCGCAGTGAGGTTTAGACGAGCAGGAATTCAGAGCTCAAAAGAAGAGTGAGGAGCTCATGAACTGTGAGGCACAACCCCGGAACAGGCATCCGAGTTGAATTTAAGCTTAAAATCTAAGTTTAGAGCCGCGTTGGTCTGCTAACCATCCAAGGCTGCCCTGAGAAAGGAGTTCCAGCCGCCGACTCCCCTAGTCGACAGAACGTGAAATTGTTGACCCTCCATCAAATGTACCCGGCCGGTACTGGTCCTGGGGTTTGCGACGGAAGGAGGAAAGAAATGAAGGTCCGAACGATTCGAAGTCCTAGATGAGCAACCGCATGCTTGTCGGCTTGACACTCGTTTATTCAGGCCTTCGAAAGTGAATATCCTCCAACTGGCCATTGATGCGAAAGGTGGGGGTCCGATGCAACTCTGTGGGCAATGATGGTCACCAGCGATAGGTACTGCATGCATCTGATATCGTTTTCTTGACATACATTCTGATTCGAGGAGCTCAAGGACCTAGGCGTTGGCATTGTCGTTGGTATTGGCTTTGGTACATAGCTATGGGCGTTAGTAAAAACGTCGACATTGCCCCTGACTCCGCTCTCGTGTCACTCGCCAGCGCTGCAAGTCCGTGTATCTTGAGAAGCAGATTCCCCTTGCACATCCACCGCCACTTTCTCCTCGATGGCCGACAGCGGCGAGCCGATACTAAAGTCGATGGTGGTGTCTATGTGGATTCCCGTGGTGATGAGGGTGTTAATGGTTGCCTTCGTGGCATTGCGAGAGGCATGTGGTGAAGAAGAAGTACAAGTGCCTCTGCAGACAGTATTCTCAAGCAGGGCGGTGGAGAGACCCATTGTGAGGAAGGTGGTATCGGGGTTTTTGAACTTCAGAAAGGAAAGTCGTGGAACAGGTCCGTCATGTACTGCAAGTAATGTAGCTGGAGCAAGACAAGTGCGCACGCAATGTCCGTATATTAGCTTTCCGGCGTGACGGTCCTCAACGAGCTGCCTGTCAACTGAGTCACTGGGTGACTGCCCAGTACCTTGAATGGCAATTACCTCCTCGAGACGCACAGACCCTCGTCGACTAGATTGTGGCAGGAACTTTGGCTTTCCAGGGAACATCTTGACGAAGACCTTCACCAAGATATCAAGTATTATTTCGGCGTGTGCCCTTGGTGTCGCGACCTTCCTCTTTCGTGCTTGGCCTTCCAGCTGAAGCCTGGTTCTACCTCTTGCTCTCTCCATGGCAATCCTCTTGAATGTACTTTTGTACACGCTCGAGATTAAGGTCACCGATTTTAAGTCTTCAGTACGTTCTCTCGTTTCCCTTGCTACCCAAAGTCCTTCTGACACATGGTCATAGTGCCATCATCACAATGACAGCCATCAGAAATACCACTTCCCCAGTTGATACTATACTTGGAGGCCAGACGAGATAGAAGCAGCAGATACCCTTCTCCTTCTCGTGAGCGACCGCAACCTCCAGGAAGAGCAAGCTGGGTATGCGCTCTTGCGGCTACGTTGCGGAGTATCGTTCGTGCTGGTGGAGCAGGAGAGCAATGTGGCCGGAAGTAGCAGGTCGGAGGCACCCCCGAGGTTGATGCCCAAGATGTCTATCGGACGTGGCGTGGTTCAGAAATCGATCATCGACAGCAACAGCCAGGTCGATGGAACTGCTGTTTGGCAAGGCACGTAATATCGACAGCGAGGGCCTCGAGAAAGATCCTGCGTCTGTCGTGCAAAGGCAAAGTCGAAGGCCTGCCAAAATGGTTCGTGGTGAAGGAGTCCAGACGGACCTCAGGCGGGGCAAGAAGAGTCCGTTTCTTGGGCTTGTCATAATTGGCTAGAATGGGACAGTCGACATGCTCAGCCAGGGTCGAAACGAGGCAATGATAGCGCGTTCTGCGTGTACACCTGGCCGATTGTTGAAATTATGACAAGACTTGGACAGCCGCATGTCTCGTATAATCCTGACTCATTCGAGATCCCGAAAGAACCGATGACTGGTGCGGACCAGACTAGTACCTGGTTAGCACTTCTCAGTAAGAAAGACAGAATAGGGAGACTTATAAAAAGAAGTGCGCCCACCGTCCGAAGAGCATGTAAGCATCCAGGAACGACGAGCACCAGGACCATCTGTCCATAGCCTGCACGAAACATATCGACATGCTTTCCGCGCTTCTCGAGGCAAATCGCCCAACTCCCGTCCATGGTCCGTCACTTCGAGTAAACCGGAAAGTCGTCCTCGCCAGCCCAGAGCAAGAGCATATCCATCGCGGCGACCAAGAGTAGGATTGTAACAGAGAATCTCTCAGAAAGCAAGATCGGACCTTGGCAGCGACAATGAACAGCAGGCGACAAGAACAGACAAGCCAAAGCTTTGATCCTCACTCGAGAGAGGTCCTGTCTCGATCACCTGGTGACTCCGCTCATCTTCGTGATGCCTCCGGCTTCTCAAGCAAGGTGATTAAGTCTCTGTGGAACCTTCCCGCTGGTAATTTGGAAGCTTTGCAGGACTTTTCTATAGCTCCACTGACTAGACTTTCAGGACTTGTCGCAACAAGAGTGTTCCCTGGACCCAGGAGGAGGTTGGGATCATGCAGCAAGATGCAGTCCACTTGATACAGTCTTCGGTAAGGATCAGAAGGCGCGATTTCTTTCCAACATTGTGGTAGCAGCATAAAGTCAAGCACTCCGCAGGCAGCTTCGGGCAGTCGTCCCTCTGAATCCATCCCTCGGCCGACGATATATCCCACGCTTCATCCCTACGTGGTCGGTAGAATCCGATTCAAATGCAACATCCAAGCCCTGTCAAACAGGAAAAGATGCCTCTCTCGTGTGTGATACAGTAACCTCGGAGACAAGATTTTGGTTTTCTCTTCCGCAGATTTGAAGGACATTCGCCATTTCTCAGGCTAGGACGCACAAAGAACATCATAAAAAATCGTCCTCTTCCCACTCGAGAGTGAGGTTCATCACGAGTCCAAAAATCCCGAAGAATCAAGGACACGCTGATTCGGCGCTCTCAGTTTTCACCATGATGCAACATGATGCTGATGATTAACGCGGCTGATCGGGATCTTCCGTAGAAGCTCACATCTGGTGGCGGGTGCCTCGACGTGCGTTCGGTGAATGAGCTGCCGTGGCTCGCACGGTGTGAAAGTGGGAGCAGAGTTTGAAGAGGAGTCGCAGTGTGAAACTGGTGTTGACTTTCGTGGAAAGCATGTGCTCAGATACAGCCGGCCGAAACAGACAAAGTGCCAGGGTGGAAAGACATGCCGATATCGAAGTCTTGCAGAAGTGTCCGAGACCTGACAGCGAGTAACATAAACTCGGTTTCCGGCCAGTGGATCCCGTCGACTGCAGCGAGGACTTCCAGCAATGTCGTGTGTGGGCTGCATTATCTTTGTGCTCTAGGCATATACCCCGGTGCACGTATCTTCCACGAACAGTCATCTCCGCTTTCTCTTAACTCGCGTTCCACGCTCATATCGAGCAAAACATCCCATACATGATCACGTATACTGTTCAGCGTTGGAATGCCGACGCGCGGTCCCTCAGGGACGCTTACCAACCAGACGCATGGCGAGACCGTTTTTCACTGCCCTCGAAGGAGAGCTCTGAACGTCGCACTTTTCTTTTGACCGCACCCAATCCAGCCCACCGTTCTCCGCCGGAGCAGATAGTAAGCAGGAGGCACGCGGATGAAGCTAGTCAGAAACTCGACAACTTGACCGCGACACTTTGAACCGACAGATATCTTAGGGTTAGGTTCCGATACGCATAACACTAGCACCCGATATCCCTCCTGTTGCTTTGACAAGTCCGTGCTATGAGGCTCAAGCGGTTGGAGGGCAGGTACTAGCTGCTCAAGAGCTCAACTTGTATCGGGAAACTCAGTGGAGATTGAACTGTATGAGGGCCCGTGAGGGGCGAGAGGGTTGAGGATGAAGCATTCGAATCCGGATGGTGGTTCTCCTGCGACGTTGCTGGGACCAGAGTGAGATATACGGAGAGAGGCTTCGAGAACAGGGATTCAAACATCGTGCCGAAAGAGATTCCGAAGTGCTGGGGACTGGCTGCCGCTCGTCGACAATGTTGTTGCCATGTTCAAGTGGCTGCAGCACAAGCAGCAATTGAACTCGAACGCGTCGCGTGGCAGAAGCTTGTCCCTTTCCGGTTAGAGCACAGTAGCCAGATTGCACTGTCACGTGATTAGTTACTTTCGAACACTCCCGCCTGTTCGTCTCATGTCTCTTCTCTTCTCTCCTCCTCCGTCCTCCTCTTAACCAACTCACTGCTTGCAGAACTTCTTCGATAGCATCCACCCGCTGAAGAAGCGCAGGTGCTCTCCAAGCTTGCTTCGAGCCCAATGAAGAATGGGCTCTTCCAAGTGACACCGCTCTCCATGGATCAATCGATCACCACGTCGAATCCCACAACCGATTGACTTAATTGTGTTTGGTAGATTTTGCCCTGCGCACTGCTTGATTTCCCCGCATCGGTGCTCGCCTCTCTTTGATCATATTGTCAGCCGCATTGATCTGCTCAAAGCCGCATCTGGAGCTATCATTCTGCTCCAACGCAGATTTCATCCTCACTCTTTCCGCTTTGATTCTCCCCAAATCCTCTCTGACCTTCTCTAGCACCCCGGCGACGGGCTCTACTATACCATACTTCCTCGGGTACTCTGACATTGGTGCTGTAAAGCTCATTATTGTGGGTTTGGAATGCATTGGTCGATGAAGTTGCTTAGCATGGTCTGCTGGGATGATCCTGACGGGCCTCGTTGTATGTTTGGTACTTGATCAGAGCTGTTGTCAGCCTTGTCGCTTGCGAAAAGGAAATCCACTCCTCGGTCTGCACACCTAGTTTGCTGACCTGCCACAGGCTGTACCGATTTCGAGAGGCTTACCAACTCTCGGCTCTGGTGTTTTCGTCCTTGATCGCTGGTACTGCCGCCGCTTCTGACTCTGGATGGCTCAATATGCTCTTCCACTAGCTGTGCAAAATGAACACCTCTCCGATCGTTGCTGACTCTCTGCGATGCTGCAGTCTGTCGGGTAAGCGCCGACTGTTACCACTCGCCGACCGCCGAGGCTGTGGCTGTGGCTGCGGCTGCGGCTGCGGTGGCGGGCTGGAAACAGTCGTGATTACACAAGAAGGACAGCCAGTCATCGAGCGGCCACACGACGTAGTCGACACCAGTACTGTCATGTCCTTCAATGACGCATCTGTTGATGAAGATGCTCTCCGAAAAGCACACCTCGTGGGCACAGCGACAAGCCTGTGCCACCTCTGCCAGCTGAAGTTACCGAGGTCGGCCTTGAGGAGCTGCACCACATTCGAAGATGCATAGAAGCAGTCACGTATCTTTGACAGTGGGTAACTGACAAGCTGGTCATCCCCAGCTGTGTAATGGCCAATCGTTCTGCACAGCGTCCGTGCGCGAATGCCCCTCAAGCGCTGAGACGCGGCCCTACCAAAGGCAGCCACACCCACGGCCAGGGTCCCCAGGCCTTTCCCGATGCGGGAATTGAGAAATCGTCTGGGCGGCCCGCAATTCTCCCGCACCATTGCGCAAGGCTGACTCGTCTTCTTCAATATCCCTCGCTACCATTCCGTCTCTTCAGCCAGCGGATTACTCCTTGTCGAGCCCCTCCCACCTTTCAAAGTCATAAGCGCCGAACGACTGGAAGCCTTCAAACAGCGAGACGTCCTGGCCTACAGGCGGTCGCGGCATGGACCAAGCGGCTGACCCTCGTCAGGTCAGACGCAAAGCTAAATTCATTCACCAAGATCCGACCTCCTCACAATATAACGGGAGGATTAGTAGCGACGATAAGAGAACGCTTGCAACTCTGCTCCCCACCCTCCATGAAAGAGGTGTCAATAGAGAAACGATGCTTGCGGAGTGCAATGCTGTCCTTGGGACGCCAATCACTTTCGCCCAGTTGGACCGGCAAAGGGCGAAATTCAATCTGCATACGTACCGAAAACAGCGCCTTGGGCCTCTGCCGCAGACACAGTTCCCCAATATCATAGCGCCTTCAGTGCCTCCATCGTCTAATGAGGAACGTCTGGAGAGGAATGAACCAGGATCAGACTCAGAAACCTTGAGTGCATACCCGGCAAACCAACTTCAACACCGAGCTGCGCAAGACGCGCAACAACTCGACGGCGAAGTGTCTTTCTCAGGTATGGACTTGTTGAATGACAGCTGTGACGACTACGATGATGTGGCTCCGCAGCGTGAATTCATAACAGATCTCGTATCAATCGACATGGGAAACTCAGCGATGCTGGGAATCCGTGGGGTCTCGCCGAAGCCATCACCAAGTGATGCTGGCCCATTGTATTACACCAATACCGCGAACTCGTCCCACTCTGACATGTATGGTCGCCCAGCTCCCCCTAGACTTGGGCTATGGTTTGTGGCGAGAGCCCCTCATACCTGGCTACACCAAGAACTCGTTTATTATGTTCAGTCACAACTACTCGTTCGCATCTACCTGAGGCTGCTGGGCCAGGGTGCTACGGCAACGGCTATTGCACAGCTGTTCCAGATCGGAACACTGCTACGTATAGTCAGAGCCTTCGACCAGGCTTTTGACCTCTTCTTGATTCTATTCCGACACTTTTACATCTGCAAGTCGATTAATGCACGTTCAACACACATGACCTTTGCGGCATTGGGCTGCGCACACACTGCCCGGAGCATTCTTAAAGTCCGAGTCGCGTCTTGCATGGTTCAGCACGTTCGTAGGAGTGCCCCTTATCCAACATTCCCTCCTGCATACGGCATATGTTGCACAGTCGCCTCGCTGGAATGGGCTATCATCTCGGAACCAGACTTACCAATGTTCCGCCCGCCGAGCCACCAAGGATTGCAGCAGGGGACATTTTAGGGCTTTTTGGTTCCCTTGGTTTAAGTCATTCAAAACACCACATGGAGTCGGGCAATACTACGTGCGACAGACGCTCTCGTTTATCCGACCCTCTACATGCTGTTCTAGATTCTGAACATCTGGTGGCTCTATTCCCGGAAGGCATGTTCCTGGAAGGCATGGCAATTGCGATTTCCATTACGGAAGAGCACCTGCATGAGCTCGACGTCCTGACCAGAGATACATGGAAACATGGTGACACCTTCGAAACAAGGTCGATCAGCTGCATCGGCAAAAGACTTGCTTGCACGTGTCTCAAAGAGTATGCACGGAATTCTGCGGCGGAGGCAGTGTCAGCCAGCGATCAGTTTCCGGGTGGCGACAGTTTTCGCGTCCGGTTAGAAAGCGTTACTATTGCTCTCGCCCCATTTCTGTTACTCAGAGAGACGGGCAAAGTCGAAAATATGGTCGACTTCTTCCAGGCCGCCAGGCAATATTAACGTCTTGTTGAGTCGGATCCGGAAACACGGGTCCGGTTTATGATTTCCTGTTGGACTGCATTGAGTCTCGGGGTTGCCGATTCCGCTGACCCATCTCTTCCCCCAGAAGCGGTCGTGGAGATCTGCGCATCCGTTGCCTGTGTCGAAGTCCCTAGCGATGATTCGACTATGAGTACGTCGTCCCGGAGTTCAGACAAAGGAGCACCTTCACGAGAGGGAGAGCCCTTGCGCGAAACAAGGCCTCCAGGACATCTATTACCACATTCTCCAATCACTCCTCCGGCTGCGACCGAGCTCAGCCTGGTGGAACCACCGCCTGTGAGGTCCCCAACCCCCTTTCCAGCTTTAAGCGAAGTTGCTCCATTGAGGGAGATAGGTGAACGGTCTTCATTTTCCGCCCCAGCGCTCGCCAGGACGTACAGCCCTTCAAGCAGTTCGAGTCTCCGATCTTTCGTCTCCATGGCGAATCGTTTGCGTAGAAACGGTCAAACGCTCTCCAATGGTGGTCACTGGCAGGATGCCGCGTCCGAGTCTGGGACCTCCCACAGCAGCTGGAGATTCAACTTTCATGAGTATCGATTCTGTGAGTAGTTTGTCTACAGGTCGTAGTGTGCGGAGTGCTGTATCGGACGTTGAGATGACGGGCTGAGGAGGCTGATGACGATGGTTTCAACTGCAGTTCGGAGTGCAAGGTGCATTCTGCAGCGGATTCACTTTCAACACTATATCGCGATTCTGCCATACGCTGCATCTACCCCTCGCCCCTGCCCCCTTCCCCCTCCCTCTGTTCTCCCGCCCGTTGGATTCCGCTCCCTCATCGTCCTTTTTCACTTCCTTTCAACAACACGGATCCCCTGACTGGCCTGATGTCCAAGACCTTCCACCACGCCGGCAGCCTCCAAGCGTGCCATACGCACGAGTTCCTCAATCTCTCCGGCCAAGGCATCCACGTCACCATCATGCTGATGATAGTGATGAGGATCACCACGGTGATGCGAGAAGGGCATCATGCCCACAACATCTTCGCCATGCGGTCCGCGAGTACTGGCTTGTGATTCCCGTTTCGGTTGGTCCGCGATGGACATGCTGACGTCTTGGACGGCGCACCTGGGAGAGGTCAGTATCTCGGATGATGGACGATATGCATATGTATGTGCTGTACTTGCGGCGTGACAACGAGGATGGCTTGTTGGTTTTGGTCTCGATCTTCGTCTTGATCATGATCTGGTCTTGGTCCGTGGAGCTCTCGTTCGTTGTGTACGCGAGGGGATGGTCAGTGAACAGGCTCCGCGACCGCCATGCGCGCCCTCAGAGCAATACATATAGTCAGGTCGACAGTCAGCAGGAGGGTACTTACAGTATGTCTAGCAAATGAGATCTATACCCTCATGTGAGCCTTAGGCGTACGGTTCTCACAGGTTCCATCGGGCGCTCAACTTCACCACTACTACATCCGGATATCACGAATTCGACTTTCAAGGATCCCCATATCCCCGGATCAAAATTGGCCAGCTGGATACCGAGATTGTAATTCCCGTGTATGCTTTGTGCATGCAGCTCTCACGCGTTCCATTGGATGGTCAACTTCACCATTACCGGATTCGGATATCACGATTTCAAGGAGCCCATACAGAACCCCCGGGACAGAGTCACAGAGTATGGAGTCCCCTTCCTTGCTCTCGCCCTTCCATCCACTCCACCAACGGCGCGTCGACTCGTATTCTGCATTGCCTGGCCTACCAAGGTATCGACCCCCCTTTCTGGAACCTGCATGTACAGAGCCCTGCCGCCAGCATGAAGCGCGCCCCCCAATCATTCACCTCAAAAGCAAGGCGCCACAGTAGGCAGGATATGCATACCTAAGTATGGGCCGGGCCCAACATCCTCCTCTCGCATTGCGTGTCCGAGGTCATTTTCAGTGGGCACACACGGCGGCACATGTACCATACTACTACTCTTGTGCGTTATGCATGTGATCATCAAGCCAACACCGATACCTTGGCTCACTACTTCCGTAATCGTTCCGCCATGGTAACAAAGTAGGTTCGAAGTGCAGAGGGTCCGGAGAATTGTAGACGAGCTTGAGGTTTCGGCAGCAGGACGTGCACTGGGGGCGCCATCCATAGACCACGAACGCACTCACAAAACCTGCGGACGCAGCCGATGCCAGAAAGTACGGCGGACTGAGTGTCAAGAGGGCGGGCTGAGGTTGGGAAGATCAGGCTGGCATACTGCTGTATATGACCTTTCTTGGGGAACAGATTCGCTTGGGTAGCAAGGCCTGCATGGGCTGCATGGCGAATTATGGATGGCATGGATGGCAGGGAGTGGCGTGCCGTGGTGAGGCTGTCCGAAGTCATGATTCCCCAAAGCGGCTACACACAGTACCACCCCCCTCGCACCCCTACAAGCGGGTTTCTTTCCTTTCCCCTACACACGCTCCATCGCGATCATTGCCTTATGTATTCTAAAGTCAATGCTACGGCCCTCGCTCGGTCAAAACAAAACCCCTTCCAAATAATCGGTGACGATGGCCGTAGATCTGCGAATCAGATAATTACAGAGTAAATCGTGATCCCTTGACTTTGGTGTCCTTCCTTTCGCCACAGGGCTTATCACTAGCAGTTTCCTGTGGCCCACGTGTAATCAATCATGCCATCGTCCTGCATTGAGCAGGCCAACCGCGCGGATTTCATCATCAGCCTGTAGCCCTCATCATATCTTGACCGTTTCCGCGTCATTCACGCCAAATATCGCCTCCATGGGATCCTTGTAATTGACGAACCCGCAGAACGGCGGGCTGATCGCATATCCCAGCAGCCGCTGCGCCCTGGGCGACAGCCGGTTGGCCTTTTCCGGCGGGACCATGAAATACTGGTTCTCCACCTGCCGATACATGCCCTTGCACAGAAAGATGCCCACCGTCTCGCGCGCTTCGTCCCTGCGTAACATTTGTTTAGAACCGATGGAATTAACCAAAAGAGAATCAATTAGAAGAGCGATGTGCGGGGGGAGGGAATCCGTCACGGGAGGAAATTCCTGGGTACAATTATGTACTTACGTCGTCGAGTTGGCGCCGCCAGCATGGTACGTGCCTCCCAGAAACAGGAACGTGTCGCCCGGATTGAGCTCGGCCGGGACGGCTTCGTGGTCGAACGGCGCGCGCTCGTCCCCCCACTTGTGCGATCCGGGGATCGCAATGGTCGCGCCGTTGGCCTTGGTCGTCTTGACCACCGCCGTGACGGCGCCGAGCATCATCGGTGTCGCGCCCGGGGCGGTGTGGTAGTCGATCTCGTCGCGATGGAGGCCCTGCTGCTGGCCGCCCGGGTTGACCTGGAACCCCACCGTGCTGGAAATCTGCGGCTTGGACACGGCCGTGTGCCGTTCTTGCCCGACCCAGTATTCATACGTGGACGTCAACAGGCGGGAAGCAACCTCGGTGAGGATGGGATTCAGAGCCAGATCGACGCATGCGTCGGAAATCCCCAGCAGCCCGATGGCTCGGCGCGTGGTTTGGGGGAAGAACCCAGAGACATCGCCGCCGTCGGAGTCGAAGTAGGGCTTGAGGTCCGCTCGGATTTGGGCCGCCGCTCCCGGGTCGATGAAATTTTCGATGATGATGCCCCCGTCGCGGTCGAGGACTTGCAGGATATAGTCCACGTCGGCATTCCTGCGTTGATGCGGACAATCTCTGGAGTGTCGGTGTTCAACATTGTGGGTGGTCAAGGTCAAGGATCAATGCGATGCCGAAGTTGTAAGTTGGCGTGGTCGATAGTGTGAATATCGCGTCGATAGTACATTGTCGGAGGGCCTCGGGCCAGAGGGCCTTATAATCTCTCTGTCGGTCGCTTTCGCTGGTGCAGCGGGGTCTTCCACGCGACGAGAGTCAGTATACTCCGTGATGCAGAGAGCGTGTGGCTGCCGGCTGCCATGGGCCAATCGAACAAAACTTCCCACTTCAGTCTAGGGTGTGGGATTCGAGCGAATCAAATAACGATGCCCTAGTCTCCCGAGCTTGATGGGGTCCTCCCTCCACATGGCTGACAGACTGCTGTCACCTGTCGACCATACTAGATTTTATGCGTCAAGGTGCTAGATCGTGACCATTGGGTGGGTGGATCGAACGACTCGAACTCCTCGATCAGAGAGCGGAGAATCACCAATTCGCCACCTCGTCGACGCCAGCCTGTCCATGGGCCATGCACGACCGTCGAGCAGGAGTGAGCGCCCGAGGTTGCGTTTTAGTAGCGGAAATAGTGCTGAAGGAATTACGCTACTCAAAGACATTGTGATCAAATAAAAAACCGCAGGTTCGCATCCTCCATCACGTCCACCCAATGCAGACTTCTTGGGGTCAGCGGCTGGTATTGCTGCACAGGCACAGCGTCGCCTCGCGCCCAAACTTCCGTCAAAAGAAATCTGATCCTCCGATGGGCTTCCAGGTTGACGGATTGCTCGAGGTGCACGACCCTCTCCATGACGAATCGCCGCCAGTAGGAAATAGTACAGTCGCTCGTGACATCGCCGCCCTCTGTGGGCGACGAGACGCCCATGATAGACGGCAAAAGCACACTTCCAGCGATCAATAAAGGGAGATGATACAGACATCGGGCACCCGAGTTGGTTGGAATGCCCGATATCAGTCGTAGTATTTGCACCGACAAGTCACGCAGGAGTTCTGTGCATGTTGCGTCTGGTCGTACGTCCACGGAAAGCGACGAAGTTCCCATGTTATCGGCGATCAACTTGGACATTGCTTGCTGTTCCTCAAGGGAGTCGCACGAGCGAATAAACTCCATCAGTGCTGCAAGCTGGCAACACCGTGCGAGATCTTGGAGTTGTGACTTTGAGGTCTGCTCGTCGAATGTATCCTCAATCTGTGCGTCGCTTGGGGGCCGGTAGTGCAAAAGCTCCTTCGCAGGACCATGCGCGACATGAGAGACTTCTGCCAGGGGCCGATGGGAAGTGACGGCCTTGGTGCTTGAGAGCTCGCCACAGTCTCGCTTTCGTTTGGACCGAATCACACACCCGGCTTGGGCCAAGTACAACCATGGAACCGCACTGATTCCCGTCCAGGGATGAACAGTTACGGCCTTCATCCGATCGATCGCGAAGGAAATATACAGATAGTCCAGCTGGTGGATGTCCTGGTCGATCAAGAAAGAAGCCATTGCCTCCCAGTAAGCCTGAAGCCCCAGGTAGAAATGCAAACGCGGCCACTCGAGGGTGGCAGATTTGAACCCTTGCGCGATCCATGTCCGAAACAGGGCGCGTGATCCGGAAATGTGTTCGAGGCCTAGACCTGATGAAGCGTGCCAGGAGGTGGTCATGCCCAGCATGATAACTCCTAGTAGGACAGTACCCAGGTCTTGATCCGTGGCGGTGGTTGACAAAGGGCGCACGGTGGTTATGACGCCGCTCATCGCCTTTGACAGCTCGGTCACCGTCGCGGTGAGATATCCCAGCCCTTCCAGTGACCAGTGTGGATGAGAGTTGCTCAGATGGGCGGCCGACATGCTCAAAATGCAGAATTCGATCAGGCGCGACGTGGTGAGGAGAGCGGCGACCTCGGTGCGCAGCGGATTGGCGAAGGAATCAAAGCAAGAATTGATGGCACAGACGTTGTGAAAGTAATACGCAAGCAGCACGGCCATCTTGTCGTTGAATGGCAGTAGGTCAGACACGAGGTCTGGTGATGCGCCTCGGTCGACTGACAATTCGCCCGGCGGCGGGGTCAGGGTTCGTGAGGTCTCGGTAGAAGAGATGTGATGACCTTTGTTCGCAACGGAGGTCGATGGGTTTAGCTGGTGCTTATCTTTCCATCGCAGCGTCTTGCCGTAACCAGGGCAGGTCAAGTTTCGTGTCGAACAATTGAGACACCTTGGAGTGCCTCTGTCACATTTGATCCGTCGTGACTTGCACGTCATGCAACCCGCTGAGCGATATGGTCAGATACTTTACTTGGTGACGTGGGCGAGAGTGTCAAAACCAACCTCGGGAGTTCTGTCGCGGGACAGGGCGAAACCGCGATGCCATCTGGTCATCCTACACATGAGGGAGGGTAGGGGACAGGCGAGCCCCTGTGACGATAGCAGAGGGCAAATGTGGTTTTGCCATGGACGTGAGCAGAAGATCTAGCGGGCTAACAGAAAGAGTAGCGTGGCGCCGGGGAGAAAACGCTCGCCGTGTACACGAATGGATAGATCAAGATAAGGTCGGGAGTAGTTGACGATAGAGGGTGGGTCAGAGGGATGGGGAGGGGTGGGGGGATCGGCCGGCTTGGGAACTGAGAAGCTTTCCTCCTCGCGTCTGGGCTTGGCGGAAAACCCCGGGCTCGACCACCGAATGAAGAGGCCGACTTAGTAATGAAAGCTGGGTTAGGATAGGTACTAGTACAGAACGTCTCAAAGGCCTGTGCTCCGAGGATTGGGAATGGTGCTATTGGCTTACCTACATACATATTCACCGATGCCATGACCGACCATGGGAAGGTATACCCTGGCCTTTATCTCGATCACCATTTGCCCGATTCTTGCAAGGCTGCACAACGCTCCACGTCTTGACAAAACTTGATGTCATCACTCTCGCCAGCACTGGCAGTCAATGGCCGTGTGGGCCACACTTCCTTTCCAGCCTGTTTCTCAAGCTTACGGTGTGCGGTAACGGCTTCCCGGACCAGCTGCTGGAAGCAGAGAACGCCACTTTCGCTGTCCGGCTGCAGGTGACCGGTCGAGTAGCTGCCTAGGTTGAGGTTGACTTGTACCGCGTTGCACAATTCCTTGTCTTCGCCCTCGACCTGTTTGAAGAATTTGTCCATCTCTTCAAACTCGGCATCCGTGGCATCCTTGTGGCGGTACACCTCATACTCATTGTGGACTGTCGTCGCACTCGTGGGGCATGAGCGCAGGAGATACCAAAACGGAGCACTGTGCTCTGGTCAGCTCACAACGCACGTACAAGGTGCCAGACGGAGGACTACTGACGCAATATTCAAAGCTCCGTTGGGATAGAACCAGCTGGGTGTAAAGTCGCGGCTGGTCTTGCCTGGTAGATCTTCCATGAAGTACTGTAGTTCGGCGCCCTCGGCTTCAAATCGATATTTGTCCAAATTACTCGTCTCCACAAACCCGGGATGGGTCGTGGGACAGTGATAGCACTGGATCGTGGAGCATTAGCCATCGTTGCACATGGAAGGGAGAGAGAGCTTACCTCATTATAGTTGTCGGCAGCCGCCTTCCAGTTGTAGTTGCCTTGGATGCTCCAGCTGTGGTCATACACATAGTCATCCATATTGAAGATGGCCAAGCGAGATCGCCGGTCGCTTCCTTGTAAGCGCATTTCCCACGGAATGGAGGGTACTTCCGAAGCCTCGAGGTTGACCCAGATGATGCCTCGGGCATCGATTCTGACATGAATGGGGAACAGGCCGTTCTTCTCTTTCTCGAAATCCTCGACCCCGTCGAATTTTGGCGCCTTGGCGAGTTTCCCATTCAATCCATAGGACCATCCTGGCATGGTCAGACGGGGTTCAACATCTCTCTCCACCTTCTTTGCACATACCATGATAGTAACACGCAAGGATACTTTTGGTCCCGCAAGTGGGGGCTTCGGGCTTAATGACAGGATAACCCCGATGTCGACAGACATTGTGAAAGCCATTGATCTTGTGTTGACGATCCATGATCAGGAAGAACGGAAACCCAGCGATCTCAAACTTGTGGTAGTCGCCGGGTTTTTGGAAACGGCATTTGTGTGTGGTCAGCAACCACTCCTTGGAGAAGATGGCCCGCCTTTCGAGCTCGTAAAGAGCAGGCGAACGGTACCACTCTGATGGTAGAGAAGTATTGCCATTCACCTTGGTGCTCTGCATGGTCAAGGTTTCGGTCGACATGGCTGATTGCTGAATGATTTGTGATAGTTTCTTTGTGACTGCGGCCTTACTTTGATCAGGAATCTTTACATTGCCTTGTACAGTCTTTTATAGAGCTTCGCTCGCCACTTCCCCGCATCACGAAATGCGTCGCTTGAAACCCCGGCATCTGGGATGCGGTAGAGGCGTTTGCGAATCGAGCAAAACTTCTACACTCGGTATAATGGCCCATCTTGCCCTCGTTGATAGCCCAAGAGGGTCAAAGTGCACTTGCGAATCATATATTGCTTAGAGCGTATGGAGTAGATTCAAGCCCAGATGCGGTGGCACAAGGCACCCAGGCTGCCTACCACATGAGGTTGCCGGGCGGCGGGTGCTTGGCACCGGTGCTGTTCTTCCATAGTTAGCTGGTAATTAGCTGCTAAGCACCGTGCGTCCCTTGTCAACCACCGCCGCGGACATTCATCCGACGAGACAGGCACCCACAGGGGAGCTCCTAGCACCAAGACCGTCAGAGCAATCGCACAAACCTTCCCCAACCTTCCCCAACCTGGATTTGATTCCCAGTTTCGTCCAGTTCCTCTCTTGGTTCGAGGCGTCAAATGCAACCGTTCATGTCACTGCGATCGCACTTTCGGGTCTGAAAACTTCCGCGTCCCTGTCTCGAGCGATCAAGGTGTAGATCTATCCGAGCCCACGTTGGAGGGGCTAGGTGAGATAGGCGAACTGCCAAGCGACCAATCGAACGAGAGTTCCCAGTTCGGCCTAGACGTTGAATGTCCCCAGAGCGCCAATCCACGCCGCTTACGAGTAGCGCCAGGAAATGGGTGAGTCCCAAGAAAATCCATGGGAAAGTATACTCAAAATTGGCTAGCATACGTATCGCGTCTCTCTTCAGGGAGCTGGAAGAGCTGAGGGGCTGTGCCCGAGGTGCAATGCGGCGACATGACTTCTCACGAGCTAGCACACTGTCTACTGGCAGTAAGCTCTTGCTCGAGTCGTTTAGAGCAATCATAAGACTGCAGAGTTCCCCGGCATGACCGGACTAGCACGGGGCAGGGACTACTGAAAACTAGAGATACTGTCGACCTTTGCGAGGAAAGAGACTGTCTCGGATACAAGGAGAGATCCCCGTCCTCATATCAACAACTCTGACCGCGGTTTTCGTCGCTTGACCACCGGCGGCGTCTGAAAAAGAAGACCCTCGTACAGAAAAATACGACGTGGTAGAAGACCACAAACTACGATCGTTGTCTACCCGCCAGGCAAATTCGACATGTCGACGGAGACTCCTGGGCAATATCGGAAAACCACGACTGCGTCTAGCCATGCCAAAGGCGAACATTACGTCGAAGGCTCGCCCGGACCAGCGTCCGCCGACGCCGACGTTCTTCTCGGCGTGCTGGGATACCAGGCCGAACTGGCCCGCAGTCGATCGACCTGGCAGGTCGCGTTCATGTCGTTCGTGCTGGCCTCGGTCCCCTATGGACTCTCCTTGACCCTGTATTATCCCCTGATCGGTGGCGGCCCTGTCTCGATCATTTGGGGCTGGCTGGCAGTGGGTATGATCATGACCTGTGTCGCCATTTCTCTCGGTGAGATCACTTCGGTCTTCCCAGCGGCCGGAGGCGTGTACTACCAGACATTCATGGTCTCCCCGCCGCGCTACCGCACGGTTGCTGCTTGGATTTGTGGCTGGGCGAACACCATGGGTGTGATCACGATCACCCTCTCCGTCAATTTTGGTTCAGCGCAGTTCTTTGTCGCTTGTATCAACATCTTTGGGGAGGATGGAAACCCGGTCTGGCCCGCGGAGACGTACGAGGTCTTCCTGCTCTTCCTCGCCATTACGTTCTTGTGCAATACGATATCATCCCTCGGAAATCGATGGCTGCCCATACTAGATGTCAGTATCTGTCCCACTCCCCCTCACCGGATCTTACTGACTCGTGCGCAGACCTTTGCCGTCTTCTGGACTTTTACGGGCCTCGCCGCCATCATCATCTGCTCCCTGGCGCTTGCAAAGAACGGACGAAACAGCGCAAAGTACGTCTTCACCGAGTTCCAGACCAACTCGGGTTGGATTCCGGGATGGTCCTTTTTCATCGGTCTGTTGCACGGTGCCTATGTCACCTCGGCGACCGGCATGATCATCGCGTAAGTTCACCGTCGTACCCACAAGCCAGATCACTTAGTAAGCAATGCGTGCAGCATGTGCGAGGAGGTCAAACAGCCGGCGATCCAGGTCCCCAAAGCCATGGTGCTCACAGTCATACTGAACGTGGCTTGTGGCTTACTGTTCTTGATCCCCCTCGTCTTTGTCCTCCCTCCGATCGAAGATGTGGTCGCCCAGAGCTCCCCAGTACCGTATATTCTCCGTATGGCCATTGGCAACCAAGGCGGTGCCTTTGCCGTCACCATCCCGTTACTGGTTCTGGCTCTTCTCTGTGGCACTGCATGTACCACTGCCGCTTCTCGAACCGTGTGGTCGTTTGCACGAGACGGCGCGATTCCCGGTTCACGATGGTGGAGAAAAATCAACCGCCGGCTCGAGGTGCCCTTCAACGCAATGATGTTCAGCATGGTGATCCAGTGCGTCTTGGGCATCATCGTCTTCGGCTCGACCGCAGCATTCAATGCCTTTAGTGGCGTGGGGGTCATCTTTTTGGTAACTACTCTCCAAAAACATTTTGTCCCCGCTGACCTTCTTCCAGACCATTTCCTACACGACGCCGATTTTTGTTTCCCTGGTCACTGGTCGAAGAACGCTCAAACGAGCTCATTACAACCTCGGTCCCGTTGGGGTTGCATGCAACATCATTGCAATCTGTAAGTGACCAAAACAACTCCCGAGTCACCATTATTCCGGACACACTGACAATACATGTACAGGCTGGTGTCTCTTGATCACGCCCATATATTGCATGCCGTCCTACCTACCCACCACGGCAGATACGATGAATTACGCTTCCGTGGTCTTCATTGGTGGCGTGACCGTCTCGGCAATCTGGTATTTCGTCTGGGGTCGGCATAGCTATCGAGGACCTCCAGTCGGTGTGGAGGAAGCCAACGTACGGCGCGACTCGTTAGTCGAAGCAAAGTAGAGGCACACTACAGTATCAAACATGGCCAGCACTTTGTGAATCTGAAGACCGGATCGTGTCCCACTGGTCCTACAGATAGCTGGCGCCTGCCTACACTTTCCGATCCCACCCGCGGCCAGAGTCGCTTTTTTTTCTTCTTGGCATTTGGCATTCGATGAAATGTCGAGATTGTACTCCGTAACCGTACCTGCGTGCAAAGGTGCAGTTCTTGGTTGTGTTGTGTTAGAAACAACGGACACCGGACAGTACCTACGTTCCTCTCTACCTAGGTACTGACCAGAGTAGAGTAGAACATTACATCTCTTTGGTGTGGTCGAGTGTTGGTGAGTTGGAAGTAGTAGTTTAATTAATACTCGTACTCCGTACACTACTACTGTAATATGACTGTACTCCGTACTCCGTACAGTACCTCACCATCCACTTACCAAGAGAAAAACAGCCTCCAAAAGGCGCCGGGGAATTCCCCTGTAAACCTGTGGGTGACCTGCGCTCGCCTGCGTTGAACTGTACTAATTTACAGGACAGTACTGTGTAGCTTATTCATGCATGTACCGGTGGGAATCACCGTAACTACCAAATGTGTACCTATATGCCTGCCGCACCTACTAAGTAATAATTACTTCCTACAGAGTATTGAGTGCATTGCTGCACTGCGCTGCGCTGAGCTAGGCAAGGACAGGCTCGCGACATCAGCATCAAGGAAGAAATCACCAGAATGTACATAAGAGGACCTTGAGAGCCAGACAGAGCCATGTGTGCAATGTGCAACGTGCATTGCGCCGCGTGGCCGTCGAATTCCTGCTTCGTTCGGATTCGTGCGTCGTGCGTGGTTTGGAGACTCCTGCCGAGTTTTTCGAAGAGGGCCTCAGGCCGGATGCGCCTGTTCCGATGCTCGAATGTGTGCGTCGTTCGAGACTCCTGCATTCTTGATGCCGTCTGATGTGGCGCCGTGACCGAGAGAGGGAGGGGGGCAAGGCAGGCAAGGTGATCTCGTGGCTGTTGCTGTTGCTGCCGTGCTGTGACTGGGAAGGTTATCCGAAGGGTTAGCCAGACAGCCTCAAGAGGTGTACTGGGCCATACCCCCTATTGTACGATACCGTATTATTTATATAGGCCTTCGTAACTATATAGCTGGGTCTGCCCCCAGACCCCTCTGAAATTCATCATGTCCTCCAATTGAGTCACAGTGCAGTATTACTGTACTCTCGTGATTAGGCAGTCAGTCAGTCCAGTGCAGTGCAGTGCATAATTACTTGATTCCGTGGTCCTAAGGTCCCGTTGCGTATCAGATCCATCCATTCAGTCCAAGTTCCCATTGCGTATCAGATCCATTCGGTCCAAGTTCCCTTTGCGCATCAGATCCATCCATTCAGTCTCTTAATTTTCGGCGGCGGCGGACTTTGATGGCCTTTTTTTCTCCATTCGATGACTTCGAGGATAGAGATAGACGCGGAGCACTGCAGCTACGTACTGCAGTAATCAGTAACTGCTTGATCAACTGCCTTGAGACGTAGAGTCGTACATTGTCACGAAGACGTGGCGCCCGTGTCCGTACCAAGCATAAAGCCAAGAGGTCCAATAAACCTCGGTGCAAAGTTCTTTTGGGCATTTCCCAGAGGGCGGTGGACCTCTCCTGACATACATGTACTCATCCTCGCACAGTCCAGTCATCAATCAATACCGGCTGGAGAACCCGGGGCGCTTGTTAGAACGAAGAATCAACAGCCTGCTGGGCGATTGGGTACCAAACCTCTTCTGCAGTAGTCATAAGTACTGAAGAACGCAAGATTCAGGAGGAGAAGAACACTGGGCACCAAATCTCTTCCGCAGTAATCGTACCTAAAAGTACTGAAGAACGAAGATTCAAGAGAGAAGGGTGACCACTGGGCACTAAATCTCTTCTGCAGTAATCACAAGTACTGAAGAACGAAGATTCAAGAGAGAAGAACACTGGGCACCAAATCTCTTCCATTGTGCTTGTACTTCAACGGTCGCTCTACGTAGTGTTGGCTTGGACGAAGTTCGAACACCACCATCACTTGGAGTTGCTCAATCACTCCAGTCCCTGGACTACCTATCCTATCCTATCCTATCCCTTCTGTATCCCACCCTGTGTTCTCCCCTCCTCTCTACGTGGCGCGCCCGTCCCTCAACACAACCGTTTCAACTCCTCTCCCCACCGCCTCACATCCTGGACAGTCACATTCTCAGCGTCTAGACCGCCCTCTTTCAAACACATCGCTAACTCCTCATCCCTTAACTGAAGCAGAGCCTGCTCTAGCATCGCTCCATCGACCACGCGAAACGGCTCATCCTTCTCGCTCACCTCGGTCCGCCATGCCCGGAATTTACTCCACGGCATGTATCCCGGGGCTTGCACCCTGTTCGCCAGCACAGACTGCAGCGTCAGGAGGATTTGCATGTACGGCGGGTTGATCGTGCCGAGCATGTAGATGCTGCCTTCTATGGTGGCCACGAATGCGCGCGGCGTCACGACCGGTCCTTCGCGGGGTAGCTTTCGGATCCGCTCGGGGTCGTTGGACAGTTTGGACCAGCTTTCGCGACTTGGTCTGGGGGATGCGGACAGTGCGACGATCTTGTTGACCACTTCGCCCAACCGGAACTCGCCCGTGACTTCGAGCCGGCGGTTGTAGCCTAGCGGGCCGGTGCCATCTTGGATCTGTCGAAGACTCACCAGGTTGCCTTCCATGTCTGCCACGACCCATTCGTTTTCCATGATGGATGCGGTGGCCGAGGACCAGAGGGTGGCGAAGTGGCGGGACGTTTCGACCAGGCTGTAGCCTGTCGGGGAGTTCTTGTCTTTGGTGTCGACTTGTAGGATGGACAGCGATTTCATGAGGTCGGCGACGGCAATGAGGGCGGGACTTGTTGGTGTGGCGGGCGTGACGGCCAACGACAGAGGATTTGTCGACGTGCGGTATGTAGCTAGCTTTTGCAGTTGGAGCGAGTGGTCGCCCCGGCTTGAGGAGGGGACAAGTCCGTAGAGGACGACCTGGAGAGGAGAGGTTAGCAAGAAGACCCCGTGGTGGAACTTGTGCACTCACCGTCTTGACCAGGCCAGCCACGATCTTACCCTCGCACATGGCCAGACTACGGCAAGCGCCTTTGACCTTGATCGAAGTGACTTCCCTGAGTTTCTTCTCCTTGTTGGCCTCGTAGATGAGTATCTGTCCTTTCAGAATGTCTTCACCGTGCTCGACCTCGTCCTCCAAGATACTCGTCCCCACAACGAACATCTCCCCATAAGCCCGGGAATCGTCTTCGGTGTCAAACGAGCCCGTGGAGACGATACACTCGACCAATTCCTTGTCGTGCAGTTCTATCGAGTGCAGTTCTCGAAAGCTGACTTCGTCCGCAAGTTTGATGGAACTCAACAACACCTCCGCGCCATCTTCAATGGTTCGGCTGACGCATCCCATGGCGAAAACCTTGGCTTTGGGTTCATACGTGAGACATCGCACGGTCTCACCAATGGGGAGGGTCTGGAGTTGAGCTGTCCTCTCCTTGCCCATGAGAGCCAGCTTCAGCTCATTGGGCGTCGCAATCGCGATGGCATCCGGATACGCCTCCGAGTTAAAACTGCAGACCCGGGAGGCGTTGTCTGAATTGACTGCCGAATAGATGATCCGTCCCTCGGATGAGTAGATCAGCGATGGCTGCTCGCACGAAGCGAAAATGTTCGAAAGCTTTGCGTGGCTGCCTTTGGGTAATTGTTTGAAGAAAACGGGCTCCGTACCAAGCAGCACTTTGTCCGTGCACGTCAGCGTGTTCTTGGTGGAGTCGAATGAGTACGAGACGACCGTGCCGTCAGCCATTGCAACTAACAAAGTCGGCGGTGACTCGGGCAGGAGGTTGGCAACTAAGACTGACCTCGGGATGTCAGTCCCAGGTGTGCCTAGAGACTCAGTCCGGAGCACTTCCAGGGTATGTAGGTCGAGAATTGCGAGAGATGCAGTCTGCCAGAATGACACGATACATACGTTGCTCTGCGTTTCTGGGACGGTCACACTCGAAATCTGCGAGTCGGCCGGGAATGTCTTAGAAATGGCAGGGTTGGCGTCGTTCGTGGCTGTGTGGTAGACGTGCAGTGTGTGACCACCTTCGACGACAGCCAGATGGACAGAGTTTGCGCTTGCTGCTGTCAACTTGGCTCCTGCGTCGGTTGGCTTCCATTCGAGGGTAAGCATACTAGACTCGAGGTCTGTGATCCTCAGCCCGGTCTCATAAACTTGCATCAGCTTACGCCCGGGGAGATTTGCGGCATATAGAGTTGGCTGAGACAACTCGAGATGGTGGAAGCTGTCCACTTCTTCAACCGAAGCTTCTTGGTCAAACTGGAATATCCGCGTCTCATTGACGAATGAAACGAGTAGTGTGTCTTGGATGTCGCCGTCGCCGGTTGAACTCACGGCCCAGAGGTCGGTGATGTGGGCTATCTCCCCAATAGTGCCAATCTCTTCCAGACCGACGCCACTTCGAACACTCCGAATGGTGCCGTCTTGCCATGCGCCCGAAGCCGCCACTATTCTTGCTTGGCCAGACGAGAACTCAGCCGCGGCACCGCCTTGTGCGCCTCGACCCAAATCCATGATCGTGAAGTCGAGAATGGGCGCGATGTTAGGGAACGTCTGGACGACGCGGACGCCTTCCTCTTCAATGTGAACCACCTGCGAGTCGCCGGAATGCGAACCGACAAAGACATAGCCCTCGTCTAGGTAGACCAAGCACGACGCTTTGGACGCCACTCCGACAGGGTCGAGTCTCCACGATACAACCTCGGAAAAGCTGGTTTCGATCATCAGGAAGAACAGCTTGCCGTAGTCGTCCGCTAGGAGCCAGCGGTGCTCGTCGATCTTGGTCCAGCATGTCCAAATGGTGGACTGGTCATCCAACGGCTGGGTGATGACATTGGTAAGATCACGGTCGACATACCGGATGGCATGGTCGCCTAGGACGAGGAAGCCGCTGTAGGGTACGGAGACTGGAATGAGGTGGCTGACTCCCTTGTCGAGCTGGTCACCTTTCAACTCGGCCACTCGTTCCAGTTCCGCAGAAGCCTGCTCTCCTCCGGCTCGATATTTCAGTTCCCGCAGCACCAGTTGTGGATTTTCCAGGTTGTCTTCCCACAAAATAGCAAGCTTAGGGTTATCTTTGGAGTCCGGAGCCGTTTCCAGGAAAGCGGACGATCGCGTCAACAGCTCCTCAACTCTGACCTGCACCGGTTCACCCAACGCCCCGGCCGGAGGCTTGGTATTGCTCTCTCTTTTCACCCGCTTGTTCGAAGGCTGAACGAAGGGCACGACCGATACGACTCTATCATACAGTTCCAGGCTCATGAAGCGTCGTGTGGGATCGACGTGGCATCTGTCCGCCTCCTGTGAGCTGCGTAGCACTTTATCTGCGAGATCGACATAGCTCTGCTCCGTGTGCAGTTGTGCGATACTGGCATTCCATGAACACGTGAAATACTGGTAACGATCGGTGCCGACGAAGAGGAGGTCGGTCTTGGACGCAGACGGACGGATCTTCTCGAGGATCGTAATGTAGCCGTAGACTGTCTTGGTGTGTAACAGCGTCAGGCCTTCGGGCCCTTGCTCGTAGAGGTGGAGTTGGTTCGCTTTCCTACATGTTCAGGTCAGTACTGGGATGATGCTGCGAGGAGTCTCACAAGTTGCTCACGCGACAATGAGAGTGTCCACTCCCGGTTCGAGGAAGTTCAGCTTGATGGCAAGCCGGACTCCGCTCGGAGGGTGGACGGCGCCGACATAGGACATGGTGACGGTGACTGTGAGCGGCCTTATGGAGGGGTAGAGCTGTCGCAGCTCATGGCGCTTCCCTCGGCGGACGTGGCATTTGCATCTATTATCAGATGCTTACGCGCAGGATGGGTGGTGGCTGGCGCAGTGAGGGAGATACAAAGCCGCATCAAAGAGATTATGGTCAAATGATGACCAGTTCATTAACTTTACATTCTGTGAATATGCAGCCGTCAGCCTCGCCGACAGTTGGGGATGCAATTCACGACATATGACAAGCCAGCCACAAGTTGCCTCTTTGTGCTCAGCCAAGTTCCAGCTGCAAAGACAAGTTACAGCATAGACAGTAAAGCGCTGATGTTCAATATTGTCACATATTCGTGGTTCGTTGTGTACATGTTGCAGCCTACGTCGTCGCTGGTCTGTTTCCCAGCTGTTGCGGCAATCCCCCGAGCGCCATGCTTGCTGTCTGCAGTTCTGTGGCCCTGCCAATGACTCCGGGGGTCCTGATGGTGATTCTCCTGTTGACGGTGCTGTACAAACCCAGTCCTCTAACAAGCAATTACTCCGCCGCCGGTCCGGCCTTGTCAATGCACAACCACCACCACCCTGCTGTCTGATATCCCCGGGTCTTCTCATCCACCTTGACAAACCCACCCTGTTCAGCCCAAGCAAGGATCATCTCCACTTCCCCCATCCCCAGTGCGTTCCCGAAAGCCCTGGATGCATCCCTTGCCGAAATTCCAGGCATCTGGGCAACCAAGCCCATCACCCCTGCCAGGAAAATCTCCCACAGCCGCATATTCACATTTCCATGGATATCCACCCAAGGTGGGATTGGTCTTCTCTCCCCGTCAGCCTCACCTGTGGGGATGGGGATTCCCCTCGCGTCAACCAATGGATCACCAAGGACATATCCCTTTGCAGGGCGAAGTTCAACTCCAAATCCCAAGGCTTGCTTGTCCATATCCCTTGTCCGATAACCCACCCTCTCATGATCGAGGCCATACCTTGTACAGGGCACATCCGGGCCTGGCCTTGCTGTTATTTGGCCCTGTGCCATGAGATTCAGCACCGCGAACATCTCCGCGGCCGGGAGATCCTCATGTTTCTCCGGCATAACCACGTCCCCCACTCCGAAGGCCCTGTCCAGAATCTCGCGCTTGAACTGGATTGCTCCTCGGAGCGTCTCTGGCGAAACCAGCCCGAGCGCCTCAAAGCGGCCGAGAAATCCGGGATGAGCTTCCCAGGCACGCATGCCGCTTGGGTCAGGCGAACTGACTTGACGTCTCTGTGGTACTCGCTGGACAAATTTCGCATCCTCAAGGAGTTTCAACGCCTGGCCGAGACGACGTTCGCAGTCCATAGGAGTGGAGGACAATGTCGATAGCTTAGCGTGTGCGAGGGAGGCGTTGAACGTTGAGGAGGGGCAAAGGACTGCAGACAGGACCCAGCTTTTTGCTAGGTGGAGGTCCGGGTTGTTGCCTAGCTGCTTTTCGCAATGCGGATGATAGTGGAGGAAAGTTGGCTTGGTAGAAGACGTGTAGTCTACGCCAAAGACCAAGGATCTTGTGTTTCCATCTTTAGGTAGGGCTGAGGGGTGTGATGCAAAACCGTAGTACTGCTTGGGTTCATCGAAAGTTAGACCATAATCGTCCAAGAAATCATCACGCGTGTCAGGAAGTTCTATTTCAGTGAACTCTGCAAGGTGCTTCACGCCGGAGTAGTCCAGGTTCCCAAGGCCCCATTCGACGATAGCGGACCAGTCTGTGGCATCGAGTTGCTCGAGATTGACGGACGGAGCCTTGCCAGACTCCAAGCCTTCAATATATTTGCACTGGAATTCTTCAGAAAGAGCCTGGATGTTTGTGCTGCGCCTGCTTGACAGCGTTTCCCAGCTGGACCTGATGAAAACTTCTTTGCTTTTTGGAAACAGCGTCATAACAACCGACCAGTCGATGGAGCCTTCAACTCCGCCAGCGAGTGCACGGACGACGACAACAGACACGATGATCCGTTGGATCCGGTCTTCTGCCATGTCCTGAGTCCATCTCTCGCCTCGAGTGAGGCGTCGAGGTGCAGAGGCAAGGCCCGAGAGAGCCCTGCGCTTCAGGGCGTTGGCGGTGGATGTCTTTCTCGAAGCCTCGGGCGCTTCCCTGCGTCGCTTTAGTGCAGGTTCTAGCGCAGCATCCAGTTCGGAGGCGAGGAAGTCATTGTCCTCAGTCATCTTCCGTTTGGGGACTCGACTGGTGCGTCGAGGACCACGAAGGGGTTGGGTAGCGTTGGGAGGCGGTGGAGGTGGCATTGTTTGCAGCATCAAAGCATCGATTCCAGCAATCTGAGAAGCTGCCTCAGGCGAAGCACGCAAGGCATCCACGAATGGAGGCCATGATTCAGCAGGCGGATATGCACTTCGCAATTCCATGCCATCCTGGTCGAAGTGGACAAGGGCTTCAAACTCCGCCCTCGCGGGGAGCTCGGCCTCAGTGTAGAGCGCTTTCGGGATGATGTGGTTGATGAAGCCGTATTTAGACCTCGTCGCAGCCGCAGACTCTGATTCTTGTTCTTCCCAAGCACGGACACCCTCCACCTCACATGCAAAGCGTTCCCAATTTCGACCCAGACCTTCTGACACAAACTGGGCATAGTCTAGTTCCAGACCGGGAAGCTGCAGAATGTCATCCAATGAGGAAGGGAAGTTCCTCCAGAGAAGAAATTTGCCGGGCAACTGGGATCCTCTTCTCCCTGTCTTCTTCCGACGTGTCTTTACTTGCACACTCTTCGACCTCCAGGGGTTCCAAGACGAGACGTCGGACAGCAAAGCGATGACGGGGCAAGTCGTTCGCCAGATATGGAGCTGATAAGCGGGGTGCGAAACAAGAGATGGGATTTTCAGTGTAATGAAGCCTGTCGCAGCAGTCGCTGGCGTCGGTTCAAGTGGTGGCTTTGGTTGATTCCCAGTGAGTGCCTCAACCACAGAAACCAATGTTGGATTCGTTGCGACAGATGAAGCTCTTCGGTGTCGCTTGGATGGCCTCTCTTCGGTCCTCTCCTCGGTGTCGATCGAAGGTGTCCGAAATCTCCTTGCTGTGGGCGTTTGTATCTCATCGTCGAGTTCTCGGCCTCTACTTGAGGCATTCTTGTTGAAAAGAGGTGGGCGGCAACCCTCCGCAATCCATTCCGAGGGGATGTAATCAACAGGATGGGCGTCTTTGATTGACTGCTTGACACCTTCAACTAACTGAGACTCGGGGTGAATGCTCGGCAAGAAAAGGACTGAACCTTTGACCATGGTGGTGGAGTTGCCCCGATAGTTGAATGTCACCGATTTCAATTTGCCCAACTCGCAAAGTGACTTGATCGCCGCCTTGATGGTTTTAAGCAAAGGTCGGTCCTCCTCGCCAGCCTCCTGCCACCGGGCGACAGAGATACGCCTCAGGGTGATATGATCATTCGGTACAGCTCCAGCTGTCATCTTAACGAGCTCCAGTACGATGCTGCGACACAAACCAAGGGCCCCACTGTTGCGTTTTTGCTTCGCTGGTATCTGTGACACCTCAACTGTGCCGGGTTCATTTGTGTTCTTCCCCGTTCTTGGCGTAGATATCTTGGTGGGAGTCGCCGAGCGAGCCCTACTCCCGGAGGCAGTGGTGTAGCCCTGCACTTCTGCGGGCTCTTCAGGGAGTTCCGCTGTCAAAGAAGGACTTGGTGAAGCAGCAGCTGCCACGATGCCGGTCCACGGTCCAGGGTCGTGGTCAGTGACATCAATTCTATCGACAACCTGCACAACAGTAGAGCCTTCGGAAGGCATTGCTCTTGTCTTGGAGGACTGGCGCATACTCCTGGTTTGCCCGCTCTCCAGCATCTGACCTGCTTTTTCTGTTAGTTTGCGCTTCCGGGATGATCTAACAGGGGATATTTGTATGCTTCTGGCTTTCGGCGCGATTGACACCTCCGGAGTGCTGTTCTTGTCGGGTACGCTTTCATTGTGACCCGGGCTGATCTGTCTATGTTCGCTTGAGACGGTCTCAATCACAGTGACAGGCGAGAGAGCCCTTTCTGCAGCGTTATGGTTCTCTTGTAGAAGGCCTTGCTCTGCGCCAGTTGAGATCTCTATTAAGTCGACTTGAGCATCGTGGTGGATAGGGTTTACGATACCAAAGGGAAGCCTTGCTGCCGCCGTTGGTTTCTCATGGAATACACCCAACCTTGGCCCTGACGTCTTCTGCTCAGTTGTTTCGCCAGGTGTCGCCTCTATGTCATGCTTCGCTTTGATTGGTGGGCGTGAGGGGCGACGTGCCTTGACTGACTTTTTAGGGTGATATGGCCGGTACACGAAGCTGTGTGATGCGCTGGAGGGCCAACGTTGCCACAGATGAACCTCGCTTCTGTCAACAAGCGCAAGAGAGGCCAGGCGTGGTGTTCTGACAATCATAACACGTGAACGTTTTCCAAAATTGTCCCAACGTAAGCCGGCCGGAGACATATAGACGCCTTCCATCGAGCGATTTAGGATGGCTCTTGTGGAAGTTATCCAGTCCTCGCCTATCTCATCTGCACCGAGAGGGACCGGCAATTTGGCGTCCAAAGCCTTAACCAATGTCTGATCAAAGTCCGCAGGACGAGCGGCGTACAATGCTTTGGCAACTGGATCTCTCATGTTTCCCTTCTTTACGGTTTTCTCGTCGTGGCCGGCATCGAGTCTAGCTTGCTTGAATTGCATACGCCAGAATTTTTCCGTACCTCGCATGTACTTGCGAGGACGGCCGAGCGGGACTTCAGCGTTCTCATTGGTAAATGTCTTCCGATTGGGCGTTTGTCGAGGATTTGGAGGTGCTTGAGACTTTGCTCCTCGACGAGATCGTCGATCCGAGGTGTGAGGCAAGGCCGGCAGTTCATCGCGCATGTCTAAGGCAAGCTGTGCTCCCCTCTTAGCGACGACCAACTCTCCTCTTCGTGCTGCGACGTCTCCAGCGGCGGTCGCTAGCACAAGGCTCGAAAAGGTGGTCTCACCTCCCCTGACCTGGAGCGGCAACAAGTTCTGCACGGGAAACCCAAACTCGTCGAGGCCGGAGGCTCGGTCAGCCGCACCATCCTCACGGCTGTCGGACTCGTCTTGCCCTGGGGATTTGAACGCCCGCTTAGCGCCTGGAATTGCGGTGATGTCAATGCCTGTTTCTCCGGCATGCTGCTTGAACTCGTCCCATGAGTAGTGTATCCATCTTATGATACCGTCCTCTGTTACGGCGTGACGTATGATAGCAAGGTGTCGAAGATGTGGCGGTTGGACAACTAACGACTCGCACGAGACGCGGTGGAGGAGGGATTCCAGCTGCCGGCGCACAAAATCGCCTGTGATGATCTGCCGCGCATCCTGTTGTTCTGGTCAGTAATATGGAAAGGCAGACTGACCGATAACATACGAAATTAGAAAGACCATTGCTACCCGCGGACTGGACAGCTTCCACCAGTATGTTAGACATCAAGCGGTCTGGGTTCCATACTGCCGATTTAGACGGCGGTTGTAAGGACTCTTCACCCCCGGCAGCTGCTGGAGACTCTGCAGGGCCGGCGTTAGGAAGACATTCTGAGTCTGCACCAGTAGTCAACTCTTCGAGCGTCTGATCCAATGACAATTGCTCATTGTTGAAATTCTCTAAATCCTCGGGCCCAGCAAGACGCAGAAGCTGCACAAACTGCTGCAAGTCACCCGAGGTCGCAGACGGGCCGACTGCTGTTCGCACCCGCTTGACCAATTTAAGCCTCTCGAGCCGCCGTACGATTCTCTGAAGCACAGCCGACTTGGCTGGGGACTTGAGATTTAATTCCTCTGCCAGCCTGCTTTGAGGTAGAAGAGTCTGACTCGTCAGTATGTCGAAGATTCTTCGGACAACGTGCCGCAACATGGTTCCCGGGCGTTGGGATGTGTCGGCATCCACTGTAGCAGATTTCGCAAACTTCTTCAGTGTCAAACGACTGGTCCGATTGCCTCTGAGGAAGACGGCTTCCTTGATGATGTAGCCCTTGCTATGCAACGCATCAGTTCGCTTGGGTACGGAGCGCTTGTCCTGTCCAGATGATCGGATAAGTTCTCCCTGAAGGATCCCATCGGATCTTGTCGCCGTGATGTACTTCAGCAGCTCGAACTCCAGAGGCGCAACTCTTCTGGGATCTGGGGGATGCCCACATATTGCCTGGTAGAGTCGTTCTTCCTTGAGACGGATCCGTGGTCCTTCAGTAACACGTGGTCTCCGGATCTTCGGTTGCTCCTCAATTGCGGCGCTGACATGGCGTGAATCTCTTGGAGTGGGCTCACCCTCATCTGGAGGCTCGCTGCCTATAGCACTGTGATCGATATATCCGGGAAACTCTGACTCGACCTGAGCCAAGGGACTCTTGTTGTAGCACCCATTGTCCCCAAGAGATATGTCGGGATGTCGTCCTAGCCATAACCAGACTTTCGAGAGCAGGGATCGGTCGACGGTGACGTGTCGGTTTGTGCTCGTTGAGTCCGAAGCCGAACCCGATCCAAGCTCTTCCGCAGGATCCGCATAGAAAGCAGAGATCGATTTCGCAAGTTCATTAATCGTCAATCCTACCAGGATGGGATCGAGTTAGCTCTGTCGAGAGTCGTCACGGAAGAGATGCACAGTGGTGGGGCAATGGCGCCAGTGCTACCGAGGCCAGGCCATCGCCCTGCAAAATCTGAGTGATGTTCGTACCTTGGAATTGTGCTGCGATTTCACCAACCAGGAATTCGATCAGAGAGTCGAGGTTCTTCGCCATTGCTCATGCGCCATTTCCGATCGCAGCAAGAAGCAGTGGATGGAGGCGGATCAGTCTGAGTTCCAGTTCGAGTTCAATTGAGGACTTTTTGAGACCAAGAGTCCCCGAGACTGGCGCTGTGGCCTTGGCAGCTGTTCTCTTTCACTTCTGATTGGTCGGAGGTTTCACCATGGCGAGGCTGTACACAGTTGTCGGGTCTGTGGTTCATCGACGGTTCGTTCCTGTCTCGGTCGAGCCACTGAACTCCAGCCTAATTCAAGGCAGCCAGCAAACTATGGTGGGCAACACGAATGGTCAAAGTGAAGTATTTGTTCTATGATTGAGCCTTCTAAGAAGCGTTGCGGTATGCCGGCCCCATCAACGAGCCTTGAGTGGACATGTGTAGGTACAAGTCGAGAGCCTGTCTCTTCAAATTTTCCGACCTCGTCATGCCTCGAGATGCCCGTCTCGGCACCAGCGCTTGTTACCTGAGAAGCTACGCTTTTCCGCCGGCCGACTCCTCCGTGCTCGAAAAGCAATGAGATTGAGAATAACCAAAATTGCTAAGATCTGCCTGCCTTCCCGCTGTACTTCCGAAGCAGGGGATCGTCCAGGTATGGCAGGAGGACAGGGTGGTGTACAGAGACAGACGCGGAGCAGGCCCCGACGCGGGAAATGCCGAAAGCGACCAGCTATGATCCGGATAGGAAGATGCCGGGATTTCAAGAGGCAGCTGCTCTAGCCGGTGCATATCGGCGGTTGCTCTGCTTCTTGGGTTTCGAGACGGTGCTCCAGCCATCCTCTTCGATTTCTGCCGCCGTGCTCTTGGCAGGGGCCTGGGTCGCTGCGCCGTTTCTCCAGGAGCCATTGGCCTTGCCAGCTGTCGGCGTTCGTACAATCTCCTTGGGCTTCACTGCTTTGTCGTCAGTCGGTTGTACCTGCTCTTCATTGTCATCGTTGTCCTCATCAGCAACCATATCGTTCGTCCCGGAATCAGCTCTTCGCAAAATGTCAAACTTGGGTGTGGGTTGTGCAGCTTCTTCGCTGCCCTCATCTTCAGCACCTGGTTCATTCCGTTCATTGGGCTCCATGCTTTCTTTGGTGGGAACATCCTTGGCTTTCTCCTTCTCGGGGCCGGACTTCTCCCTTGCCAACCGCTTCTCCTCGGCCTTTTCGGCCTTGGCCTTGTCTTCAGCTTCCTTTCTCTGTCGAATAGCAAGCTGTCGCTTTTCTTCGACTTCCTTTTCCTTGGCCGCGGTGTCGACCGGCCGGGCAGCACCAAATGGGCTTGCTTTTGAGTCTGAAGCGTGGCCCGGCGAAGCAGTTGGATCGGCTTCGGAGACAGTTCTCTTCTGGAGGTTGAGTTTCGGCCGCGTAGCCGGAGCTGAAGGAGGAGCAGGAGACGACGGCTCACTGGCTTCGGGAGTGGGCACTTTGGGAGCGTCTGGCCTCATTCGGGAGCGCCACTGGCTATCGAGCTCAGATGCAGTAGGCTGCCGTTCAGGAGGTGGACGTTCGGTGAAATCGCGGCGCGGAGGTCGAGATCCATCTTGAGACCTCCCTTCGCCCCAAGAAGGCGAGTTCTTGCGGAAATTATAGCCTTCCTTGCTTCCCTGGCGGCCACCCTCTCGGAGGGAGGTTGGGCCAGGAGTGACAGGAGACAGTGGTCCTTTTCTCTCCCAATTACCAAAGTCTCTGACCTTACCGTCGTCGCCTCCGAACGCTCGTCGGTTGCCCCGTTCACTTCCAGCATCAGACGCGTTGTCGTTGGTAAAGGTCCTTCCGCCGTAGCCCCCGGGTCTGTCGGAGACTCGACGTTGGTTCGGCAGATCTGGAAGGGGCCCTTTCCTCGACCAGTCGCTGAAGTCCCGAGTGTCTTGTCGCTCTTTTGCTACACCGAAGTCAGACTAGTTACCAATTGTCGCCACATGCAACTCACGTGGTTCGGCAACACTGACGCGAACCTGCCGGCCCGCCAAATTGCTGCCGCTAAGAGCCAATGCAGCCTTGAGCCCGTCCACCGTTGCAAATTCAACATAACCGAAACCCTTGGGCTTGCGATCCAGCTTGTCTTCCACGATGCGGACATTGGTCACCTCGCAGTCTTTGAAGAAATCACTCACATCGCCTTGTGTGGCATCAAAAGATAGGTTGGCGAGGTGAGCAGTGTAGGGAGGTTGGGTGGGAAGAGGGAGTTGTTCGCGCATGGGATACGTGTCTCGGCGTTCCACTAACGGTGGCAGGTCAGCCTCATGATCGGATTCAATCCAGGACAGGGATACTAACTTGACTGGTAGCCATTGCCCATTCCAGTAGCCGTGCTGAAGGCTCGTCGATCTGATCCATAGCTTGGCCGCGAGTCAGACGCTGCTATTTCACAAAATCGTCAACAGCAGTTCATCTCAGGAGTGTAGCCATGTCAGGCTTCGAAATGGTCCTTACTGGGAAGAGGCATGTCCTCCATCTCGTCGGCCCAAGAGCCATAGTCTGGGATATAATGTCAGTGAACCAGATCGACCAAGGTCCATTGTCCCGAAGACGCACTCTCATCCTGCAAGAAGGTCCCGAGGGACATCTTCTGGTTCTTTTTGGGAGCTGGAAGCGGTCAGCGCATGATTCTTGGATCCCCAGAGCTGGCGCCGCGGGGCAATATGTGGTCATACGCATGATTGCGGTTGGATCGCAGCAGTCGCACGGAGATCGTGCGACCTGTAGTGATGGGACGAAGTAGTGGATATGTCGAGAAAAACGCCGACTTTGGACGCACTCCGGTCGGACCGCAGTGGAATTTGGTGTGTATGATAGATGGCTAACAGCGACCGTGCAGATGGCGGCGCAGTGGATGTGTACGAAATGTCTGTCTGAAGAAAGAGAATCTGTAGCCAAAAGGCGGCAGGAGCCCCATCTTTGTCCGTTTGGGTTTAGCGTCTCCGGGAAAGAACCGGGGTCTTGGCGGCTTCTCGTTCCGCAAATACCCATTCACCAATCGTCATCTATCACCCAGCATCTACTGTCAAGACATGTCACCATGCCCGGGGCACAGGATCTTTCTCGTGCTGGCCTGAAAGAAGACATCTTCTGGAAGCCGTTTGTGCCTTCACTTTATGTGGGAGCTGCCGCTGGTAAGCAATCTGCTGCAATGAAGCGCATCAACCGTCCACTGACTATGGTGAAAAGGAGCTTGTGGTGCGGCGTATGGAAGCATCGCCGGAACCCTCATCCAGACCTCAAGTCCGTTGGCTTACACTTCTTTGGCTGCAACGCAATGGTTCACCGCAGGGACTACCTTTTTCTGTCCGTCAACCTCTCCGTCAAGCCTTCCATCCCGACTGACATACTCTAGACTGCCGTAGTCTCTTGCTCTCAGGCCCATTTTCGAATGATAAAAGCCTGCACAAGGTCGCCGCCAGCGGCATTGCAGGATCATGTTCGGGAGCAGTAGCTGCAACCTTTCGTAAGTGATGTACTGCCGACGGAGTGCCCATCTGACCACTTCGAGTGCCTCGAGGAAGTGTGGTAACAGGGAGCATCATGCTCGGCATCATTGCTGCCGTCTCTCAAACAGGGATGAATGCCATGCAAGGCTCCACGCCCTTTTCTGGGGTGGCTACCGGCTTCAGAAACAGGATCGCTGCGTTGAGTCCGATGAAATCGCTTTCCGATCAAGAGTATGAGGAACTGCTCCTTGACAAGCTCCTGAAAGTCGACGTCGAGATTGCCGTCTTGGACGACCAAATATCCGATCTTCGAGCGGCCAAAGAGCAGCACTCGCCGGCTTCGCAACGATCGCCTAGAGACGGTGCTAGCTGAGATCTGAACCAAGGTCGGGTTGGTTATTCCATCCTAACACTTTTCTATGAAGCCACGACCACCGGCAGAGAGTGGGCTCGAAGCCAGCATGGAGCTACCTATCGGCTTATAGCAGCCTTCCACCGTCGGCAGGTGCCGATGAACGCGTATCCACTACCGAAGATGGTGTTCAGCACCTCGAGGGACTCCCATCCGGCACTGAGCGGATCGAGGCGAAGCTTCTACCCATGAAGGTCGGAGCATACGACGCCAAGTCGGGGAGAGCTGCAGGCGACAAGTGTACATGTTCGCTAGCGACGATCTGAACCAGAGGCCGATCGAGATGATAGAGCGCGTGGCATGCCGCACTCTACAAACGGTGCACACAGTAACAGTACGGGGTATGGGGACACTGGAAGAGGAGGACCTCGATATCATTGGGCGGTCACTGGTTAGCTGCAGCCCGGCGTCATTGACTCTGTAGAATGGACATGCCGCTCTTCAAGTGGCAATAGGAGGCATGCTTCAATAAGCATTCGAGCTTGATCATCCGCATGCGGATCTTGCTCACCACGTTACTCGTCTTGCTCATCGGCTGCACCGGCTGAGTCATCAATGGATGAGCTGCTTTGGGCTGCATGCACTGCTCCAGATTTCGTCGTATCTGCGTATCTGTATCTGCGCCCGCATCTACAACCGCATCGCTTGATGCTCACTCGTGATCATTGATATCGACTGGCCACGCCGGCAATTGCTTTTCCCACTTTCGACCGACCTCATTCTGTCGCCAATACCTTTTGCGACACCCTCTTTCACGCCGACGGTTCCGGCGCGTCAGCGGCGAGCACGACGTTGTTCACAATCCCCGCATGTCGATACAGACTCGAACTCGATCGAAAATCCGGTCTCCGGCCATTGTCTCGTGCATATCTCCTCACAACTGTTATGCGAAGAGTTATTGTGAAGGCTCTGTCGACTATGTGGCCTCGAGGAGAGTGCCGTCTCTACAGTGAGCGCCCTTGCTGCCGAAGCAGATGAAATGACCGACGGCACGCCTGGATTCACGTGTCTCTCTTCGGGCAGTGCTGGAACAGGGGGACTTGTTGCTGGAGGACCGAGATGCCTCTCGTCAATGCCACCTCGGTCACTGCCGTTCTGTTCCTTCTCTACCTGTCCTCCTTCATCCTCCTGGCAATCCTGCGAGTCGCGACCGGCATATCCATCCAGCGCATTGGTCTTTCCAGTCTTAGGCACATCTCCTACACTCCCAGAGAAGGCTTGCGAATCGACCTGCGAGGACTCGGCCTCAGTGTTCACCGCCCGACATTTGCTCAACCGACATGGATCAGCGTGGTGTTCGAAGAACTCAAGGTGACCCTCGATCCCGCCGCATTCGAGCACACTGCCGACGCGGCACGGGTCCGCCAGGAAAAGCAGGACCGCAAGGACGAGACACATGGACACCGCAGAAACCGTTCTCGAGATCAAAGCCAGGTATGGAAGAGGTTGACCAGGACCAAAGAAAGCATCAAGCGCCTGCACCGCAAAATCCACCTTCTGCGCATGTTCGACATCATCGCGTTAAACACTTCGGCGGAAATAGTCGGAGTCGGATATGTGCAGATCTCGTCCTTTACAGCAGCTGTCTACACGAGGCGGAAGCTTTTGGATCGCGGGCGGCTCTTTCGACACAAGAAGGATCCTCTGGGAGATCAAAGGCCAGCGGAATGGGTCTTTACAGTCAAAAGCATACTTCTGGGCGTTGGCGGTCGAGACCCGATTGAGGTTCTTGATGCCATGACAATCAACGTCCATGGACTATTGTACAGAGATCGAGAAGGACTTCGAGACACTTCAATTGCCATCAAGGGTGGCCGTCTCTACGTGCCAGTGGATGAATTAATCCACTTCTCGCGCAAGGGCCAAAGGTTGGCAAAGAGCCCCGAACCACCCGACCTACTGACCCCTGTCGACGAGATATCGTTCGAGGATGTGGCGGGAGAACTGGACAGTCCTGGCAGTCGCGAGGCAGCCATTGTCCAGACGGTAGCTGAGTCTAAAGAGTTTCTCCGGTCAACCCTTCAGAGTGTGCAAGAGGTCCAGGTGGGAATGAGCTTCGTGCGAATCTCGAAAGAGATCGAGTCGCTCAGGCAAGCCAATCTTCCTCTGTTAGCCAACGTTGTCATACACGAGATTGGCGTTGACCTGCATCGACTTGAGCAGAATTCCCCGGCTCACCGAATGTATTTTCAGCGCGAGGACATCGCTCACCAGGCCCTTCTTGCTGCTCTGTCTATCTCGGTCAGCCTTGATGAAGATGATTCGCGTCCGAACAGGATCATGTACATCCCGATGGCAACTACCACCATCAGGACTACCTTGCCAGCAAAGACGATGAGCTTCACACAAGATCGCGACGTTGCCGAAAGGAACACCAACGTCCTATTTGCTAACCTGGTCGTCACATCGCCATCTCTCGATCTGGCACCTCAGCACCTGATAAAACTGCTCGCTGTCGCCCACAGGCAAGAAGCCCGCTCCCTTGAGACTACTCACAATCAACATCGTCTGATTTCCAGGCTACTTCCGAAGGCGAGCATCAAGTTCTCCATCCATGAGCCGGTGCTCAGATTTGTTTTGCCGGTTGCGAATCCTACTCATGCTGCACCTGGTGACTATGACATGATCATATCTTCTATATCCTCGATCTCTCTGGACCTTGAGTCTTCGCATTCAGCAGGAGGTGAACTCCTTTATTCTCTTGCTTCGAGCTTCCGGGTTATGTCGCACAGGTTATATTACCAGGCTTCCACGGGTACAAAACACAATCTGATCATCACCGAAGCTTTGGAACTGAAAGTCCAACTGACGGCTTCCAAAGAGGTCTCTGTCGTCCTGCAGGGCAGCCTGCGGACTTTCTCCGTTCTCATGGTGCGGGAGGAAGTCAGCAAAGCACTCTACAACATAGTCAAGCATTTTCGACATCACTCTCCGGCAGATAAAGTCGTCGTCCAGAAGCCTCCACGGGTCGCCTTCTTGCGAAAGTTACCTGCTTGGCTTATTGAGGCAAGCTTCGAAGGCTCGGGGTGCAGTTTTGAAGCAGCTGGTATCGATGAGAGCGTCTCTGCTCAAACGCGAGGAGTCGCCTTGGAGCTTGAATCATGGTCGGCCCAGTATACATCAGCGAAGTCGGAGATCGGCCGGAAACCGAAAGGACGAAAAGTTAGTACCTCGGTCCGCTACGATGAGCACTTCTCGCCCACGAAAGCCGTCTCACCTCCGCCGACGCATTCCAGGCATCGGCATAGTGACCCCACGGATGGGAGACGGCTCGCATGTCATATCAAGGGCTTTGAAGGCTTCATCATCGAGTCTGCCGACTCCTGGGAGCCGGCACCGTTTCTCTCTGTGCCGAGACTGGAAGTTGCTTTCAGCACGTCCCGAGACCAACAAGGGCCGCTCTTCCATATCCATTCCGCCGTCCGCGCCTTCTATCTAGACTTCTCTCTCTACAAATACTACTCGATCGGCGTCGGAGGCTTTGTCGTCAGAGAAGCTTTCCATGGGCCGGTACAGCTCCAGCGGACAGCAGCGCACCAGACCAGCCTGGCTCATAAGGAGAGCGGCTTGGAACATGTACCAGTGCCTCTGGGCGCGGAACTGTTCGCAATTGATATCAAAGCTTACTATGTCCAAGTCAAGGCTCATTTGCCACATGACCCCCCGGTGATGCTTCAAATCTACCAGCTTACTTGTGGCCGGCACAGATGGTCGCCTCCCTTCTTACGAGCTGAACTGGCTCGCTTACACGCAGAAGCGCCGCGCCTCAAGCGAGTCTGGGCACGGGTTGTGGGCATCAGTGGCCTCAGGCTAGATCTGCGCCACAGTAGAAAGAAGACCCAGCATGGTGTGGTTGAGGAGAAGACCATTGATATTGGCACCGATTTCATCCGCCTCGGAGTCCCGCACGGACTCGAGATGTATAAGGTTTTTGACAACTTCATCAACACGGCCAAGGCGATGAAGCAGCTGCATCATCGTTTCCAGACGCGTTCGAACGAGTACGTGCTGGGTAAACACCCTGAACCCGCCAAGAAGGTCCCTCGAATATCAGTTCGGACCAAAGCCTTGTGCTTCGAACTTGAAGATGACCCGTTTGAATGGAAATTGGGTGTAATCTACCACGTTGGCCTGGTCGAGCAGAAACAACGGCTTGCTCGGGCCGATGCTTATCGGCTGAAGGTGAAGCGACTGAACGAAGAGAGACGGCCCAGGTCACCTTCTCGCATGCGGGCTCGCTCGACGCATTCGAGCCGGGCAGGATCACCTAATGCCTCTCCAACCCCCCAGCCTCGGCGCTCGCGCAGTGCCGACACCACGCCGAGGAAGCGATCCACCTCCAGGGGAAGACGTGGCAGGAGGTCGCGCCGGATCCGGTACGATCGCGAGGGTGTATGCGCGTTGACGGGTGACGCAAAGATAGAGGCAACCGAAGCATGGGAGAGGCTCCAAGAGCATAACTCTCGCAGCTGGAAACGACGGATTGACTTTATGTTGCGGCTGCAGAACAACGCTGTCAGGAGCGTCCGACAGATGTTCAGTGGTGCAGACGAACCGCCACACGACGAGCAGGAGAGGGAGACGATCCTGGGCATTCCGAATCGTCCTGGGTTAATGACTCTGATAATCAGCGACTTGCATCTCATCATTGACAAACCGTCATTTCCCGAAGCCGAGCTGCCCAAATTCATCCACGAGATCGGGAAAGGCATGCCCTATGACATGCAGTATGGACTCCTCATTCCCATCAGCCTCAGTCTCGACATGGGCGAAGCTCGGGTCTTCCTTCGTGACTATCCCCTCAATCTCATCCACATCCCCGCTATACGGCCTGGACAGCCAGCTCGATTACCCAGTTGGTCTCTACGATCAGATTTTGTCATTGCAGAAGAATTCCGAGATGAAAGGTCAACCAGGCACATCAAAGTCGAGATCGTGCCGAAAGGACAGCATGGACGCAGCGGAGAAGAGATCCCAGCATTCGCCATAGACGTGAGGAGAACCGTTGCACCCGTCAAGACCTACTCGAAGCCCGTCATTGATATCAATACTAGCCTGCCAACCACGATCTCATGGGGCACATCGTACCAGCCAGTTATCCAGGACATGATGATGATCATCGAGAGCTTCACCAAACCTGAAATAGATCCTTCGGAAAGGGTTGGCTTCTGGGACAAGATTCGGCTCAGCTTTCATTCCAGGCTGGTGGTCAACTGGAAAGGCGACGGTGATGTCCAGTTCCGACTCAAAGGTACTAGAGATCCTTACGTCGTCACTGGGTACGGTGCTGGTTTCGTCATGTGCTGGCGGAACGATGTACAGTGGCTCATACACCAGGTCGATGACCCGCGTGAGTTCATGACAGTGAAAAGCGGTGAGTTTGTCTTGGCTGTCCCTGATTACAGCCATGAAGCCCGCAGATCCTCTGAGCAGCAGATGAGAAATGACTCGGACAGCGTGTCCAGTATCAGCAGCACTGGAAAGAGCGCCGCCCTGTTCAAGAAAGTTATCATGAAACTGTCGGGGAATGTGCAGTGGACTGCCGGTCTGGTCTTTGAACGAGACGTCGCCGACGATATACGCAGCTCCGAGTTCAGACCGCACTACGATGTAGTGTTAAAAAATCCGATGTCCCTCCAAGATGTCGACTTGGACACGTATGACGCATTCCGAGGCTTCCGAAGCCAACATGTCCATCTGTCCATTGCGGTGGCTGCACCTTTTGACAGGGATTTGGTAGGTGCGGACTCACCGCGCTCGGAAAGCTATAACAGCGTCCACCTGAGTCCGAAGTTCTTCTCCCACTTCTTTAACTGGTGGTCGACGTTTTCCGGCGTCATGTCCCTGCCTGTACGGCAAGGCTCTCTATGGAGGGATCTGGGCAAGACAAGCAAGAAATTCGGCCGCCATCTTGCGACGATCAAGTACAATCTTCTGCTGTCGCCACTCTTCATATCGCACGTCTACAAACACAAAGATGCGGAGGACTACCAGGCAAATGTTGTGTCGGCCACTGGCTTGAAGATCAAGATTGACAACTTCATGCTCGACCTCCATCAGCGTCGAGAGTACTTCAACACTATGGCGAAAGGGAGGGCGAAACACATGAGAACGAGCGGCATGAAGATTAACAAAACCGAACTTGACTTTGTGCGGGCAGACTTAAGAGCTGTCGCCGCTCTCATCGCAGGGACCACAGCAGAAGACCTTGCAAAGGCTAGCGACGAGAAGCTGGCTTCCTTGGGGGAGGTACCCGAGAATATCGACCTGTCTCAGTTCACTATCCCCGATCAGGATTTGTCGTGGATTGACATGGACGACTTTGTCGAACTGGATTGGGTCTTGCCTGCTGAGTCGAATCCCGAGACGAAGATTCTGCCGCTAGCCTTCACTCCACGCTTCACATACTTCCGACAAACTGATCATGGAGGGGCAATCCAAGGGGATGCGTCCCGGACCAGTCCTTTTGGTGACGAAGACACGCACTTCTGTGTTATGGGCCGCGACAACGACCCGAGAAAGGTGCAGATGGATTTAATCGAGGCGCGTCTGCACGATTTGGAGGACAGGCTGCAAACACATGTACGTATCATGAACGAACACGAACTCCTCGTAATTCGGGACGGAGATCATAACCGAGCCTATCGAGACAAGCAAAACTTGCTCGTAGCACAACAAAAGGAGCTGGAGAGCAAGCGACGATTCCTGCAGCATGGGCTCCGTCGCCTTATGGGCCATGCAAATCCTGGCGACGCTCATCAACCGGACCATTTTCCTGAGAGCAATGGAAGCACGACGAAATCTATACCTGATTCAGACGCTCAAAGCGCTGGCACCCACATGGACATGGATGGGCTGTACTCGGCGCCCCATGATGAGTTTGCGAGTGACTATTCCAACCGCTTCATCATTCACAATGTTCAGCTGAAATGGAACAACTCCTTGCGCAACATCATCCTGCGTTACAGTCACCAGGTCAGCCAACGCCGAGGCTTCGTGTACTACATGTCACGCCGGGCGGTCAAGTTCATCCTGGACATCGTGGACGAGCAAGCTCGAGCGAAGGATGCACGGCGCCGGCAAGAGAAGAAGCACCACACTCCAGTACCGCCTACGCCGAGCGTCATCTCGCCCAGTGAAGAGAAAGACGAAGATTCCGTGATAGAAGATCGGATCATGCAGCTTTTGAACGACGTCAAGCGATTTGTCCATGCACCCGACGCCGAGAGAGATTCTTCGGAGTCGCCTGTCGATGGGGACACCAACCTGGAAAGGAGGACTTCTACGAGTGACCCTGCCGATAAGATTGCGGACAACTTTCAAGCGATGAATAGTTATCACCTCCGCCTGATTGCTCCCCAGATACAGCTCCAAAGCGAGAAGAATACCAAAGCTATTGTGCTGATCTCGGCCAAGGGCATGCAGTTGAAAGTCGTCTCCATTATGGACAAGGCTCGCATGTCAGACGCTGTGAGCGGACTGGTTCAACGCCGTTTTGCGCTTGATATGGACGGTGCCCAGTTCTTTGTGGCGACTCAGAAGACGTTGGCCAAATACCTCCACCTCTACTCTGGCAATAAATATGGCAACAGCCCTGGTTCGTCGTGGCCCCCCTGGGTCTCCCTTGAGGCCATGTTCGACTTCCATCTCGAACCCTTTGGCTTCCAGCGAGTTATACAGAAGACGTCCGCCGCTCTTAGATATGAGAAGTACAATCCACTCCGGCTAAAATACAACGAGGAAGTCGAAAGCAATGAGAATGGCGAGCAGGACGACGCAGCACGGAGGGAGAATCGAATCGATCAACTATGGGTCGACTTTCCCCGGATTCGTGTTCGATGCGACTCAACCCAGTACTATGCGATGTATATCATCGTGCTCGACTTGTTGTTGTACAGTGAACCATTGGAAAAGACGAGGAGCGAGCGGCTGGAGAAGATCATGCTTGCCTCTGACTTCAGCGATCTGCGAGGCGCTCCCGAGATGGCCGAGAGCTTGCAGGAACGAATCCGCCAGCTTGAAGACATCAAACTACATTTCCAGATCAACGCGAAATACCTCGACAAGCAGGGCTGGCAGGATCGAATCAATCTGGAGAAAGATCTCGCAAGCTGTGAAGACGAATTGTTCTTCATCATGAAAGCCATCAATACATCTCAGCAGAAGAGCGAAGATCGGAAGGCTTCGGAGACCAGTGGTGTTCTACGGTGGTATCTGAGTGCCTCTGAAATCGTGTGGCACCTGATGCGGGAGAAGGACGAGCCTCTGCTCGAGTTTCAGCTCGGCAATGCTGCGTATGAGCGGATTGACAACACCGACGGATCGAACCATAACGCCCTCGAGATCGAGCATATCAGAGGCTGGAACCTGCTTCCTAACGCGCTGTATCCCGAGATCATAGGGCCCTACTACGACGCATCAGAAAAGGACAGACGGCCCAGCGTAATGGAACTCCAGAAGATGGTGCAAGTGCACTGGTACATGCTCGAAGCTATCGCGGGCATACCCGTCCTTGAACACTTCCAAGTCACCGTGTTTCCACTCAAAGTCCAACTGGAGCGGGAGCTCGGCAAGAAGCTCTTTGAGTATATCTTCCCCAGCTCCGGGTCTGATGCATTCGAGACCGGTAACTTCTCTCCGTTGGCGGTGAAAAACCTCGAACCTACAGACGTCGAAGACGATCAGGAATTCGTCGAGGCACGTAGCGCTCTGATGTCCGAGGAAGGTCTTGACAAGGCAAGTGTCGACAAACCACGTGAACCTTCGCCAACGGCTGTGGCTAGGAGACTCAAACCGACCTACAGCCTGGACTACGATGAGAAGAATAACAGTCACTCGACGCACGGCAAGAACAGAGGCCTCGGGATTTCCAGTGAGCACCACAAGTTTTTCAAGCATTTCAACACGTCCAGCGCACGGTCTGTGCTCAAGGAACCTTCCCGCAAGGGCTCGTCAGGCAGCCTGCGCTCGGCGAAGAAACATGACGCCTCCTCCACGAGTCTCGTCGCCCTGGGAAATGGCAACACCGAGAAGAAACGGTTCAACCTTGGGTCCGCGGCAACCAAAAAGGACAAGAAAGACAAGGCCGCCAACGATGATCTGAGTCAAATGATGTCCCGCGCTTCCAACTACATGACCCTGGCGCACGTGAAGCTCAACAGCTTCGTGGTCTGTCTCTCGTACAAAGGGAAATCAGACCGCAACTTCGAGGACCTGCACGACTTTGTGTTCCGCATGCCTACACTCGAATATCGGAACAAAACATGGAGCAATCTGGATCTTGCGCTCCGGCTAAAGAAGGATGTGATCAGGGCACTGATTTCTCACACTGGCGCCATCATCGGCAATAAATTTTCGCATCACCGACCCAGCAAGAAGCAGGTCGAACGGCTCAAAGAGATTGCACATTCCAGCACGATTCCGAACAGCGACGTCAATCTGCAGCTCTCGGGGACGAGCGAGACGACGAGTCTGTACAGTTTCAGCCAGGACGGAAAAGACGACGACCTGGACTCGGGCATCACTTTCCAGAGTCCGCCGGGCACCAATGGTCACAAGAATGTGACGTTCCATGGGCCGTCGCCCCTCCTGAGAAGCGGAAGCTGGTCAAGTGGGATCAATCTGCCCAACACAGGGGCGGCGATCGGGGCGACGGCCTTGCCGGCTCCACGCTCCCTGAATGGAACAGCAGGCTCGGGTCCCACTAGCGGGTCCGCAGGAAGCGGCATTCCTAGCAGTACATCGTCCCTCTTTTCGCAACGACGGCCCTCATCGGCGCATCCCTCTGCCGTGCCCACCTCGGCTCCCAATGTAGCGATGCCGCCCCCGACCTCGGCCCTGCATCCACCAGCTAGCTCACACGGGCAGGCCAGATCGTTGCTTAAAGACACGATTGGTCGGCATTTCAGCGCGGACACGGTCAAAGGGCGCGTGCATTTCGGCGGCTTGAGCCTCATGAAGAGCGACACGCACAAGGAGAAGGAACACCACAGAGAACGCTCCGACTCTCTATCCAGCCACAAGGATAAAGACAGAGACAAAACCACAGGAGCTGCGGCACACAGCGCCGACGATGTTTTTACCGATGCCGGTACCACTACTGGTGGTGGCATCGACACTCCTTCGCGCAGACCGCCTCTTGCGGGAGCCTTGGCAGGCCCCGGCGGCAACGAAGCCGACGGCACCGAGCGCGACACGGACATGAATCGACGAAAGAGCGTGCTCACGCTCGGCAAGAAGGTCTTGAATCGGCTGAATTAGGACGTCGCTGTTCAAGATCTTCTCTGCGATGCGGCCAGCGCGGGCGAGTACGGTGCCGGTGCCCCGGCCGGGGTAGAGTCCGATGACAATGATGACGGAGCACTGCGGTGGCTCGAACGAGAAAAGGCACGACGGCGCGCCTTGAGCGGATTTGACGGCCTGGTGGAGGAAGAGGAAGACTTTTGCGTGGGCGTCCTGCGGTCCGAGGGCAGAGGCAGGGTTGGAGATCTACGCGGTGATGGTGTACATGTTCATGGACTTGCTCGGGGGGCTCAAACTCATCATGATCATGGTCATAGTAATGATCACGGCCGGGGAGACTCGGACACTATATACGGGCGGTTGCACGGTTCTTTTTGTTGGTTTTTGACGAGGCCCGATGGATGAAGAGCGAGGATGCAGGTAGAATGGCGCAGCGTAGCATAGCGAGTCACCATCGTCAGGCTAGTCAGAAGACTTGTGATTCCGCATGTATTTTTGCTAATGAGAGAGAGCGAGGTACCATACTCCCTAAGTCCTTCTTTTCCAGAGGCTGATGCCGAAGCTCGCGATGGCCAAGACGACTTGGGATTTTGACGTGGTTTTGATTCTTTTCCCCTCGATGTGTTTGCCTTGTTTGGGTACGTATCTGTTCGGTTGGGTGGTTGGTTGGTTGTCGATCTGTCCTAGTTGTCTACTTGCTCGGCTGTCTCTTTATCCGATTGTTCCTCGCGTCTCTCCGTAGGCTGGACAAGGTACTACGTACAGTACTGGACGGCGTTTTGGCGGAACCTGGAAAGAGGACCAGGTACTCCGTACTCCGTATTGAGATTTGGAATCGAAGAACGAAGAACGAAGAACGAAGCAACTTCAATTTACGACATGGATGTAATCCGTCCTGTATGTACTCACCCCGGATGTATGCAGCGTCTCTAGAACTCCTTGGTATTTGAGCTGTAGACGTTCTACAAACCACAACAGTCTGAATGATCCCTAAAGGCGTCAGCTGAAAGACGCCATAATTATGGTCCCCTACCTGCTCTACATATTCAGTCCAGCCATGCATAAGAGATGCTCTGAATCATGCAAAGCGTGGTCCAAACGGCTTAACAACTCTCTGTGTGGGCAACAGAGAGTGCCGCCACTCATCCCTGGTATCAGTGAGCACTATTAAGTTCCATTGCACGACTTCAAAGGATGAACTTGGTACTTTACGTGTTGCGGGACGTCCCATGCTGCCACCCTCTCTCACTCTCTCGGGATATCGGTGCCAGGCATGGGGCCTTGTTGGTATACATACTTAGGGCACGGCACGCACGTATGGTTGATCGATTGATGCTATTCTATTAGGGCAATCTCGGCGTCAACCTCTGTGGTTTTGGTGGTCTCGCTCTACTGCCCGGTTTTCTACTCTCACTCTTGTCATGTTGCGACCAACTAATTATGCACTCTTGTCCCATCTCGAGAAGACATGCACTCTTGTCTCAAACTCGAGCTGCTTGGAAAGTGCAATCTTCTTCGTCTGTGTCTGCACGTGCGCCATGCGCTGTACAGTATGAGGTCTCACTTCTCCAGACGGAAGAGTGAGGCAGGGATTCGTCAACCGGGTGCTCAGTGCTCGTGCAGCTATGGAAAGTGTGCTGTGCTGTGCTGTGCTCTGCGTCTGTGTGTACGTGCGCGCCATCGACCCCAGATGATGCCTCACTTCTTCGGATGAAATGGTAAGGCAAGGCAGGGCAGGGATTCTCAAGCACCAGAGGTCTCACTTCTTCAGCCGTCAGCATAGGGAAGGCTTGCCTCGACCGCTAGAACCTTGGTCCCTCTCAATAGGGACGTTCGCCTTCGTTGTAGACGAACGCGTCTCCACCATGACCAGAAGCATCGCCGTCCTTGAGCTCTCCAGCACCACCGTACTTTGCCTCTGCAGCATCGGTCGCCGGCTGCTCCACGGTTTCACCAGCACGCTGCCCGTTTTTGACGTTGCCAGCTTCGGTCGGCCCGTCTTCTTCGCCTTCGTCCCCATCACTGTCCTCTCCCGGCACATAGTCGTTTGCTCCATTCATCGGTTTGGGCGGTTTCCACCCGATCAGCATCTCATTGGCAATGAATTCGTCGAAGGAGGGATACACGTTGAGCACCTCGTCGAAGAACATAATGCCGCAGCCAAGAGTCCGCACGGTGGCCTCGATCTTCGTGCCGACGCGCAACATGGATTGAAGGATCGATTCGACAAAGAAGACGTACTCGGCCGGCGACGTCGCTTCGGCCTCTCGCTCGGCCTCTCGCTCCGCGTCTGTGAGGTCTTCGGCCAATGCCATAAGGTCTCGCCACCGTTTCGCGGTCACGCGGCCGACAGGGCGGAACTGCGCAGACTGTGAGGTGTAGATCTGCTTGCATTCCTTCGAGGGCGGTTGGATCTTTGTGATCTCGAAGCCCATGTGTTCTTGGACGTCGATGACGTCGAGCATTAGTGGCCTCTGGTTCTGCACGCCGTCCAGAAAGCCGAGGTAGACGTTTTCGTTCGCCGCGCCCGCGACGCCGAACTTGACGATCTGTTGTGCTTCTTCGGGCTTCATGCCCACGAAGACGGGGACTCCTTCGTCGTCTTTGCCCCACCATGTCTCGCCGTCGTAGTTGTGCGCGTAGCTGCCGTCGAAGAGCGTCGAGCACGCGATGTTGAAATCCCCCGGGAGACGGCGGAGGACTTCGGCGGTATCCCACAGCTCGGCTGCCGCGACCCGGCAGAACGACCGGGATGCGAGAATGTCGTCCCCGTACTCTGGGCAGACGTCGTGCTGGAGCAGGTAGTCGAGGAACCGCTCAATGGTGGTGCAAATCATGTCGACCTGTGCTCTGGTCTCGAGACCCCAGACGTTCTTAGTCCGGCGGCTGAGGAAGCTCTTGATGCAGCCGAGGAAGTCGACCTCGTAGAGACTCGTTTCGGTGCCCAGGTCACGCTTGTCTTCAGAGGCAAAGACTTGCGAGAGAGCCTGCGCGACCTCGACTTTGGACAGTCCTTCGGTGTCGACGCTCCCTTGGCCGACGTTGGGTCCTACGCTGAGGCCACCGTACGCGAGGTACTTGTATAGAACGTCACGGCGCTCGGGGGTAAGTTTGCGGGTTCTCTCGAAGCGGGCTATGGCTGTCAGGATGCGGTCGACAAAATCTAGCTGTCTATGCTCCGCGTTAGCAAGTGTGGAAGATACTTCTCATCAGTGGAGTCATCCTTACGGGTCGTAGAGTTCTTGGTCTTCGGCGTGTTCTTCCGGCGTCATCGGGGCATCTGCGAAGAAGTCTTCGAATCCGGTTGGCTTGTCCTGTAAAGCCGTCAGAGTGACCTCTGAGGCGAGACGCGGTCATCTGGATGCCATACCAACCCACGTTTACTGGCTGGCTTCTTCTTCTTTTTCTTCTTCTTCTTCTTGTCCTCCGGGGGCGGGACGTTGGACACCACGCCGTGATCCTGGTTCTTCAGATCGTCATGCTCTTCTTCTTCTTCGTCTTGCACTGAACCATCCGCTGATTTCTGCTGCCGGCCAGCCAGAGCAACGTTATGATCGCCGTTGGTTTTGGACATGTTGGCTTGAGGTCTCAATGGGAGATTCTGCACGTCGTTACCAGTGCTTGCACCATCGGGCTGGGGGTCGGTATCATGGGTCACAGCATGCTCAGGTTGAATTGAGCCTTGCGCCACGGGCGTTGGCTCTATACCTCGTGCCATTTTCTTGCGATAGAGTGAGGCGTACAAGATTGACGGGTGAGGCAAGACGGAAGAACTCTGATGGTCAACCAAGAGACATAGGCAGGTCCCTCTGGAGCAAGTGACCTGGCGGCTCAACTCCTTGAAGACTATCTTGGAACGTCACCCTGAGGTTGAACAGTGACGGTCCGAACATGAAGCCAGGTTTGAAACATTATTCACCGCTAACAAGCAAGAGAAGATGATGGGTAGTGAAGGTCGGTTCAGCAAACAATCATGTCTGTAGACAGCCGGATGGTGTGCCTGGAAGTCCACCTAGATTCACTTCTTTGTTATTTATTATGGACATGAGCTATCGACTCTTCCATTGCGCCAAAAGACGAGCAGAGGAAGATGTCGCTGGCCCCGCGTCTTCCACCTCGGAAGGGGTCGACAGCAACACGGGTTCCGCCAATGAAAGCAGCAATCCGGCGGGCGTTTCGAGAACTGCCTCGACCATGAACTTGGAACTTCCCAGCCCTCAGAGCGGGTGAGATCGGCCGCCCAACAATGATAGACTGAAAATCTACAGTGTAGAGATCTCTCCATTCCTTCTCGTGCATCACTCCTCGTCTACCCTCATCCTACACCATGGCAACACCCCAAGCATCCCACGCCAGCAAGAAAATCGCAGTCACGCCCAATGAATCCGAGCTCATACCCTTCGACCACAGCGCCGCCGGACAGTAAGCCCTGCCACCCTGCCCAGGTACCCGCAGCGTGTCTGTACTAACGAATCTATCGCATAGTGAAGGAATCAGCTCCAACGCGTCCGGCTCCCTGATCATCAAGCCCTGCACGCGAGCCGAGATCGACTTCTACGAGTCCGCGAAAGACCACCCCCTCTTCCAGGCGCATATGCCCACCTTCATCGGCTCTTTGTCCCAACATGAAGACCAAGACGCAGTCGCACCCATACTCCAAGGGGCATCCCACCACGGCGTAGCCGCGCCCGCGGGCGTCATCGCCGACCCGACCCCAGGCCTCATTAAGCGCGCGACCTGGAAACCTTCGGGCGGGAAGAAGCTCTCCACAGGCACGGCGATCGTCTTGGAGAACGTGGCGAGCGGGTTCAAACGTCCGAATGTGCTGGACGTGAAGCTCGGCTCGAGGCTCTGGGACGACGAAGCACCGCTGGCGAAGAGGAGAAAGTTGGACGAAGTGGCCGAGCGGACAACGAGTGGGAGTCTGGGCTTTCGAGTTGCAGGCATGAAGATCTGGGGTGGTGGAGAAGACTCCAACACGCCGCTGTCGCCCGTTGAGAACGAGTACGTCGAGGTCAAGAACGGGTATAAATCCTACAACAAGTTCTATGGGCAGTCTTTCAAGGCGGAGAACGTGGTTGATGCTTTCACCGCGTACTTTGGTGCGGTTGAAGAGAGCGGCGACGGCGCAGCAGTCGAGAAGAAGGTCACTTTGAAGCAAAAACGCGCACGGTTCATCGTCCAGCGATTCATCCGCGAACTGGAGAGTATTCAGTATGTGCTCGAGAACGAAGAGAGTAGGATGTACAGCGCGAGTGTGTTGATGGTGTATGAAGGCGATGAGGACGCCTTGGAAGAAAGTATTGCCAGGGAGGAGAATGAAGATGGTGAAGAGGGCAGGATCAATGACGAAGATGAGGACGAAGATGAAGACGCCGATGAGGATGAAGCACAGGACACAAAACCACACAAGATCCACGAGGTACGACTGATTGATTTTGCGCACGCCAGGTGGACGCCCGGTGACGGGTCAGATGAGAACGCGCTCAAGGGCATAAGGTCTGTTCTTGACATTTTGCGGAGCCTGGTGGACTGAAGCGGCTATGCCTTGCCTAGGAGAGACATCGAGCAATTGATAGATACGAATTCCTTAGAGGGTTGGTTGCCGGGTATATAGAGCGTGACACTCAAGAAACAGACCTAGCTCTAGAATTGATTATTTCTGGCCAAACGGCGGTGTATTTCTAGTATCCAGAACGAAATTGCCGTGTTGTGGTTCACATCCTCTCCAAGCCCATGACGCCCTCAGGCCAACCGGCCCACACAATCGCTCTGTTCGGCACCCTGCCGGCCACCGGGCTCAGCAAACTGATTCTTCCTCTCGCCTCGTCCGTGTCCGTCACGTAAAGAAAGCCCATGACGCTACTGTCTCTCTTGACCTCCTGGTCGGCTTCGCCATCACAGTTCAGTACCGCGAGTACGGAGCTTCGCATCGCGGCCACTGGAGCGGTCATCCGTTCAAAGATCTGATTTGGGGGTAGGGCGACTTTTGTTGTCGCTGGAAACGTGTCGTCTGCATCGTCGGCCCCACCGGGCAGGAAGGAGTCCTCGTCATATTCGCCAGTCGCCGCAAGCGCTGACGAATCCGGCGTTGTCCCAACTCGTCGCCAGACACTCAGAGTCGAGAAGTCGACTTGTTGCTGTCGAGGTTGTAATGCGACTCCGTTGCTGAGCCGAGGGTTGCCGTAGAAATATGTCTTGATTTGAGCAGCACGGAAGGCAGTCATGTAAGCCACATCGCGGTCGACACAGCCGCCTGATTTGGCCAGCTTGATCACGGATAGCGTTTCTGGTGAATATGTGGCTGAGCTGCGTGACGGGACGGGCTGGCCGTCGAATCTTTTGACCATGTCACTGTAGAGTCTTTCTGAACCTAGGCAGATGATGGCGGAGACGGCGAACTCTGATACAACGTCCTGGATGATGTCGTATCCCACCCTGTTGCCGGCCGTGATGTTTGTCAGGCTGCCAGGAGTGTCGATGATGAGGCCACTTTCTCTGGCCTCGGGATCTTGGGCAAGACGCCCTGCGACTGCGAGAGCTAGTCGACTGACTTGAGCCTTGTAGACTTTGCCTTCCTTTTCTTCTGGCCTCGAGCTGCCGAAGAAGTAGACGAGGGGCAACTTGACCGGGATGGCTCCGTTAGGTCCTGACATGGGCGCGGCCCCCCAGCCTTCTTCCACGCCCATCAGCGTCTTGAACACGGTTGCGGTCAAGGTGCCGGGGATGCTCATGACGCCTTCCTTCACGTCCAGGTTGACAACGACGGGCGAGCGTCCCGACCTGTTGGCGTACCCCGTGAGGATTTTCGCAAGGGTAGTTTTGCCTGCATTGTCTGGACCCAGGACCAAGACTCTCGGTCCTTCACGTCCATTGGCTCGCGCTCGGTCACGCAGTTCCTCAAGGGCAAAGTGAACGTTGATGTAGTCACTCATGGGCGTCTCCTCGGCAGTGTACTCGCTCTGCAGGGCATCGCCGCTGATCTCGAAGGAGCAGCCGTTCCACGTGTAGATTGCGGCTTTGGTGGCCGTAAAAGTATAGGTGTTTCCGGTGACAAGTTCAGTGCCGAACAGTTCGGCGGTACCAGTCAGCAACTAGATCAGTGTCAGAACCTAGGCGTACGATGGCAGGGATTTCGTTCGTACTTTGACCTGCACGTATTTGCCCACGGGGACCTCGAACCGCCATTCGGTCTCCTTCGCCAAGTCATGTTGGGTGGTCTCGACGGTGTGAACCTCCTCGGGCTCTTCTAGGCCAAGACCAGGCAAAGACATTTCATCATCCTGAGAAAGCGATGCAGTCGTCTTCTCGGCGGCGTTGTGGATATTGTATCGAGTCAATGACAACTGCTAGACTGTCTGGTGAGGTTGCATGAGTCTGCTTGAATCTGCTCGAGTCGGTCACTCGCGGCTCAATTTCGCGAGTAGCCACGTTTTGGGTTAGCGGCTTGGCCGACCGCTTACTCATCAAACGAGGAACCTTGGTGAACTCTTGGTGCGCTCATCAGAACTGTCGATTCCCTCGCAAAGCTATTCATTCTGCTTGGTCCCGGTGCCTGAGCAAATAGAGTACTTTGCCAGGATTCCGCTTCGCAAGATCCTCCAGTCGGCTTGCATGGTCCGAGCAGTTGAAATCAAACTTAGTGCCGATGCACAACTGACTGTCAATCGCTTGTGCCTTGGCCGCGGACTTTGTCCGGTCCGTCGACCCTGTTGATCATCCGGGATTACCGAACACTGACTTTTCGCAAGTACACAGTATGTACTCCATTCTCCGTCCTGAACTGAATCGTTCCCAATGGTTCCGCAATCGTCATTTCCGACTGTCACAAAACTAAGCTAAGCTGGAAATACTCTTCGCAGCTGAGTCACCAACTCGCAAACAGCTTGCCATCCACTCGGCACCTGCAATGGACCCATCTCGGCATTATATAATGGATTACTACGAGTGGCGCACGAGCACATGCAGGGCTAGCATCTTGTTCAGGCCACCCCGGACACTGCCCGTTACTGGACCCCAGCAACAGATTGTCCTCCTTCCAAAGTCTCTGCTTGCTGGAAGATGGTTGGCAGTTTCACACCGTGGTTCAAAGTCAGCACTACTCAAGATTCGGCATAATGTACGATCGCAAAATGGTGATATCACTCGGGCACTCAAATGTCAACACTTGTGGAAACCTGGTGAACCCAATTCCGTAGAATGACAGCAAAAGGAATAGGCGTGCATACTGCGCATATGCAATTCATCTCTACAGGGTAGCCAAGTCTATGCGGCACCGTGGGAATCCGACCGATTTTGACTTTCCCATTGAGTTCGGACTGACAGGCAAGGATGCCTCGATTCACACCACTGGCTTGCCGGACGGATGTATGGCCCAACGACAAAGGCGCGTTGTACGAGAGCAGCTCTTTACATACCTGTCTACCCAAAGTCTTTAGCCACAGCTTGTTTCATGTCGATCAAGCCCGGTTTGTGGTCCTGTGTTCATTGCAACGTCAATTCAATATCTAAGCCACTTCATGTGAGTATCTAAGTACCTGAGCGACACTGTGTGCATCGGAGCCTCAACAACCATCACCCGAGAAAGCCTGCTTCCACTATTCAAGGCGGTTCCTTGACGTGTTTTGGTCGTCCCGCCTTTGTCAGTAGGCCCGCGGCTGAGCCAGCCTTCACGTCATGGGCAACGAAAACGAAGCACCTTCTTCTGTGCCTCCTGCCCCAGCAGAGGATCAGCTTGAGCGCGAAATTTCAACAAGCAGCTCCGAAGCTCCGGCATTCGAGCGAATCCGGACGCGAAAGACGAGAGACATAGACGAATACCGCTTTGATGACGGAGACGAGACCACCCGCGATGAGCTGGCAAAAATTGCTTCCATTCTGTCCGGGGCGCGGTCACGCACAAAGTCCTATAGAAGCGATGGTCTCCAAAAACAGGACACTGTTGCGGGCATGGCGATAGAGTCACCTGAATTCGATCCCAACAACCCGGCCTTCAATTTTTACCTCTGGATCCGGAAGTTCCTCCAACTGCTTGAGGAGCAGAATATCAAGCCACGACGATCTGGCTTCACCTTCAAGAATCTCAACATTTCTGGGAAAGGGTCCGCACTGGTACTTCAGAACACTGTCGGTTCCGTCTTGACGCAGCCCTTCCGTCTCCGCGAGTTCTTCAGCCATCCTGAGGAGAAACAAATCCTCCGCAACTTCAATGGACATGTCAACAGCGGAGAATTGCTTATCGTCCTTGGCCGGCCAGGAAGCGGCTGTTCCACATTCCTCAAGAGTATCTGTGGTGAACTTCAGGGTTTGGCACTCTCAGAGGACTCAAAGATCACATATTCTGGCATACCGCAGGATCTATTTGTGAAGGAGTTTAGGGGTGAAGCCATTTACAACCAGGAGAACGAAAAGCACTTTCCTCATCTTACTGTGGGAGAAACCCTCAACTTCGCTGCTGCGTGCAAAACACCGTCCAACAGAATACTGGATGCTCCCCGGGACGAGTGGGCGAAATATATGGCATCCGTCATGATGAACATTTTCGGTCTATGTACGTATCCAAACGCATCCAATCATGTGTGTGTGTCGTGGATACTGACCTGTCAATCAGCACATACACGGAATACCAAAGTGGGGGACGACTTTGTCCGTGGTGTCAGTGGCGGAGAGCGCAAGCGTGTCAGTATCGCCGAGATGGCCCTAGCCGGTATGTGAATATACTGCTGTACCAGCGATATAGGCTCATTTTTTTCCCAGGTTCGCCAATTGCGGCCTGGGACAACTCTACACGTGGTCTCGACTCGCAGACTGCGCTTGAGTTTGTCCGCTCGCTCAGGATTGCAGCCGACTTCGGTGGCCTCACTTCGCTCATCGCCATCTACCAAGCCTCGCAAGCCATATATGACTTATGCGACAAGGCAATCGTCCTGTACGAAGGCAGACAGATCTACTTCGGGCCTTGCCACGAGGCTCGGCCATATTTCGAAGACATGGGCTGGTACTGTCCACCGAGGCAGACCACCGGCGACTTTTTGACGTAAGTAAAGACCACAACTTGACATTTGGGATACTGCGCCGGAGGTTTCGCTAAATACTCAATTGCAGCTCTGTCACCAACCCTAGAGAGAGACAACCGCGACAGGGTTTCGAAAACAAAGTGCCCCGGACAGCTAAAGATTTCGAGAAATACTGGCGGGAAAGCTCTCAGTTCAAAGCGGCTCAAGAAGAGATAGAACACGCTGAGCAAGAGGACGGCAGTGGTGAAAAGGCGCTAGAAGCGTTCAGGGACTCACATCACCGGCAGCAGGCTGAACACGTCCGCCCAAAATCACCCTATGTAATCAGCATTCCCATGCAGATTCGTGTCTGCGTGACCCGAGCGTATCAGAGGCTCTGGAACGACAAAGCATCCACCATGTAAGTCGAGCCCTTCCTGGCTTAGAGTCAAGTCGGTCAATACTCACACCCGCTTTATCTAGTGCCGTCGTCTTTAGCCAGATCGTGCAAGCCTTGATCATCGGCTCCATCTTCTTCGGGACTCCACTTTCTACCGGCAGCTTCTTCGCAAAGGGCTCTGTACTGTTCTTTGCAGTCCTGCTCAGTGCCCTACAGTCAATTGTCGAGATCAACACCCTCTACGCGCAACGGCCGATTGTTGCCAAGCACAAGTCATATGCCTTTTACCACCCATTCACTGAAGCTGTCGCAGGCATTGTGGCCGATTTACCGATCAAGTTCTGTACAACTACGGTCTTCAACATCATTTTGTACTTCCTGGCCGGGCTGCGGTATGAAGCGTCCAACTTTTTCATCTTCTTCCTGTTCAACTTCGTGGCCATGTTAACCATGTCAGCCATCTTTCGGAGCACCGCGGCGGTCACCAAGACCATATCGGCTGCTTTGGCAATCGCCGGCGTGATGGTGCTTTGGATTGTGATCTACACTGGATTCACACTACAGCGGTCATATATGCATCCTTGGTTCGAATGGTCCTCCTGGATCAATCCCGTGGCGTACGCGTTCGAGGCCCTTCTGGTCAATGAAGTCCATGGGCGCGAGTTTCCCTGTGCTCCGACGAGCTTGGTGCCACCTTACGGCACTGGTAATAACTTCCAATGCGCTGTTGCTGGAGCTGTGGCTGGTCAGACTACTGTGTCAGGCGACCGCTGGGTTAATTCTTCTTATGGCTACTCCTACAGTCATGTTTGGCGCAACCTCGGCTTCCTGTTCGCCTTTATGATCTTCTTCTTTGCGATCTACTTCGTCGCCACCGAGGTCAACTCCGACACAACTTCTACGGCCGAATTCTTGGTTTTCCGCCGGGGCCATGTTCCGGCATATCTCCAGCAAGGCAGGACAGACGAAGAGCGCCTGCAAACCAACGAGAAGAGCATCAGCTCAGACGACCCAGTTGAGGAGAAGCAGGCTGAAGAAGTCAAGGCACTCCCTGCACAGAAGGACGTCTTTACCTGGCGCAATGTAACACTCGACATCAAAATCAAGGGCGAACCTCGGAGACTACTCGATGGCATTTCTGGATGGGTGAAACCAGGCACACTGACAGCGTTGATGGGGACATCAGGTGCGGGCAAAACTACTCTGCTCGATGCCTTGGCGCAGAGAACTAGTATTGGAGTCTTGACGGGTGACATGGTAAGCCATCACCAGTCGTTTACAAGCCCTCGAGTCCCGTCTTAACTTCCTCGCAGTTTGTGAACGGCAAGCCTCTTGATCCGTCTTTTCAGCGCAAGACCGGCTATGTACAGCAACAAGACCTCCATCTTGAAACGACAACCGTCCGAGAGGCTCTTCGCTTCTCAGCTTACCTCCGCCAGCCGAAATCTGTCCCACGGCCAGAAAAGGACGAGTTTGTCGAAGAAGTCATCAAAATGCTCAGCATGGAAGATTTTGCGGAAGCTATCGTTGGCAATCCGGGCGAAGGCCTCAATGTTGAACAGCGCAAGCTGCTTACTATAGGCGTTGAACTTGCAGCAAAGCCGGCGCTTCTCATCTTCCTCGACGAGCCCACCTCAGGCCTTGACTCCCAAAGCTCATGGTCGATCGTCGCGTTCCTGCGCAAACTGGCAGATTCCGGCCAAGCAATCCTGTGTACCATTCACCAACCGTCCGCGATACTCTTTCAGTCATTTGACAGATTGCTTTTTCTGATGAGAGGAGGTAAGACTATATACTTTGGCGACATCGGCCAGAACTCACGGACCCTGCTCGACTATTTCGAGATGAACGGTGCCGCTCGGTGTCCTGATGAAGCTAACCCTGCCGAGTATATGCTCGACATTTGCGGTAAGAAAGCGGACCGCGACTGGAGTGAGGTCTGGAAGACATCGCCAGAAGCCAAAGAGGTGCAGGCAGAGTTGGACCGGATCCACGAAGCAAAGAGATCAGAGCCCGCGGCCGAAAGTTCCAACACGTCAGAGTTTGCCATGCCCTTGACCTCGCAGATCTACCATGTCACCCAGAGAGTATTCCAGCAATACTGGAGGACCCCTTCGTATATCAGTGGAAAGTGAGGACATTATTCTGCTTCTGCTACCAAGGATGGGTCGCTAACACAAGTTTAGATTTCTCCTGGGCATCATGTCGGCGTTGTTCATCGGTTTCTCGTTCTACAAGCAGAATTCCACCGCAACGGGGCTGCAGAACACCATCTTTGGCATCTTCATGCTGGTCACGTAAGTCGAAATGTCCACCGGTTGAATGAGCGTATCTAACGACGACAGCATCTTCTCTACACTCGTCCAGCAGATCATGCCCCGCTTCGTGATCCAACGATCGCTGTACGAGGTGCGCGAACGGCCCTCCAAAGCTTACTCGTGGATCGCCTTCCTCGTCGCCAACATCCTCGTCGAGATTCCGTACCAAATCGTCCTGGCCATTGTGATGTGGGTATCCTGGTACTTTGCCATCTTCGGCAAGAACCAAGACAACGAGACCAGGGGCCTCATGCTGCTATTCGTCATCCAATTCCTGGTCTTCACTTCGACCTTTGCACACATGATTATCGCGGCAATGCCAGACGCCGAAACGGCCGGCAACATCGCAACGCTGCTCTTCAGTATGATGCTCACGTTCAACGGCGTCCTGCAAAGCCCGACGGCGCTACCTGGGTTTTGGATCTTCATGTGTGAGTACAAGCCGCTTTTCTCAACGTCTTAATGACTGACGGTGCATTCCCAGACCGCGTCTCCCCCATGACATACCTGGTCGGCGGGTGGGCTGCTACTGGCTTGCGTGGCCGAAGGGTCCAGTGCGCGGACAATGAACTCGCCAACTTCGACCCTCCTCCAGGCCAGACCTGCGGCGCGTACCTAGCGAGGTATCTCCAAGGCGGAGCCCCTGGCCAATTATACAACCCCGCCGCGACGAGTCAATGCCAGTATTGCCCGCTGACGTCGGCGGATCAATTCCTCGCGGGCAGCAACATTTACGCGAGCGACAGGTGGCGCAACTTTGGAATCGGCTTCGCGTACATCATCTTCAATGTAAGTGCGCGTCATGCTGTAACATGTCTATTTCGTGTTGTGGTGACTGCCTTTTCTTTCCCTTGCGTCTCCTTGTTCTTCTCCATCCAGCCCCAATGCCTAGGTCACTAACATTTGGCCAGATCTTCGCCTGCATCACGCTATATTACCTGTTCCGCGTCCGACGAGTCAGCCTCTCAAACTTGGCCAAAGGCCCAGCCAGGGCTGTGGATCTTCTGGTCACGGGCCTGAGGAGAATGTTTGCCCGACATGGCGAGCCGACGCCGAGGGGACGGGAGGCCGAGAACAACAAGGCTTATTAACGATCAAGCAATGGACAGGGAGGGAAATAAGTGTATAGCGAGGGTAACGCCCCGGGATGGGTCCATGGGCCAGGTGTCGAGACTGTGCTACAGCTGATAGGAAAGGTACTTTTAGGTCGAATCGTGGACTTGATTCATGCTCTCTGGAAAAGCGGACTTACACATTGCAGTATGGGATTTCAAGGGTTTAAATACCGTGGACTCTATAAGCTGTAGTCGATGGAAATGCACAGGATAGTAGAACTAGATTCATTCGTCTTGGACTCGTTGTCCCTAAACTGGATTGAAGCCCTGTCTTTGCAGCCCAATGGGGACAATAGTACAGGCTAGGTACTTGAGTAGGCGGGCGAGTCCTGTGTTCAAGATACCTCCCATCCGCACAGAACAATGCATGAGCCACTCTCTCGAGATTTTCCACGCTCCCAATTCCGTGATATCGTACAGGCCAGGAAGGCAGAGGAGGTGCCGGAGTACGTAGAAATGCAATCTGTCCGTCCAAGAACAAGGCGTGACACGGGTAGAGGCACGGTCTCTCTATCTCTCCCGTCTCTTTCTCCCTGGGGATATTCCCACTCTACCAATTCGTGATATAGTACAGGCCTGCGGGCAAGGGAGATGCTGAAGCCATGATAGGACAATTCATGACACCACACCCCCACACGGGCTCTCTCCCTCCTCCCTCTCTCGGGATTTCCCTCGCTTCCAATTCCCTTCCATCGACATCCTCTTCTCCCACGCATCCATGCACCCATACCCGTTCGCTCTTCCCTTCGTCCGTACGCTCCCTTCGCTCGCCCATTCACTGCATAAGCCTATACCACCCGACCCCAAACGCCGCCCAACTAAGCCCCAACAACACGGGCGCCCCCCTCTTCTGCGGCTCGCCATGACTCTCCTTGAACTCATCATCCACCCACTTCGTGCCCGGGTAGAGGATCGCGCTCAGCTGCGTGGCCCAGTACAGACTGCTCAGCAGCGTTGCGGTGAGCAGATTGTCAAGCAGGCCCGTTGGGGTCCCACTGTTGGTGCTCCGCCAGGTATAGTACCACGTGAGCAAACCCAGGCCGAGGCCCGTGGACATGGTCTGGCCGTTGTGGAATTTGGCGTGGGCGGGCCAGCGCGGGTTGAAGACGTGGGTCTCGTTCCAGTCGGCGAGGTAGCCTCCCGCGGCGGTGGCGAGGCCGAGCGCGGAGAGGAGGATGCGGGAGGGGAGGACCGCAGAGGAGAGAGAGGACGGGGTAGATTGTGACAAGGACATTGTGTGGCTCAAGGTCTAGTGGTGTGTGGGTGGCTCGAGCTGTGTTGGTGCGTGGAGGTGGAGGTGATTTGGTCTCTCGTTGTATGTATGTGTCTTCTGCGAGGGGTAGAGGATTGGTGTTGCTGGGATGGAGGGAGATTGTTCAACACGGAGACGATACAGGACAGCGTGGGAACGGAAGAAAGCGTGGTAGTCTGGATGAGGAGCATGTACGGAGTACACAGTAGGGAGAATACCAGAGTACTGTAGTAAGCAGGTAGTGTTGGTAGGGGATATTGTGTGACGTACTGTGGACTCTGTACTGTGTCAAGGCCTTCCGCTGGATCGCGTCACGAAACTCTCGCTTGGTCTAATTAACGCAAGCTGCAGGCGCAGTTGAGCTTCTGCGGCTAAGAGTAACTTAGGGCCGCCTAAGCCGCTTAGGGCTGCTTACCACCACAGCCCAGGCGTTAATGGGCTCTGAGATCTAGAAGCCGAATAATCCCTAATTGAGAAAGCGGCAGATCCTGCAGGAAGACGGACACTACGGACTACTGGTGCATTTTGTATGCAGTACTTAAGGTAACCAGCACCATCGTCTTACGGACCACACAGTAGATAACCTGCCCTGTGCAAGCCGTATCAACTCGGTAAGCTCTCATGAGATCAACTACACGGTAAACAATATGAGATCTGAATCAAACACTGAGACTTGAACCCTTTTCCACATCTGACTGCTCATCCCACACTGTCCTGCTACTCACCCACGCCTACAACTGTGTGCCACAAGTACCGAGTACTCCTCTCTATTGCACCGCACAATGCCACCCCACCAATTACAAGTCGGCATCGTCGGAGCAGGCATCGCTGGCCTCGCCGCCGCCGTCGCCCTCTCCCACGCCGGCCACTCAGTCAGTGTCTACGAAAAGTCTCAATTCCGCAACGAGACGGGCGCGGCCATCATCATCGGCCCCAACGGCAGCCGGATCCTCTCCAAATGGGGCTTCGACTTCGCCGCCGCGGGAGCCCTGGATTACAGCCAGATGCGCCGGCTGAGAGGCGACACGCTGGCGCTCGACTCGGAGGAGTTCTTCACGGATATCACGACCAAGTACGGTGATCGCTGGCTGCTCTTCCACCGGGCCGACCTGCACACGGGGCTGAAAACGCTGGTATCTGCCACGCACGCGGAAATCAATCTCGGCGTCGAGGTCACGGACGTGGACGTCGGGCGTGGGATCATCTCGTTCGCGAACAGGGAGACCGTCACCAAGGATTTAGTGGTTATCGCGGACGGGGCGCACAGCGAACTCATTTCCAAAGTACTGGGTCGGCCTTGCCCGGTCAACAAGTCCCCGATGTCGATGTATCGCTTTCTGCAGCCTATGGACAGGATCCTCGCGCACCCTGAGGCAGGGCAGTTCTACAGGGACCAACCCCCGGGGTTCACGACGTTTTACAAGACCGAAGTGGGCCGCCCGGGCCTGCTGATCAACACGTACCCTTGTCGTGGCGGAGAACTGTTGTATGTCGCGCTCGTTCACCCGACCAAGCCGGCCGAAAGGGGCCTCGTGGGATGGGACTCGCCGGCGGATGTGGACAATTTTTTGGCCGACGCCAAAGATTTCCACCCGGCCGTGCAGGCCGTGTGCGACGGCGCCACGGACATCAAGGTCTACACGCAGATGTGGCGCGATCCGGTCGAGCGGTTCGCCAAAGGCCGCGTCGTGCTGATTGGCGATGCGGCGCACCTGATGCTGCCGACGCACGGCCAGGGCGCGTCCATGGCTTTGGAAGATGCCATGGCTCTGCAGGTGCTGTTCACCGGTGTTGAGTCTCCTGCGGATGTGCCCTCGAAGCTGGAGGTGTTTGATCGCCTTCGCATCCCGCGCGTCAGTGCCGTGCAGGTCATGTCCAACAAGATGATGGGCCCACCGGACAAGATGATATCCGAGATCAAGCGGTATTACGGCGGGGAGATCCCTGGGCCGAAGGCAAAGACGTTTTCGAATGAATATAATGATTTCTTCTTCCTGTATGATGTTGAGAATGAGGCGAAGAAAGCGGCCGCGTGACAGAGGGCGATGATAGAAATGAGCAGCGATAAAGTACCGACAGAATAGACTATCAATATGCTATCGGGTACATCGCTTGGACCATCATATGCCGCCTGAGCCCGTGTAAGGAGTGTTAGTATCGAGCCAAGAGCCTTGCCCTCGTGCACTGCTCCAGGGAACGCAACGTGAACACAATTCTACTCGAATGCCCCAGCCTTGACTCTATGTGCGCGAGAGTGGGACAGATCTATCATAGACCAATTAGCATGTGGGATGCGTTACTCGTGAAACGCTTACCTCGACACCTCCCAGGTCAAAACAAAACATCCTATGGACATGCCGAAGACCACAGGCAACTGACTACACAAACATAGATTTCACGCTTGCTCTATCATGGCAGTCCACGGGGGGTCGCCAGGACACGACAGCGGCGGATTTGAGGCCGGCTCTAAACACTGGTTTGCCGTGCGGCGTATTGACGGTAGGTCTTCGCTCTGGGTTCATCTCGCAACCAGGCATTGGACATCAGCTCCATCTTGCCAGGATGTTGGACAACCTTCGTCATAGCTGCAGTATCTGCGCTAGAGCTCAGCCATCTCAATCGTACCCAGTATTGAAGGCTTGGTCCCAGTCGTCCCAATTGATGTTCGGAGTCGGCCTGCCACCGCCAAGGCCAAAGGTATACTGGTCGAACTGACCGTGGTCTATTACTGCATCGGGTAGTGGGCTCGCGAGCAAGGATGTCCCAGGCTGGAAAGAAGTGCCAGGCTGGGCCACAGACTGCTCAAATCGGCCTGCCACCTCACTTGGAAGAGGTGTTCGCAGGGCCAGTATGCCACCAGAAGCTTTGAAGGCTTGCAGCTTTTGCGCCACAATCGATTCCACGTCGTCCCTTGTCAGGATGGCATTAGGGTCGCGGCCAATTTTGGTCCACACCCTTGCACGCAAGCGGCGGATGAGGTCCCATGCTTCAGCACCTCCTTCATTGAGTGGACGATGCATCATGGCTCCGTTTCCACTTGCTGTTATCCCGCCTTCTGGTGCACAGAGTGCCATGATCTGGTCGATGACCGTGCAAGAGATCTCCACCTCTGGGCCGGCCGGGTTGCGTTCAACCTCCTTCAGCACTAGCATCAGAGCGTGCAGTGGTTGATGATTGCCCGGCCAGGACCAATGGAAGCGAATGAAATCCTGGGCGCAGCAGAGGATGATGTATTGCTCAAGGAAGGCGCAGCAGTATAGTTGAAGGCTAATCCACGCAGTCGTGTCAGCTAACCCAATGTACCGTAGACAGGGAGTGGCTAAGAAGGACAGCTTACTTTGGAATCAAACTCTGCCAGGCCTGCGTGATGGAGCGATGGAGGAGAGGAGTGTGCAGGAACCACCAGTTCTTATCACCTAGCGTGGTGAGTAGCACTTTAGCCCACATGTTGAACTGGGCATTGTCTTCGTAAGTATGATTAGAGCTGTTGATCGGGATCAGCTGAGATCGGGCTCGCAACTGTCGTCTCAGCAGCTGTAGATCATTCCGAGCTGATACCATGTCGCCTATGGTCATTTGATCCTCATGGAAAGCTTTATCCAACAGCTTGCGTACTAATACTGCAGACCTGTCATCAGGCGAGAAACACATTCACGTCATGGCAGACTTACATGCGTCTTGGAACTTGCCTTGCAACCAGATCCCCAGCGGCGAGGCGAGTGACGATGCATCTGAACCACTTGCACCTTGCTGGTAACGTGCCCGAGATTCTTGGTCGTGCTGAAGCCCTTCCATGGTCCCAAATCTGTCTTCGTAGAGATCGCTGACCATCATGGTGTCCCAAGAGCTCCGTTCAATCAGTGGGGGAAGGCCAGACGCCACAGCGACAAGAACGTCGCAGTGGAAAACATGCCACCAAACGCGCCGTTGGATTTCGGCTTGGATTGGTGCCACAGTGATCTTGAAGCGTGACGGATCCTTGTGTAAACCGAGCATTTGAGCCACACGGACTGCCACGCCAAAATCGCCAGATGCAGAGAGTGGCTCTTCGTCCCTCATCCACATGCCCTGAAGAATCAAGTGAGCAGCCAAGCCTGCGACCGTTGGGACCCTTGGGAAATGTGCAAGGTGCAGGGCGGCGTTGGCCTCGTGGTGGATCTCTGTAGCAACGCGCTCGATGTCAGTATCTGGCCGGGTGTTTTTGAGCGACGGATGGTGGTATACTACAGCTCCGGCATACAATGCTGCGAGGATCAGTGGCATTGTTTGGATGGTGCTGGGAGCGCCACCCGAACGTTGCAGATCCCAGACCAATTCATAGTCCTTCTGGAGAGTGGGGATGTGTGTCAGTGGTACCACAGGGTGGAAGCAAGAGATATATGCGTCAAAGAGGGCATCAGCCCGAGATCGATCAAGAATCTGCATTGTGTGGAGGGGTGAGGATTGGCGAAGCTTTGAGGAGGCACGCTGCCACTTAACCCAAGCTGCTGGCGTTGAGACAACATCGCCATCGTCAGGGGACCGAGTCTCTTTCTGACCCTCAAAAAGATCATAATGCGTTTGGCCTCGGAGTAGCATTTCAATCTCGCCTGCTTCTTCGCACATTGCTGCCCAGTGTCCGCGCGAGACATAGCGGAGCCTTCCACCCGGTTGAACAAGTAGATGTCCTGCTCCAGATTCTCGCATTACTTCGGCCGAAGCAGCGCTTTCAGTTGTACGTACTCGCTTCGTCAAGTCGTTGGCCACGTCAGCGGACGGTTCGCTGGAAGCAGGAATCAATGACAGCGTTGAATTTCTGCCATGCAGTGCTTGAACTTGTGCGGTGAGATTCTCTAGTTTCTCCTCCAGGGTTCTCAAGCGAGCCGTAGAGAGCGCCACCTCTTCCGTTGACTCTAAATTACCCACGCCAGAAGATTCACCCCTACCTCCATGGAAGGTAGTCTGCACGAATTGAAAGTCGCGACTGCCAATGCTTCCGGCGCCGTAGACGCACGGCGAGCCAGATGACGCACATCTTGTGCAGGAAGGCCTGACCAGGTCGCAGCGCAACTTTTTGCGACGGCATTCACGACACGCATGAGAGGCGCGGGGCCGAGACATGGCGGCGCGAGACAAGGGAAGTGGCTTTGACGACGAGGCTGTATCGGCTGCACGAGATCATATTCCAACGCAGTCTGGCCATCTCCATCGTATACTTTGTTGAGCATGTCCTCATTACATTTCGGGTTTCCGAAAGCGAGATGACTGGGTGTGAGTAAGGTGACTGTGATGTGAAAGGGAGGTGAAGGTGAGGTGAGCGTTGGGTGAATGTTTCTGCCTCTACCTGAATGACATAAGCAGGTCTTGGCTGTAAGAAAGAACCACGGAGTGAGAAGCAGAGGAGGTACTGAAGGGACACAGCGTAAAGGGACATTTATCCGACTCGATCTGTTGATTTCCTTCGTCACAGGATTGTGTTGCAGCTGGTAATTAGCTGATCCCGTTCATAGGTCGCTTGGGCGCGCATGCGAGCACCCCCAATGGAAAGAGGACTGTGTTCACGCCAGATCAAGGATACCCTTCCTGACTGACACTGCTTCGAGTTTGCTCACCACCTCGTCTAGTTCTTCTGAGCTGAGCCATTCATACTACCCGTATGCTCATGGCCTTGGTCCTTGACCTCCCAGTTCCTCCAAGTGCCACCTCTGCGCATGCCATCAAAGAAATCTCGGATGCCGTACCCCTGATCCCACTGCCCCTTTTGCACGAGCTCGCTAATCTTCCAGAACAGTGTTCCGTCGTAACAGCCTCTCAAGTCTTCCTTCCATACCCTTCCGTCTTTCTGCAACAACAACCATGTCGTCCACAGCTCCATGAAGGCGAAACACCAGCCCGCCACGTCGGCTGCGAGGCGGTTCTTCTTCCACATGGCCCACATCTGGTCGGCACTCAGTCCTCCACATCGATCCACGTCCCACCGCTCAAACATGGTATCGAACCTGTCGGCGTGGAAGTGACCATCGACATCAAACACTCCAGTGTCGGATCCGTGCTTGGCCTTGTGTCCACTGTCCACGTAGATCCGGAGCAACGGGTCCGGGATCCAGCTATAGGCCAAGCTCGTCGGATACGAGAAAAAGATTGGAATTAGAAGGGAGCCGATGGAGAACGGGACATTGAAGCCAAGTTCGCGAAACCCCGTGTAGACGTCCCAAGGGTGGATGATGCCATCATTGTCCCTGTCCCAGAACAAGACGTGTTGCTGGAGCGCTGTTGGCTGAGGTGGTGTCTCTGCGGGTGAGAGCTTGGTGGCCGAGGATGGATGCTTTCGATCTGACGTTGATGTGCCGTTGGTGAGGTTTTCGTGGTGAGGATTAGTTGCAGAAGAGTCGTCCATGATGCATTCAGTGACTTGTGCTCGGGTAAAATTGTCGAAAACGAAATATCCCCAATCCTACGTTCGGCCTCAAGAAGAAACGCAGGAGTGCTCTGTCGTTCTGCTCTCAGTTTCTTGGTTGTGGGGAAGTCAGTCTCGTTTCACCGCTTGGGTCCGGATCAGGCTATCTACATATCGTCTAGACAAGCGAATGCACGAATGACTGCCCTTGCACGCCCTAAATGCTTTGCTATCACGGATTCGGACGCCCAACAAAATCGGGCCACAGAAGTCGAAACATGCGAGATTCGGTGTTCATGCACAAATCGGATCCCCAACCGGCTGCCCTTGCAGAAACATGACGGTGAGACGCATCTCGGCATCATGATATCAGGTACTGACGAAGCACGCTACGGATGTAAAACTCCCTGGTGGGGCGACACATGAAAGACTTTGATAGAAATTTATTGTCTGACATCTCGATTCCTGCGCGGCGCTAAGTTTGAGCTTCCCTACGAGGTAGTCACCACTTCAGACCCTCTCGTACCTAGGTACCAAGTCCACTTCCAACTACCTCAAATCATACCGAGTACATTGCGCTGCAGACCCGATGGGCGACCCCAGCGAAGCAGGAACCGACCACGTCGGGGACAAGTACGAAGTCCCAGCATTCGAGCCACACTCTTCCTTTGACAGCCTGAAGCAAAGGATCCGACACCACTACGAGCTCGCCTCAGACTATTACTACTCGCTATGGTGAGCACTGTACAACTCCTATCCCCCGAACCCTTTGCAGCGCACAATGGCGCACCAAGGATATAGCATCTAAGTCGTTTACTTATATCCTGACATGCAACTTTCAGGGGCCAACACATCCACCACGGCTACTTCCTCGACGCCAACGAAACCAAAGAGGCCGCCCAAGTCAACCTGATCGACCTCCTTCTCGAGATCTCCCAACTATCACCAAACTCCACGGTGCTCGACGTCGGCTGCGGCATAGGCGGGACAACCCGCCACCTCGCCCGCCAAAAGGGATGCACCGTAACAGGCATCACCATCAGCGGACGCCAAGTCCAGATCGCGAACCGACTCACCGAGGAGGAAACCGCCAAGGAAGGCCCGTCATCAGAACCAGCGACATCTTCCACATCTGACCTCCACCCCGTCGGCAAGCAAGGCGGCAAAGTCCAATACCTCGAACTCGACGCCGAAACCATGGACCAGCATTTCGGCCCCTCATCCTTCGACGTCGTCTGGATCTCCGAAGCCCTCTCCCACCTGCCGGACAAGGCTCTCTTTTTCCGCAACGCAGCCCGCGTGCTTGAGCCAGGCGGCAAACTCGTGATAGCGGACTGGTTCAAGGACGCGGATCTCACCCGCGACTTACACGAACGGGACATCAAACCCATCGAGGACGGCATGTTGCTCCCACCCTTGTCCAGTATGGGTGACTATGTCTCCATGGCGGAGTCCGCGGGGTTGAAAGTCTTCCATGCGCCGAAGGACATCTCGGCCCAAGTCGCCAGGACGTGGGATATCAGTTGGCAGTTGGTGAGCAGTCCGAGTTTGTGGGCTTTTGCGATTAGTCAGGGACGGGATGGGCTGGCGTTTCTGCAGGCGTTTCGGGCGATGAGGCGCGGGTATGCCGACGGGAGCTTTCGGTATGGGGTGATGTGCTTTGAGAAGAAGTGATCTCATACCACCTATATGTGTATATGGGGAACGAATGAGGCGCCGGAGAGCATGTGGGGGTCCAGGACACCGAACTCGTAGACGGGTTTCGAGCTGGTTTCCCTTAGATTGAAGCCGACAAACAAACACGACGATCGACTAACAGCCACAACAATGTTGATTGATAAACGCGCATTTTGAGATCCAGCCATGCTATGCACAGAAACGTTGATATATACAAGGAAGGTAGATTCCGCGGTCGAACGCTGGCAATGCGACGATTCTGACAGGTCGTCATACAAGCTTCAAACATCCGACACGACACGTTACATCTACTCCCCATCACTCTCCTCCTCGGCCGTGTTCTCATGGAAGTTCTTCCCCTCGGTCGTCTCATTGATGACCCCCGCCCTGATGGTCCAGTCTCCAAACCTCTCGCCGGCGTTCCTCTCCTTGGAATACCTCGCCAGCAATCCCCTCATGATCTCCAGGATCTCGTCCTCCTTGATACTGCTCCTGTACAGCTTGTTCAACCTCTGCCCGTGATACCCACCACCCAGGTACATGTTATAGGCACCGTAGGCTTTACCCACGAACGCCGCCTCGGCGACCCACGGGCGAGCGCATCCGTTAGGACAACCCGTCATGCGCATGACGATGCTGTCCTGCGCCAGACCGTTCTCTTCCAGACAGGCCTCCAGCTTGGTGATCAGCTCCGGCAGGTAGCGCTCTGACTCGGCCATGGCGAGACCGCAAGTCGGAAAAGCCACGCACGCGGAAGAGGACAGTCGCATGCCCGAAAACTGCGTGTTGTCCAGCTTGTACTTCTTCATGAGCTCTGCGATTTGGGGTTTCGCTTCGTCCGTCACGTTGGAGAGCGTCAGGTGTTGATTCCCGGTCAGGCGGAACTCGCCTTTGTGGATCTTCGCGATTTCGCGCAGGCCGGTACGCATGGGGAACTCGGCTGTGTCTTCGACGCGGCCGTTCTCGATGAAGAATGTGAAGTGGTTGAGACCATGCTCGTCCTTTGTCCAGCCGAAGGTGTCGATGTTGGAATCGAACTTGAACGGTCGAGGTGCTTCGAATTTGATCTTCAGTGGGTCCAGCAGGTCTTGGACCTTCGCTTTGAAGACTTCGTTGCCCATGTCGTCCATGGTGTACTTCAGGCGCGCGTGCTTGCGGTTCTTCCGATCGCCGTGGTCGCGCTGGACCAGCATGATCTTCTCACACGCCAGGTGGACTTTGTCGGCGGGGACGTAGCCCATCATATAGCCCAGGCGGGGGTACGTCTTCTTGTTGTTGTGCGTCACACCCATGCCTCCTCCGGCGAGGACGTTGAAGCCCTCGAGGTGCTTGTTGTCCTTGGTACGAATGGCGATCAGACCAATGTCGTGGGCATACACATCCGTGTCATTGTGAGGCGGGATGGCGATGGAAATCTTGAACTTTCGAGGCAGGTAGGTTGGGCCATAGAGGGGTTCAAAGTCTTGCACGGCATCGCCGGCAACCTGGGTCTTCTCGCCGGTCGCGTCATCTTTCAGCCAGATTTCGTGATACGCCGTGGTTGAGGGCAGGAGGTGGTCGGAAATCCTCTTCGACACGGCGTGGACCTCGTGGTGGTACTCGGACATGGTGGGAAGACTCGAGCACATGACATTTCTGTTGACGTCTCCGCATGCTGCGATGGTGGTCATGAGTGCTTTGTTGATGGCTCGCATAGCTGGTCGGAGCTTTGACTTGATAACTCCATGAAATTGGAAGGTTTGTCTTGTGGTGAGTTTCATGGTCTCGTTGCCGTGAGCTGATGCGATGGTGTCCATTTGCTGCCATTGTGACGGAGTGGCAACACCGCCGGGCAGTCGACATCTGATCATGAACGAATAGGCTGGCTCAAGACCCTGTGCTTTGCGTTCATCCCGCAAATCACGGTCGTCTTGCATGTAAGTGCCATGAAACTTGGTGAGTTGTTGGTCCGACGCGGAGATCGCGCCAGTTGATGTGTCTTCGAGTCCTTCCGCAATGGTGCCTCGAAGATAGTTGGACGCGATTTTGATGTCTTCGTTGGTCAATGGCGGAGGCTCTTCTGGAAGGCCTTCGACGTTGGCGACATTCAATGCTTGCCAGAGCCGAGGCTCCCACTCCTGATAACCAGTCTGGAACCCGTCTGGGTCCTGATCATCACCCAAGCCGATTGCCGTCAGTTCCTTTCCTGCCAAGAACTTCAATTGGGCGTCAAGGTCCTTTCCAGGCTTGTTGTAGAAGATCTTGTCCTCTTTCCGGGGCCAGTAATGGCTGTCTCCGAGGGCGAAAACTGAGTAATGGGTATTGGACAGATCGAGATCTGTGGCATCTTTGATGGCCTTCCAGAAAGCATGGCCGTTCTGCGGGAATTCACCCTGGCCAGCCGTGCTGGTGATGAAGACGACGTTTTCTTCGTTCGGCAGATCCTCCAATGGATAGTCGTCCATGGCGAACACCATCGTCTTCAACCCCCGCGCTTTTCCACGGTTACCTAGCCTCTTGGCAAGGTTTTCCGCGTTGCCATTATCTGAAGCGAACAAGATCGTCAACGGTGCCCCGTACAGACCCTCGAGCATCTGCTCGTAAGCATCCTTAGCCTTACGTTTCTGCAGCTTGCGCACTTCGGAGCCATATGACTCTGAGAGGCTTGCAGCGAACTGTGGGTGGCGGTTCATGACTTGCGTCAATTGGTTATCCCGTCGAAGGAACTCCTCCAGCTCTCGCTTGATCCTTTCAGAATCGAGGGAGAAGGTCGGCTCTCCCTTGCCTTCGTTGGATGGATTCCAGCGGTACAGTGGCCAGTAGCCCATGTCAACTGCCTTTTTGGTGTCTTGCAAGACTGATAGTGGAGAGTCGTTCTCCTTGTTGTAGGGTAGATAGGCCAAGACTATTGAAGGACCGTTGAACTTCTCGGCCTCAATAAAGGCTTGCAACACTTGCGTGTAAGAACTGTACACTGCAACAGAGGCAACGTAGGCATTGCCGAAGTTCATAGCGTAAAGTCCGATGTCTTTCTTGCGTCTCATCGAATCTGCTGCGGTCCTCTCGGAATACGGCTCGGAGTCAATGATGAGCATGTTGACATTAGCGCCCGATGCCAGAACGTGGTGAACACCAGAATTGCCTAGATCGTAGGCCCAGGCATCTGAACCGATAAGCCACTGCGCCTCTTGGAAGAAAAAGGCTTTCTTGTCCAACAGCGACCCAGCTAGCCTCGTGCCATCATTGGACAAGCGAGCAATCACTTCCGGAGCATATTCGTTCGCCTTCGAAGAGTCGTTGGCGTTGAGTGCCCATCTTGACAACCATTGCTTGGGTGCTTCGGTGATGAATTGGTTGCTGCGAGCGGCTTCCTCCGCTTCCCTTATGAACTGCTGGCGCCGCTCAGTCCGGGCAAGGAGAGAACCAAAGCCATACTCAGGCGATGTTGCGAGGGTAGCAGAGACACCGGCGTTCTTCTCGCTGAGTCGATTTGCAATGTAGAGTCTGTTGCTGAATAGTTGATCAAGGATCTTAAGGTAGGCGTTTTCTAGCTCGGGCTGCTCCGGGATGAAAGTGTCAATGACAGGTTCAACCTCATTGCCAATAGTCAAATTCTGAATCGAAAGGAGGGCCGCCTGTGATCGGCCCCGACGTCGGGAGTGCTTTCGAGGTGTAGTAGGTGGCGCCAGGTTCTGAAATATTCCCTTCAGCGCTTGCAGTGCCGTTGATGCGTTGATATGGCCAAGCCGATACTGCACCAAGGAGATAGTACTCTTTCCGCCACTGGGACTCAAGCTGGAGAGCAGGTCCAGGAAAGAAGGCCCCCACCTGGTGGTTTTTCGCTTAATTTGTTCCAATACTGCAATCCTGGTGATTGTCTTGGGAATCGAATCTAGAAGAACAGCGCTGCCCAGCCAGGGACGATATAGCCGAGCAGTGATGATACCCAGGTTCGTCAATTCCACAGGCACATCGTCGGCGTCAAGCACGTCAACAAATACTCCCGTCGACCCGAACACGAAAAGCGCGGCCTCGGCATCTGGGGGACCGGAATATTCGATTGCGGAATAGCTTCGCCCGGTTATGTGGGAGACGGCCGCCCAGATTTCACTGATATAGGTGAATATATCTGTGGCGTTTATAGCCCTGGCGACTGGTGTCTCTACCGACGTTGCGACCGATGACGGATCAGTGTGACCGGACGAGCTGTCCCGCCGTGAGGACGTAGAAGCCGCTGACGAGACCTCCGTGTGACCATTCGTGGACGACACCGGAACAGAAACGGGTGACAGAGCCTCACGAGAGGTTGGCGCGGAATCCTGCTGAGCAACAGCTGGCAGCCCAAGATCACTGACAGTGGCTGTCCTTCCGTTGCTGGTGTAGAGTGTCTGCTCGACCTCGCCCAAGTGAGAAGCCTTCCCACGAACGCCGTTTTCAAGCAGTGCTTGGATCAATTCCCGACTTTCGGCCGCTATAGGATTATCCCCCAGAGAATTGCTGGGGTCCCAAAAATGTATAACACCTTTTCCACTCCTGACAGCAAGAGCATGCGCCGATAATGCGATATCTTGCGCCTCTTGAAGGGTTTCTGACTGTAAAAACGTGAAACCAGATTGTCGGATGGAGCTAATTTCTGAGAAGTCTGCGTGAGGAGTCGCCAGCGCCACATGCAGAACAACGGGATATTGAGCAAGCTTGTACAGATGCGGCACTGAGTTCAGTAGTATGGATGAGGATGTCGTGACTGATACCAGCTTGCCGGCTCGAAGAGGCGTATACGCCGACAGAAGAGGGTCTGCATTCTGTCGTACAGGGACTATTTCGGGTAGGGTCTTGGAGACGAAGTTCTTGGAATTGTTCGCCTTGAACCGGGAGAAATGGTAGGAGAACTCGGATTCGGTGCTCAACGACGGCTGGACGGAGAGGACGACATCGCTGGCGAGGTAGGCGATTCTCGCGACTGTCAGGTCACAACTCTGTTAGCTTGATTCCGCCCCCAAACGACCTTGTCCGACGCGAAGAGTTGGCGCGGGGAAATTCTCTAGAGAGCACTGGACATACCGGCCTCTGCGGGGCTTGCAACGGACCCCATGTCGCTTGTAATCTTGTAAAGAGCGACGTCAAAGAGAGCTTCAAGAGTCGAGAGGGCAAAGGTCAGGACTGTGAGAAATCGAGGGAAGTAGTAATGCCGCAATTATTACTGCACTGCTGCGCTGCTTCTCCGCCGTCCCGCGCATCCACACAAGCCTCGATCAGTGTCGGCCTGCAAAATCCGCCTCTGAAATTTTTGTTGCTACGGCTGTCGGTCTCGTCATTCGCTCTCCGGCCGCTCTTATTGGCCAACGGTCGATTGCGACATCGCGTGCCGACTGTTCGTGACGGCGACAGAGATGAAAGCTTGAGCAAATGTAGCAGAGGCATAATTGCCGAGTTGAGGCAAACTGCTACGTCTTCGATGTCGACTTTTGTCTCATCACTCGCTCACCTTGTGGTTGGGAGGGCGCGAGTGACAGCTTCTTGTCATCGCACTTTCACGCCATGTTGGCAAACCGGAATGATTCCAGGTTGCTATGCGGATGACAACAAGCAACTGGACCTCGAATTGACTTGCAGTAGCACTGCCATGTCCTCAGATTCGATACTCTGTAATGCTATTGTCGGTGCATTGTTTCACCGGAGTGTAAAGTGTTTCTTCAGGTTAGTCAAGCTGTGCACAGGTAGCTCCTTAGTTGAAGACTGGCTTGCTGCAGTCATGATGGATTGTCTGGCTGTCATTGTTCTGGTTGATCTGCTCCTTTTCATTTAGAATTACATTCTTTTGCCTACGGCGATTGCAGCGTGCTACAGAACGTGGCAAATAACCCTACAAACATCGAACATGAAACACCGACTCCCGATAGATTCGCGTAGCCTTGCATCTTCAGCCTCGTCGTGAAAGCCTCGGCGTGCGTCATATCTGCGAGTCTCGCGGCTTGTCGATCTCTTTTTTCTGTATTGTTGCCTCGGACCTGCATTTCTGGCTGCCAATCTAGGGACCATGGCCGACGAAGACGATCCTGTCGTAGCGTCCTATGATGTCTGCTTGAGTAGTAATGTCTTTTCGGGCGATGCGGGCTCATCGAACTTGTACCTTCTCCAGTACCCGTCCCACCGTCCACGGTCGAAACCATACAATGCCGCCCGATCGCAAGCTCCTACCTTTCTACGCCTCAAGCCCGAAGCTGGCTTCGTGGAGGTTGATGTACCTATCCTAAAACACGAACACTACAATGAGAACCAGGGGCAAAGGTTTGGCAAAGCAATGGCAGACAGCCGCACACTTCAAGCAGGAGGCTCTTACGGGCTGGCTGGTGGCTTTGGCACAGGTTCAGTCCAGCCAAGAGTGCGAGATGTCCCTATGCATGACCAGATAAATGCACCTGTACCCGCATTGGACACTCAGACTTTAGGCGGGAAGATAACCAAACCAACCGCCCGCGACCCCATCTACTTGATCGGCTACGTGCATCAGAACAAAATTCAACTCTCCCACCTGGATGCCATTGTGCAGATGCGCCCTCAGCTGCATCACATTGACGCTGAAGAGGAGCTCAATCAGAAGCGGGCGCAAGGGGGCGCTAATGCTGGCGCTTCAAGACAGAAGCCAGGCATGGAACCACCAGCACCGAAGGTGGAATCGAAGGCCATTGAGATCAAAATCAAAGACAACAAGGATGATATGAAGGATCGGACTATGAAAGACAACGCGCGCCAGCTGCGGGATATTCTGGTGGATCCGTGGCAGAACCACGAATGGGTGGACGAGGACGAAGAGGAGGCCAGGACGGCATTGCGCGCCTCGTTAGGTTCTGCAGACAGTGTTCCTCTGCCCAAACTTCGAAGTGCTCTAGGCAATGGCGATTGGTTAGAAAAGATGAGTGCCCCGCGAGAGGAAGGAAAGAAAGGCCTGCTGTCAAAGCTACGCGGTCGAGAGCGGGAACGGGCACGTAGGAAGAAAGCCGAGGAAGAAAAGCGCCAACGTCAGCGAGAAGCCGCCGGCAATGCACCAGAGTCATCCGGCCCGTTCTTGGACATGAGCGACGACAGTGAGCTGAGCAGTCCCGAAATCACGGATGACGACTTGGCGGACGAAGTCGCGGCATCAGAAATGAAGGCCACAGAGGAGGTGCAGGTCAAGGAGGAGCCAGCCCCTTTTCCGGCCACAAAAAGAAGTCTGCTGGCATCGGCTCCGATACCAAAGAAAAGAGGGCGGCCGCGGAAGAATCCAGCCGCCGAGTAGGCGGCCGACGCGGATGATGTCGCCCGAAGTACTCCTGCTGTAAGCGCGGAATGCTAGGCACACTGTCTACAGGATGTGCGGAGCACATCCCGGTGTTGATACGATAATGATACCCATACTCATGGAGACTCAGGCTAGGAATGTCATCCAGATCCCGCCTTCATTATCATCTGGAATATCTCCAGGTCCTGCTTTGCATCCTTTGCTGTTGTTTTCACCTCTTTCCCATTCGCAGCCACCTGATACAATTCCTTCATCTCGAGGGTGTACGGATCCTCGTACGTCCGTATAGAGGTCGATTCTTTATATACCCCATCGACATTCTCACTGATTGTCATTGTAACTGGTAGACCTTTGATATAGGGTGTGTCGTATTTCACGTGGACAGTCTTCGTCATGCTGTACACCTCAATGTGAGCATCGAATCGAGGAACGCTGTCGAGCCCAGACTCGTATGTCACAGAGAAATTACGGTATTCAAGCAACGCACTAAAATCAATGCCCATCAGCGCTCGACAATCAGCAAGTTAGCTCTACGTAGTGCACAAATACCTCCAGAATGGCAGCTTGAGAGAGGCACCAATTACCCGTTGCGGCATTCCTAATGCCTCTCTCATTGCTGATAAGTCGTGAGAGCCCAGACCACCGAGTAGCCGCCACATCCTCGTTGACTCGGCAGTCACGGTTAGGCCGCATTCGGCTGACAGTGCCTGGTGTGCTATGTCGGACGCTCTGTCATTCTTGTCTTTGACGACTTCTGGTGAGAAATCCGTGAAGACTCTGGGGAAAGTCCCAGATTGAGCAACAAAGTGGCTGTTTGGGCCTATTATGTCTGCGTCGAGGCGGTCTCACTTCAGCGCTCTGACCTCGAAATGTTAACATCGACTGTTATCTCCTACCTCGAACTCGAGCATATAGGATTCTGTCCATGCCGCCAATCTCTGCCACTGCATCAAGAAAGGCAGCAGCATATCGACGCATGTATCCGACCATGACTCTGCCCTTCGATCTCTGCTCAGCCTCAATGATGGCATCCGCATCCCTCATGCACAAGGCCATCGGCTTCTCGATGAAGACATGCTTATCATGCCTCAGCCCTTCAATGACATGGATCGCATGATATTCGTCTGAACTGGCGATGAAGACCAGTTCGACTTCCGGCGACGCACAAAGCTCGGCAGGGTTCTGCGTCGTCTGGGGGATGTGGTTAATAACCTTCTGAGCATTGTGCTTCAAGGACTCCGCCGAGACATCGCACAAGTACGTGATAGTGAACAGGTGGGAAAGAAAGCACAAGGTTGGGATGTGTGCCACCTGTGTAATCTCGCCACAACCTATGATTCCAACCTTGACGATTCTAGTAGCGGCCATCGTCGCGTCTGAAGCTTCCGCGTCGGGTGAGAGCAGTAACACGGGGTGGCGACGGGAGCCTGAACTTCGAGGTCAGACACGATTGGCTGAAGCTCGTACCGCACGTGACTGCGGCCAATGCTTCTCCTGAGCCGAAATGGATTTTTTGCCATAGCAGTTATTGAACTCGGTTCATCCTCACTTTATCACCCGTCTTGTACCATCGTCTTGTTTTAAATTTGTTGTCGCTCGGTTGACTATTGCGTATTGTCCTGCGATGATAGATTCGTTCGTCGAGCCGGACTGCTGCAGTTAGGAGGGTTCCGTTCGCCCAGGGTTTCGCGCGATGCTGCGCACGCGAGCCACAGCCAGTTCAAGATATGCCCTCTCATATGCTGAACAGGCGGCAGGAAGGATACAGCTTCCATGGCTGTGTCCCGCACTCGGTCAGCCTCATCATTCAAGGCGGCAGCATCGAACGATAACAACCCGACCTACGATATCGCGCTCCAAGACACTCCCTGCGCCTGTCACCCAGTCGAGGCATCTTGCTTCTCCCGCGGCTGTCGCCGACTCCTTCGATCGTGGTGATGATTACATCCCATTCGCCTACAGGTACCGCGATCACTCTCTCACTCGGGATCCGCGTCTTCCTCGAAATGGGGATCTTTCGCCCTTCGACCTTTCCCAGATATTGATGCTCGACGTTGCAGAGCTTCCTGAAGATAGCATCGATACTCAGGGGGTTGCAATGAGGAACATCGATGAAATTGAGGCGACACTGGATGCGTGCTTACAAGTACATCGGTGGGACCGGGCGTTCGCGCTGCTGTCACAACTCAGCCTTTTCTGCCATCACAATCCCGCCCGGTTACGGAACTCCTTCAACCGCATACTTACAGCGTTGGTGGATGATCTGATCTGGAACCGCAATGCCGAACACGAGAAACGTATCAACGAGTGGATCGAAGTGCACATGCGAAAGGCAGACCTCGAGCCGGACGCACGTACGTTTGCCCTGAAATTAAAGGCAGCACTCGAAACGCTGCTAGGATCAAAGCGAGACCGCACCGTTCGCCGCTACTGGGACATGACGAAGAGGTACGCCCTGGAAGGTAAGGTTCTGGGGATGCGAGATGTGCTGGACGATCGGGATCTCGGCCGGCTGTCAGAAATATGCACCCTCGATGTTGCCACTCCACGAGTAGAGTCTACCACTATCACTTTCAGACCAGATGCAGCAGCATTGCCAGAGCCTTCGGACAAAGTGGAGGCTCACATCCGAGAAACAGAGCAGAAAGGTCTGGGTCTGTCTTCTCTCCGACAGTCCCTATCTCTCTTCTCCGAACAGACTCCGAACGTGACTGATTCGACGACGACGGAAGACCCTCTCGCGCAAAGACAGCGCAGGTTGGAAAGAGACGCTATCCAATCTGCCCTTCAGAGATGGCAGACCGAATTCCAAAAGAGAGCAAGGATGGGTGTCATGCCGACTGATCTTGCATACGGACAAATCGGGGCTTTGCTCTGGCAATGGCATGAGATGTTGGCCGAGAAGATTAGGCACGAAATCAAGCTGGCCAGGGAAGAAGATTTGGTACCTGGAACAAAGACTCCACAACAGAAGCTCCGTGCTGAATGTACTCCCTTCCTCGAGCTTCTCGAGCCTGAACACGTGGCGGCCATAACATCAATTGCTCTGATGCAGATAATGAGCAAATTCGGCGCAACAAAGTCGATCAAGCTTGTGAAGCTCGTCACTGCGCTCGGACAACTCCTCGAACACGAGTATAATGCGACAACGACCAATCAGAGGAAAAGCGCTTTCTATAAAGCTGCCAAAAAAGCAGAAAAGGGCCAAGGAGATCTCGGTTCGTTCCTCGAATCGGCCGAAACCATGGAGACGCACCTTTACAGACGCTCGTCCCATCACGCCGCTAAGCCTTTCATGTACACTCCTGGGTGGACAAAAGCGATACACGGTAAAATTGGCGCTGTCCTTTGCGAACTCATGTTTGATACGGCAAAGATCACAGTACGCAGGGAGAATCCTGCGACTGGGGCGATACTTTCATTGCCTCAGCCGGTCTTTCTGCACTCGACCGCCTACTCAAATGGCAAAAGGGTTGGAGTGGTGTCCTTGCACGAAGATTTTGTCAAGATATTGGTCACTCAGCCTGCTGAGCATCTGATTGCCAAGCAACTCCCTATGGTGTGCCCGCCGAAGCCTTGGAAGAGCTTCCGTGATGGAGGTTATTTGGAGTCCAAGCAGCCATTTCTGCGTATCAAACACAACGAAACGGCGCAGAAGGACTATGCTATTGCCGCGGCCAGCCGTGGTGATTTGGACCAGCTTTTCGCCGGTGTAGATGTCCTTGGCCAGACGGGGTGGCGCATTAACAAGAATGTCTTTACGGTCATGCTCGAAGCATGGAACAGCGGGGAAGAAGTCGCCAATCTTCCTCCTCTCAACAAAGTCTTCCCTGATATCGATCGACCGGGCGAAAATGCTTCCCCAAGAGATCGCTGGGAATGGTTCTCAAAGATGAGGGCAGTCGATAACGAGAAGAGTGGCCTTCATTCGAATCGGTGTTTCCAGAACTTCCAGATGGAGATTGCTAAAGCTTACTTGGACGAGACGTTCTACTTGCCGCATAACATCGACTTCCGTGGACGGGCATATCCTATCCCGCCTTATCTTAATCAGATGGGCGCGGACAATTGCCGTGGACTCCTCCTGTTCGATCATGGTCGCGAGCTCGGCGCCGAGGGTTTGCGGTGGTTGAAAATTCACTTGTCTAATGTCTATGGGTATGACAAGGCCAGCTTGTCTGACCGCGCACAATTTCCCATGGATCACCTCAGCGACATATACGACTCTGTGAGGAACCCGCTCAGTGGACGGCGATGGTGGCTCGGGGCAGAGGACCCCTGGCAGTGCCTGGCCACCTGTTTCGAACTCACCAATGCACTCGACAGCCCGGACCCAACTAGTTTTGTTTCCCGACTACCAATTCACCAAGACGGCTCCTGCAACGGATTGCAACACTATGCTGCCCTTGGTGGTGATATCGCTGGGGCGCGACAGGTTAATCTAGAGCCGGGTGATAAGCCTGCCGATGTCTACACCGGAGTGTGCGAGTTGGTCAAGGCCGAGATCAAAGAAGATGCCGCCAATGGCGATGAGTTGGCGAAAGCGCTTGATGGGAGAGTCACCAGGAAGGTCGTCAAACAGACCGTCATGACAAACGTCTATGGTGTCACGTTTCTCGGGGCCATTCGACAAGTGCGCAAGCAAGTCGAGTCCTTGCTTCCGGAGATCGAAGCAGCCGGACAGTCGGGTAAGGCGGCTACATACATCGCAAGGAAGATCTTCAAGGGTCTTGGAGCGTTGTTTAGTGGCGCGCATGAGATCCAGTACTGGCTCGGCGACTGCGCGAATCGTATCAGCTCATCCATCTCCCCTGCGCAACAAGACAAGATCTATGAAGATGTGTTCTTGTCCGACCACAAAGCTAAAGCTTTTGCCGGCGCAAGGAGAACCAAAACCAAGGGCAAGGAAGTCTTGGAGTCTTCGACATTCCGGTCACCCGTCATTTGGACCACGCCTCTCAAACTCCCTGTCGTGCAGCCATATCGCATCAACAAAGGCCAAAGGATCCGGACTAATCTACAGAGCATCATGCTCGCCCAGCCGAGCGCGGCAGATTCTGTCAACAAGCGAAAGCAATTGCAGGCGTTTCCCCCGAATTTCATCCACTCCCTGGATGCCACACATATGATTCTGTCGGCACTCAAGGCTAACGAAGTCGGTCTAAGCTTTTCAGCCGTGCACGACAGTTTCTGGACTCACGCAGCCGACGTCGATACGCTCAACGTACTGCTGCGAGACGCCTTCATCCGCATGCACAGTGACGACATTGTTGGAAGGCTCGCAGCAGAATTCAACAAACGCTACGACGGACACTACTACCTTGCTCAAATCAACAAAAACAATGTGCTCGGCCGGGCTATCGCCAAGTACCGCAGAGAGCTAGTGGAAGCGGGCGTGTTCCCAAAGGGCAGTGGCGCAAAAGCGGTTCAACAGCAGCGGCACGTCGAGCTCGCACGGGAAGTGCGTAAAAAGAAGCTCATGGCAAGCGAGGATCCCGCCGAGCGCAAAGAAGGTGAAGAAATGGTTACCGCCGCAGCCCTTTATGAGGAGCACAACGGAGACCGGTATCTTTCCACTCGAGACTCACTGGGGGAGACGGCAATTGGCATGGTCCCCGAGTCTGCCGAGATTGCGGACGAAGTGGTCCTGGACAAGGCGCTAAACGATAGCGAGGTGGCTAGCGACGTCGATCTTGCTGGCACGCTGGATCCGCTGAGAGACTCGGTGGCCAACGAGAATGACGAGGACATCGTCGAAGCGGGAGATCATCCCAGTGCATCAGATCCCACCAACGACAGTCACGATGTTAACGTCTTTGGACAGAAAGTCCGCAAGCCGAAGAAGCAGAACAAACAGGGTCAGAGCCAGCAGACGTGGGTGTGGTTGCCGATCAAGTTCCGACCTGTGCCACAGAAGGGGGACTTTGACGTTAAGAGATTGAAGGATAGCGTTTACTTCTTCTCATGATTGATTGTATTAAAGAGGAGGCGTTTCTGGCGGATGTGAAAATGGTCACCATGTCACCATCAGCATGGAGTTCGGAGATGCTACGAGTCCACGAGGGGACTCTCTTCCATGACAAAAAGTTGCATAGCTGGCGTGCGTGCATGGGACTCTAGGAAAGGCATGGGTGAAAGACCCTGTACAGTGTAGATTGGCCAAGCTTGTGCCCAACTTCATGTAGATATACCGGCCGCTTTGCTGGAACTTGAGCGCTGCCATATGCGGCGGTGCCTCTGAAATCGACAGCTGCATTGACAGCTTTGTACAAAGATGCATACAACTTACGTCGAGCGTGACTGTTCCGCAGACGATGTTTGGTCGTGCTTGGGCAGCATGGTTCCTGTCAACCGGAGCCACTGAGCAGATGAATAGACTCAAGTTGAGGACGCCACGACGGCCCCGTGCTGCCCAAAGTTGCCCATGCTTGCGAGCTTGATTCGGCTAGGCGTCACGGGCCGACAAGGGTACGGAGCAAGACTGATACGAAGTGCTTCCCGCCACGTACTCGTATCCGTCGAGATAACGTTGTACCCAGGCAACCACTTGCGCATTCCGACACTCCTGCGCATATGGCGAGTGTGGCTGTCCACGGGTCATAGCCACTACGTGCTCCCGCATGGAGATGACTGCTTAGGTGCGGGAATACCTGCCGCGAGAATGCCCGATGTGCGCGAGGTCTGAGAACGTAACACGCAGATAAATAGACGGCTTGAAAGAGTATGTACCAAGGACTGGGACCGATACACGGTCAGTCAGTGTCTATCTCAACACTGCCGTCATGCACTACTGGCGAGGCGTCATCACGCACCTGAGCATTGTGCTCGCCCAGCCTACGTATCTGGCTGTCAGACATTTCCTTGGCCATGTGTCTTTTCAGTCCAGCCATCCGCTCTATGTAGCGACACACGTCGCGGTATGGGTGTATATCGCGACGCGGATCACCATACCCTTCTTCAAATCACCGCTGCGTCGACTACCCTCACCACCGGGGGAGAAATTCCTACTATGTCACCTGAATTTTAACGGAGGACAGCCTCCGACGACCATTATGGAAGACATGGTGAACAGCATGCCCAACGACGGTATTCTCGTCGTGTGGCTACCGCTCTACCTGTCGTGCGAGATCATTGTGACCCGCCCAGACACCCTGATGGATATGCTCAACTCGCACAACTACGACTGGGAGAAGCCGCCCTTTATCAGGAAAGCCCTGGCTGGGATCGTGGGCGAGGGACTGGTGAATGTCGAGGGCGCGAAGCACAAGGCCATGAGACGGGTCGTGGCACCGGCCTTTTCCGGGCGCCATATTCGCGAGCTGGCCCCGCTGTTCTACTCCAAGGGTCTCGCGCTCGCGGCCGTGATGGCTCACCAAGTGAGAGACTCTAGCGATGGAGTATTGGACGTGACGGGGCCAGTGTCTCGCGCGGCGCTGGATATCATCGGTGCGGCGGGAGTAGGCATGGACTTCGACACTCTCGAAAACGAAAACTCGCGGCTGGCGAAGCTCTACCAGACGGTCACGAACGCGCCCGCTTTCTTCTTGTTGGTCAGCATGCTGTTTCCCCGGTGGCTTCTCCGGCGGCTGAAAGGGACGGGCTTCGCGCGGACGATTGAAGCACAGTTGCAACTGCACGACGAGATTCGTAAGTTGATGCAGGAAAAGAAGGCACTGTTACGTGAAGAGAAATCAGATGCACACGACGTCAACGACATCATCGCGAGTATCATGAGAGCTGGGGACTTCTCTGACGACTACCTCGTGAGTCAGATGCTCACCTTCCTCGCCGCAGGGTAAGCCGTCCCTTCCTTACTACCACGTTCGGATCCGCCTGACGCGTGATCTAGCCACGATACAGTCGCCTCGGCCCTGACATGGGCACTGATGCTCCTTGCGCAACACCCGCGAGTCCAAGATCGTCTCCACGCCGAATGCAACGCGAAACTAGCGCACTTGCCGACATCAGAAGTCGGCGCCTCGACCTTCGAGCCCGAGAACATGCCCTTCCTGACGGCCGTCTGCAACGAGACGCTGCGCTTGTACCCTCCCGCGCCCTCGACGGCTCGACACGCCGTCGTCGACACAACCGTCGGAGACGTGCGCGTTCCCAAAGGCACCGTCGCCACAGTCAGCCCGTGGGCCATCAATCGGAGTCGAGCTCTCTGGGGCGCTGACGCCGCTGAATTTAACCCAGATCGATGGCTTGAGGGGCCCCATGCAGCCGCCGGCGGAGCGGAGAGCCCATATGCCTTTCTCGCCTTCTTGCATGGGCCGAGGAGCTGCATCGGGCAGAGCTTCGCACGGCTGGAGGTAAAATGTCTACTAGCCGCGCTGGTGACGAGATTCAGATTTGAAATCGCGGACCCTGGCCGGAAGATCAAGGTCGTTGGGTTCGTCACCATCAAACCACAGGGGGGTTTGAGGTTGAAGGTGCATGATCGTAAGGAGAGAGTTGATGGTGCAAATGCTGAAAGCCATGGCTAGAGCTGATGAGCATTGGCAGCCAGTCGAGCGATGCAGGTCGCTCAGTGTAACGAGTCTGGGCTGATCTCTGCTCATTCCTGAGGTCCTAACGCTCAGGGTACCAGATGGGTATCTCATCTCACCTATCAGTCCTGAAAGGGGGCATGTCCACTTAGTCATACATTTATCGCCCGATAGTTGCATGATAGCCGCCGTAGCACCTTTCACTACATAAGCCGTTTTGCATTTCTCTTGAAATGAAGGTGGTGGAGTAAGATGGACGCTGGAAGGACAACGGAGCCAGTTGCTGTGAGAACCGGGAGAAACGTTCCGCCGTAGGCCGCGGACCCGGATGACTAAGCGGACTTCTTCCCCAGCCTTCTCTGTACACAACCTCTGTCCAATGCTCAGACTTCTATATCTTCATAACCCTCACACAGCTCTCGTTACACGGTCCGCAATTCCAGGCAAGACGTCTTGGCCTGCGATGGCCCTCCTCCGCCCCGCCATTCTAGTCGTCTCCGACACCGCGGCCTCGGACCCGTCCACGGACAAAGCAATCCCCACGCTCAGCGACGTGCTCGCCCAGGACGGAGCTGGGAAGTGGACCGACCCGTTAACAGCGATCGTAAAGGACGACGTGCTCGAGATCCAGAGGGCTGTCCGCTCCTGGACGGACACGGAGAATGATAGTACGGTCAACCTGGTCATCACGACCGGCGGCACCGGCTTCGCCAGGCGAGATTTCACCCCCGAGGCGATCGCGCCTCTCCTGCACAGACAAGCTCCGGGGATCGTGCACGCCATGCTGGCGGCCTCGTTCCAAGTGACGCCCTTTGCGATGATGGCTCGACCCGTCGCGGGCGTACGCAACAAATCGATTGTCATCACCCTGCCGGGAAGTCCCAAGGGGGCCAAGGAGAATTTGCAAGCAGTGGTGAAGCTCTTGCCGCATGCGTGCTTTCAGGCTGCGGGGGAGGACTCGCGGGCTGCGCATTCAGGTGGGCTGAAGAAGCTGGAGAGGGAGGCCGGTGTTGATTCCTCATCTTCGGCAGGGAATGGTGCTCCTCTGCCAGGCGGAGCTTCTACGGACAATAATTCCCATTCACATTCACACTCACATTCACATCAACATGACCACAGTCACAGTCACGACCACGACCACAGCCATTCGCATGGCCATGGCCACAGAATCCCAAAGGCTCACACCACCCTCGAAGAACGACCACACCTCCAATCCAATGACCCCCGTCTCGGTGCCAGCAAGCGGTACCGCTCGTCACCCTACCCGATGCTCAGCGTGGCGGAAGCCGTGTCGGTGATTTTGGAGAATACGCCCTGCCCCAAAGTCGAAGTGCGAGATCTTTCACCCGACCTGGTAGGCTACGTGGTCGCCGAGGACATCTACGCCAAGGAAGCCGTGCCGGCGTACCGAGCGAGCTTGGTGGACGGATACGCCGTGATCGTGGGGGACAAACGCGGCGCGGATGTAGTACCGGTCGCCAATGCGCAATCTGTATCTGGCACTGGCACCAAAGGCACCTTCCCCGTCGCCTCGGTGTCCCACGCCCAAGCCACATCCCTCCCACCCCCTCTGCAGCCCGGCCAAATCGCGCGCATCACCACGGGCGCCCCGCTCCCCGAAAACGCCAACGCAGTAGTCATGGTGGAAGACACCGTGATCGCGACCCTCAGCCCCGACGGGCTCGAAGAGTCGACAGTCGAGATCCTGACAGACAAGATCGTCCCGGGCGAAAACATCCGCGAACCGGGCTCAGACGTGCAACTCAACGACCTCGTCCTCGTAAAGGGCACCCAATTGACGGCCCTGGGAGGCGAGATCGGCGTCCTCGCGGCTTGCGGCACGCGCAAGGTGCCCGTCTACCGCAAACCGCGCGTCGGCGTGCTCTCCACGGGCGACGAAGTCACGGACATAACACACCCGGGCCCGCTCACGGGCGGGATGATCCGCGACAGTAATCGACCCGCACTGCTGAGTGTACTCCGCGGATGGGGCCTGTGCGAGGAAGTCGTGGACCTGCACGTCGCGCGCGACACGCCCGCTTCGGAACTGGAGCTCAAGCTGCGTGACGCGTTCCGACTACGCGGTGTCGACGTGGTGGTCACGACGGGCGGCGTGAGCATGGGCGAGCTCGACCTGCTGAAGCCGACGATCGAGCGCGCCCTAGGCGGGACCGTCCATTTCGGGCGAGTCAGCATGAAGCCGGGGAAACCGACAACGTTTGCGAGCGTGGAGATTAAGAATGGCGATCTTGGTTCGGGCACCGCTGGCACCGCTGGTGCCGCCACACCCGCCTCAAGCGAGCCCAACGGTGACTCCCGCCGCCGTCACCTCATCTTCGGCCTCCCCGGCAACCCCGCCAGCGCCCTCGTCACAGCCAACCTCTTCCTCCTCCCCTGTCTACAAAAACTCGTCGGCATCCCCTCTCCGACGGGCCTCCCTCGCGTGGTAGTCCGCGCGGCAGGGAAATTGCGGTGCGACCCCGCGCGCACGGAATACCATCGCGCCGTCGTCTCGGACGACGGACACGGCCGGCTCGTCGCGCGGAGTACGGGCATGCAGCGGAGTTCACGGGTCGGGAGCGTCGCCAGCGCGAATGCCCTGCTCGTTATGCCTAGTAGGGAGGGCTTCGTTGAGGAGGGGGCCGAGTGTGAGGCTTTGATGATGGGGTTGGTTAGGGGGTTTTGAGAATTTTGCGGGGCGTAGCGGAGCAGTTGTAGTTTAAAGGTTGGGTCGGTGACAGGAGCAAGACGGCAAAGATTGATCTCATGGCTGCGCTGTGGTGGCTGTGGCACTAAAGTACTGTAGGTACTCTGGTATGTATAAGGCCTCCGCGAGCTCTTGCTCTGGCCCTGTCCACTCGCCTATGTCGCCGGCTTTTAGACTGTCTCGCCGTCCCGGTGCCGAGGTGTCACTCACTGCGGCATCTCGCCGTCTCGATGCTGGAGGTCTCAGTTTATCGGTTCATGCGTCGTCCAACTACTAATTATGTAACATCGTCTCTATCACGACACTAAGATATAGAAAGACAGATGTTTGTTAATTTAGTCTGGCGAGATCGAGCTCCTTGCTAATTACTGAAGTACTACAGTAATTAAGTACTGTACACTTACTTCTCCCTTGGCTTCTCAGTACTGTACCCTTAATTACTTCTCTCTGGGCTTCTCAGTACAGTTTCATCCTCGTCTTATGTATGGTGCCGGCTCGCAGTTCAATGCCGCAGGGATTCCTGCGTCGGGGTTCATTAAGCTGTTGCCTCCTACCATGGCGATGTCAAAATCCGTCACAGCCTTGTATATGAAACGGTAGAGGGATGTTTGTTAGTCACCGTCTACATAGAAACATGATCTACTGCCCAGCGATAGTCCAGTGCTTGCGCTTGTCCTTCCACTAACTATAGTATCTCACCGGATTCCTGCTCTCACTGTTCCCATGCTGAAGGTATACCTCCATCTGTTTATTCATCCCTTGTATCTATCGTGACGATATTGTATCCAGCACAATCTTGAACATGGGAACGAAGGTGTCTATTCATTAGTCACGGCTGCGATATGACTCATGCTCAAGGCACGCCGCGCACTCGGCCAACCACAGATCTACGACTTGTCACTTGTACAAGATTATTGACATCAGTCTGTTCTGTCGGCCTATTCATTCGGCAGATTCTATTCCTACTTCGGGGTATCAATACGAAAACAACGCAATGTCATGAGCGGTACACCTGCTGATCCTCTCCACGCCAGTCTATAGTGGCACAGGTCGGTAGTCCCATCTCATCCCTGCCCTTCCCTGTGTCGCCGCCAGCTCTATGGCCGTTACTCCGTACTGAATCAACCGTGCGATGCTACCCATGCTCGAACGCCATGAGTGCCAAAAGATGCAATATGCACCACACCAAACCAAACACTGACCCGCTCAGCCAGGGATATACCCCGTTTGAACTCCCTCTTCTTCACAGCTCTCAACGCCGGCAAAAAAGCACTCCCCTGGTCATCCCGGGATATCCCCCCTTTTGAATTCCCTCTTCTTGACAGCCCTCAACGCCGGCAATGTATGGCTCTTCCCCGGCCCCCTCCCGATCTCTACGACCAGAAACCTGACAAAGTCTTGCAGTAACCAATAGCTGCTATGCGCGCTGAGCATGTTCAAGTATTGAAACTCCAACGGTCCAGCGCCTGCCGATAGGAACCAATCGATCTGTCCGTTCTCGTTGAGCAGATACATGCGTTTCTCGGCAATTTCCTCCCTCGAGAAGTTGTGCGTTTCCAACTCGACGGTACTAGGCATTTGCTGGAGCTCCGGACGTACGGGTGGCGCGGCCGTCGCGTATGCGTCACCCGCAGTACTTGACGCCAGGTGCAAATGTCTGCCCACGCGAGTCATGAAGCCGACACTGGCGCTGGGGATGATGGCGGGTTGAAGAGACCTGGCGTACAGTTCATCGACGGAAGCGTTTTGCAGATACGAGATGGGATCGTTCCTGTGGACTATGTTGTAGATGTTGTCCACGGCCAGACACCCGTACGTGGCTTCGCTAGCAATACCTGGCTGTCCATCTTCGCCTTCCATGCCAGGTTTGTCCCGACCCTTCCGGGGGACAAGATTGGCATTATGGAGAAGCAGGAAGAAGCCGGAAGGGCTGCCACAGGAGAACAGATTGGTGGTGTCGAATTCGAAAAACTTCTGGCTCGGCCTTTTGGGATCAAGTTTGATGTCCTTCCCTATCCGAGTCGGCTGCTGTCCGAGTATTTCCATGGCCATCACGGAGCCCAGTGAGTGAGCGACCAGGTGGACGCGGCCATAGTCTTCGAACCCAGGATTGTTTCGACACCATAGTCGGTAGACCCTGTTCGCTTCTCGGATGACTGCTGAAGTCATCTTCTCCTTGTGATGCGACATGTAGTATGGAATGTCCAGCATCACGTCGCTGATGACCGATCGGACCGCTGGAAGACTGTCCGGCGTGATGTCCTTCAGCCCGAATTTGTTCTCCGTTTCCTCCGAGGTGGTCTTGATGTCTTCATCAAAGGACAAGGTCAGTCTCCAATTCACCGGCAAAACCATAATACCCGTCCCATGCCTCAAATTGCCCTTGACCACCTCCGTGGCTAGCTCGACATTAAACTCGCGCCTCAAGCTATTGATGGCGTGAGTGAAGTGGAAACTGTCCACCCTTTCCGAGAGCTTCTGGCCGATGCCGTGGATGACCAGGACAAGGTCACTAACCTTTGGCCCGGCACTCGCTTGGCCACACGCTGCACAAGACATCCGTCGACCTCGCGTGGTGGCGTCCCCGGACTGCGACATATACGCGCCAACCTTGGCGTGCGCAGTTTTCGCATCCATCTTTGGGTCAGGATGGATCTTCAACCAGGCTTTGCGATCGAAGCCACGGACAACAGCAACGCCTATCTGTCTTCCCTTGCGCAGGGAGCTCAGGGGTCGACGATTCTGAGATATTGATGGTAGCAAGTTAGGCTTCAAGATCTGCGCATTTCGAGCATCGGTGTAGATGACGCTGTGGGTGGCAAACAGTCGCCTTGTCCAGGCCTTTTGCGGATCTGCCGCTGCGTTCTGAACCGTCTCCGGCAGCTCCTGGCTCCTCGGCCGCTCGGTCTGGTCTGACTCTTTCATGTCGAGGCTGGTGGAAGGTCTGCTGGTCTTCGAATCTTCGGGCCACAACTTATGTACGACCTTCATCTCAGCAGCAGCACCGTTGTCGATACACGCCTGCAATTCTTCCTGGTACGAGGGTGCAAACGGTTTGATGTACTCGTAGCCCACCTCCAACCGGTTGGCCACTTCGGCGGGCACCGGCAACATGGTGTCTTTGTAGAACCATGTGGCACGTATGACATTCGAGGTATCGTTGATTGGGGACCAGTATATAGGTTTCATCACGAGTTCGGGCAGCTCGACCAAATGTAGCTTGGAGACCCCAACAGGGACAAACGCCTTCTCGGCCTCGTCCTCTTTGCCCTTGCCATGACGTCCAGCGCTTCTAGAACGACTTCTAGATTCTGCGTCCGAAATGTCAGGGTTGGTATACCCAGTTCCATGTGGCAGGGAAGAACTGATATTGCGTTCACTGGGAGCTCGCGCAAAGGGTCGACCGCTAATGTTGGATCCAGGATCAGCCGTTGGCTGAGCTCCGGATAGACCGTCTTCATCAAGCTTGGGCCGCTTCGGAGAAGAGTCGCGGCTCTTCTTGCCTTCCTTGTGTCGGTGGCGGAACGGTGAGCGGTGCTTCCTGTGCTTGCCTGGATCTTTGCTTGGTTGCAGCTGGGGTTCGGAGCTTTCACGCAGCTCTTCAGCATCCACTGGCCTGGCGTTGCGCTGCGGATCGACAGGCGTGTGTTCCAGCATAACATCCGAGCTTGAGGCCGGCACTTCTGCAGACGGTTTTGTGCGGCCGCGTGAACTGGTCTTGCTGCCAGAGGCTCCCGAGGCCGTTGCCCTGGACATTGCTCGGCTTAAAAATGGGAAAGAGAAGACTCCTGTAGCAAGATTCCTCCTCCTTTCCCGCTCCTCCTCGTCGAGGTCTTCACCGCTTCTCTGGAGGGCTTGCCATGCTTCTTCCAAGGCAGCATTGTCTCGCGGCGAGAATGGCTGTGGCGGTAGGTCGGTGGCCTTGTCTGCAGATGCAGGTGGGAGAGGAGACAGAGGATCGTCTATGGGTAGCAAGGACACGTAGAAGAACTGCGCTCCGACAGTGGGAGGTGCTTGGCCATCCTCGACGGCTTCCTCGTGTGGCTCTTCGTCGTGAAAGGCACAGGTAGGCCCCAGCGAGTGCACAGGTTGAGCCATGGGTATTGCCGGGCACAAATATAATGTGCTCTCTCTTTCAACAATGTTCCGGCCAGAGGTGAGTATCGGAAGGGAGCCTGTGGTCGGGCCTAGTCCATATCGTTTCTGCCAGGCATCGTGGCAGTCCCTTCCTGCCGCACCGATCTCTTAGGGCGCGGGTGTGTACAACGCAGGAAGGAAAAAGGAGATTAAATGCAATTTCAAGTTCCTACCTGTCGTGCCGGATCACATGGTGGAAGTCTGGATGCTGTACACAAAATCCCAGGGCGGTTCTGGAGCCGCAACACAATGACGTAGGCACCTGCAGCCACTTGGCAAACTACCTAGGTACTTTGACCATGCAGCGGGTGTACGAGGCCACTCAACAGAGCGCGGCAGCATGAGGCTGGCACAGCTGTAAACCCGCTGAGCGAGACTTAAAGTCGGAGTGCTAGATTATATCATCGCTGTCTATGCAGCAGACTGCTGGGAGTACAGGGGTCCCCCAGCTAGCTGCTAAAACATTCCCCCGGGGCCCATCAACACGAAGCCTGGGAGAGGGTGTGTAATATATGGTGGGATTCACGTCGTCCGATTTCCTCCAGATCTGCCTCCTCGCTGAACTGCTCGTTGGCGCCATCGTCATGTTCCGTCCCTAGTCGTTCTTCTTCCCAGATAGTCCCTGCTGAGACCATCCTACCGGCAGCGGTCTGTCCGCAAACCTGGTCGTTGGGAGATGTGAGATACGTCGGTGGTATCGTCTTGGTGAAGGGCATCGCAGTCATGACGAGAATTCGGCCGCCTTCGAGCTCACCAAAAGCCCAATAATCAATCCAAACAGCCCCAGCACACTTGAGAAGATCTCAATGACCAACACCTTGACAAACATCGTTGCATCCGCCGCATCTGCGAGCGCCGCACTGCTCCCATTGATGCCCACACTGACACCACAGATCAAATTGCACATTCCAACTGTCAACCCAGCCCAGAATAGTGCGTAGCCAGTGTAGTAATTCGATCCCGTGTAGAGTGCCTCTTCCGGTACCATGGATAGTTTCGAGGCGAACACGATGGACATGATGACGCCGTAGATGGCCACGACTTCGCAGAAGATGATGGAAATGAGGTTCTTCGTTCGTATCCGTGGTGCCTTGACGCCACCGCCGAGGATGGAGGTGCCGGTGATGAAGATTCCCCTGTGAAAGAGTAAAGGTCAGCATGACTACCATAAGCGCATATTGTGGTTCTCGTCTTGCTTACCATGCTGCTCCCACCACCGACAACCCTATGCAGAGTCCAATGCCCAAGTCCGCCCATGCGTACGGCGACACTGTCTCAAGGAATTGTCCAACCTGTAACTCACGGATTAGACTTCAATCGCGACCACAAAGATGATTCCGCGCGAGTGCTGCGTACATTGAATTGTTCGCCTTCGCCATTGAAGAGCATATCTGCCAGCAGCTATTAGCCGTCCACTTCGCAAAGACGTCGGGAAGCGGTCTTACAAAGCCCGATGACGCCTAAGGCACCAAGTGCGCCGCCGGTAGGGTAGATGAGACTCATCTCGCAACCTCGCCCCCGACAAAGTCCGCGAGAAGAGCTGTTCAAAGGTGGGGAGGATTGTCAGGAAGACGAGGAGCTCATGATGCGTCCGAATGAAGGCCGCAGCTCGAACATCTTCGAGGCGAGCTCGAGGAAGGTGGACCGAGCGCAAAATCACGTGGAAGGCTGACCTGGACGCCGTTCCCCTCCTGGTCGTCCTCGCAGCTTTCGGAACGGTGAGGACCCAAAGCCTCCTCTGATCGAAAACTTTAGCCTTGGAGCTTGGGAGCTCAGTCTTCTGTTTCAGAATATGTACTTTCCAGATTCCGGCATTCGGCTCGTGGACTGTCTCGCTCTTTACCAAGATCTCATCTCTCCTAAGCCTAATATTACCTTACTACCCCAGTGGTCTCCTCGCTTTCCTCCCTGGTGGGAACCTGAGCAGGATGCGGCAACTTCAGCTCTTTGCGCCCATTGCTCTTATAATATAGCACGACATCTCCACCCGTCCTCCAGACATGCACCCTTAGAGTCGCGAGCGTGGTGTTCGGGTCAACGCGTTGGCCCTGGCAGTAGAGTTCGAGATATTCTTCCGGCTTCAGCTGCTCCCCATCGGCCTCCTGCCCGCTGCCCGGCGCCGGTGTCTCGGCCGGTCTGGCTTCATTTGTCCGCTCAGCCTCAGGAGGTGGCTCGGTGTCGGTATGTGTTGCGCTGGACTGGGCTGTATCTGGAGGTGGTGCCACTGGGACGGGAGCTTCAATTCGCTCTGCAACATACGCCATGATTTTCTTCGCGCGGAGCATGCGATTCGCATTGAGGCGGGCGTTGCCGTCGGGCGACGCAATGGCTGGAAGAAGGTTGTCATAAGGGTGCAGCACAAAAGACACCTTGACGGTGTCTTTGTACGGGATTTGGTTCTGAAATGCCACGAGGCCGAGTCAGCATACGGATACCAATCCATTGGATTGGAAGGTCGCCGTGTGTTCAGGACAGCAAACTTACCCGTAACAACAAGTCACCTAGCCACATCGGCGCAATTTTTTCCAACGTGTCAACCTCAGTCGGGTTGCCTAACTCACTGATCTCTCCCCTGTATTGGTCCGCTAGGCCGCCACTCTCCGGATTATCCTCCTGGATGATAACTGTGGTGTGAGGTGGTGGAGCCAGCGCTGGCGTCTCGCTGGCCGGACTGGGTGTTATTCCTGGTGGCAGCGGCTGATCTGGCTGGTGCTCAATGTGCTCATCGTACTCGAGACGGATCTTCTGCACAACGCCGAAGAAATTGTCTTCGATGTTATGCACCTTCTCGGTGTCTTTGTCGCACGACCGCATCGAGGCTGTATCCGATAGTTTCTCTTCTGCTGAAGCGACGGGTGCCTTTACCTCTGCCGAGGTGCGTGTTGTCATTTTCTTGGTCAAGGACATACCCATGCCGAACTTCTTGCCGAACAAGCCCTTTTTCTTTTCTTCCGTTGGTGAAGTTGGCGTGGAGACCGTGCCGGCATTGTTTTCCGTTCCGATACCGGGTGTTTTGGGGATTTTATCGCTCTCTGAAGACGCTTCGGATTGATCGATCGCGGTGGCGGTTGAAGACGAGAAATAGTCGACCCCTTGTGACTCTGTTGCCGACGGGGTTTGCTGCACACGAGGAGTGTGCACTTTCGGGGTAGTTGTCCGAGGAGTGTGCAGTATACCATTAGGGGTCACTCCGCCGTCTTCTTCAGCCGTTGTAGAAAGGCTGGTGTTGAGTGGCGCGAACCCCGGAGTAGCCGCTCCAATTGCTAAGCCCGGCGTAGGAGGAACCCTTCCTAATCCGTTTGCCCGAGGCGTGGCTGTAGTCCCTGGAGATACCATAGGGGTTGTTCCAACAGATTCCGGCATGGCAATACTCGTTGGCGCACCAGGTCGAATGAGGCCAGTGCTGGACGAGGGAGTAATCTTGCTTTGAAGCGTGCGTCTGTGCTCCTCGTCGCGAGCAATCTCTTCATCGATCAACTTTGAGAAAAGATTGCGCAAGACCCATTTTCCGAGATTAACTGTGAAGCATCATCAGTACGGTCACTCGTCCACGAGATATTGCACCCACTCCTTTGATCTTCTCGGAGATGAACGTCGCTGGGCAGGTCAATCTCGTCTGCATACACCTCCGCATCGAAACAATAGTTCTCCTCGAGCATGACTGTGATCTTGCCAGTCTTTGTATCCACACCACACCAGTTTGCGACGCTCTCTGTGGTGTTGACGTCCGGCACAACTTCATCTAGATGACGACGGCCGAACGACTTGATCGGCGTGCACTGTTGCACGTCAATTGGGGCCCAGCCTAAGGCAGAGAAGCAGACTCACTCTTAACAGATCCCATAATACAACCTCACCGGCAGTGTCCAGAGTGAGGATTCGCTTTCGGTCATTTAGCATGACGTGTTTGATAAGTCCGTTCTGGCCCTCGATAGTCTCAGCAGGTTGTCCTCGGACAGGAACCACTAGACTCAGATCGTCGGCAATCATGACCTCGGAAGCTTTCCTCACGTTCGTCGCGGACACATTGGGTAATCTGCCCAGGTTCTTTCTGCCAGGAAGTAGAGTAGTGTTCGAGACTCGAAGAATCGCGGTGTGTGGTATCTTCTTCTTGTGGTCAACTTCGCCATTCGTAGTCCCGTTGATCTTGCAATCTCTGGTCGAGGTGGGTGAGGGTGTTCGAGCATCCTCAGGCGACAGGTTTTTCCTCATTTCTGGGCTCGCAGCCCTTTCCTCGCGTGGCGATGCTGGCGGCGTCTCCACCTCGAGCTCCGTGTCGACATCAAGCCAGCGGTTAACGCTAGAACTTGACGTAGCCGTCCACACAAAATCGCCCACGGGGAGAACCCGCGCAATGCCATCGTGCTCTTGACAAACGGCGACCGACACTCCGTCGTCAATTTCCATGGCACGACGGGTGTCTGTCTTGGCAACGAGTCCAGACTTGTCTCCCGAATAAAAGACGGCCAAGTTAGGGTCATCCGAATACATGCACCAGACGCTGTCGTTGTGCATGGTCAAGGTATGGACACATCTTCCAGCAGCAATGGACCAGACTTTGATGGTCTGATCGGACGAGGCTGTGAGCAGGGTGTCGCCATCATCGCTTATCAAGATGTCTCGGACATTGTCTGTGTGTCCAACAAGCTTGGTTATGCTCTTGCCAGATTTGACATCCCACAGTCGAACCACGCTTTCGGGGCCACCGCTCGCGAGGAGAGAGCCTCGGGCGCGCAGTGCATATACGGATCCCTTGACCACGTCTTGAATCTTGCCAACATCAATCTCGAGGTTCTTGCCAGCCCCGTTCAAATCCCACAGACAGATCTTGTGGTCCAAGCCTCCCGATGCAACCCAATTCGCGGTCCGGTCGGGCGTCGCAAGGCACTTGATATAATCACTGTGGGAGCCGATGGTGTATGCTTGAGTGGTCTCGTGGCCATGGGGTCGCCACAGCTTGACGGTGACGTCGGATGAGGCAGACACCAGCCCAAGATTGTTCTTGACCAGGACGATGTCGTTGACCCAGTGCGTATGCGCCTGCACCTGCTTGCGAAAGGAAACAGTGCCCTTTTTGTCCTTGGTCCCTGCATCTCGCTGTAACCTCTGCGCGTCTAGATCTAGATTCCAGGCACATATTACACCGTCCCGGCCGCCAGTGTATCTACGATGAATTTCAGTATTTGCTCGCGTGGGCGCTGTGGACAGGTACGCACAGGATATCGCGGTCTTCGTCGAATGCTAGGCCATTCACCCCAAGCCGGTGGCCTCCAGGAGAGGCTGCCAGAGGCAGGACTGGGGTCTGTTAGCAAATGCGACAGCATCTCCAGGACTGGGCGACAAACCATAGCTGATCCTCTGGCGCTTTTTCTTGGCCATATGCGGGTATCTTTCAAAGGTCCCTCGAATTTCTAACCCTCGTGACACACTGCAGTTCGTGCACTTCTAACCATCCATTGTCGCTTAAGATGCCCGACGACGCAGCTCTGATCTCGAATCCACCCGCAAAGTTGGAATAGGTCGGAGGAGCATGGAGCAGCTACCGTCGGCAGATCAAGTGAAGGTAACATTTAGCCTGCGTCGTTGCGAAGTGCGGGCAATGGGCGTTGCGGATGGCAGCGCCACTAACCCACGAGCTGCCCTAGAAGCTGGGGCTGGACACGGCCATGCGACGGGGCCAATTACCCCGACGCGATTCCGTTTATGTTAGGTCCCTGTGTTATTTAGGTACGAGGTAGGTACAGTACGGAGTACTCTCAGGTCCATATCATCATGGCTTCATTTGTGGTGGAACGTGGTAAACTGGTATCTACAATATAATGACTTTCTCACTAAGACTTTGACCATTTTCTCCTGAACGCATCTCGACCAAAGTATCCAAAGGCGCCCGTCAAGTCCCATCCGCATTTCTCGGTAGGTTCCGCCTCCGCATCCCAGGCGGCCAGTTCGTCATTGGTGTTTCGCGACATGATCAGAGTCGTTCCGGCACGGTTTCCAGGCCCACCATGAAAGTGGCCGCATGCAGTTCAGACGTCACGCCGCCAGCTCTTGTACTATTTGGCTGGTGGCGGACCTCCCGAACCAGTCTCCAGCACGTGGGTGTGGCCTTCGGCGTGGTGAACAGTGCCGTTCTCCTCTTGATAGCACACCTTTGCATTGAGCACCCAATCGTCTTCAAGCACTTCCTCCATAGTCGCTCGTTCCGCAGGATCAATCTTGAGCATGCGTCCAATGATGTGCCGGCTCTCCCGGGGGAGGATGCGGAGAAGCCGCCACGGTCCTTTGATGACTTCCTGTTTGTCACCACCAGAGGTAGAAGGCCTGCCTTCGTCAACACTCTCAGCATGGTGGTGGCCGTGTGAGGCCTGGGTACTGCCGTTGGCTTCCGAGTTGTGCCGCGAACCAGAGTGCTCGTCATTCATATTCAGCTGTGAGTGCTTTCGGGGATGAGAATCGGGGACGGGTGTACCAGGCGTGGGCGGAGAAGCGAACAGTTTATAGGAGTTGTCCACAAGTCGCGGCTGCTTCCACGGGAAGCGGCGTAGAGACATGCAGCAGAAGATAATGGCCAGTGACCAGATGTCAGTAGCTGTCGGATCATACTTCTTTTCCTCATACACCTCAGGAGCAAGATACGGGTCAGATCCGACGATACCTGTACTCAAGTTAGCGAGCTTTTCGGTATTGAGAACAGGTTACCAACCCGAAGCAAGCACGATCTCGTTTTCGAACGGATACCTGAACACGGTGGCGCTGCCGAAATCGATCAACTTCATGATCCCATGCTCACTAACCACCACATTGTCCAACTTGAGGTCACGATGTGCGAGCCCCATGCTGTGAAGGTAACTGACACCATTGACAATCTGGAGGAAGGCGCACGCAATCTCCTCCCTCGACATTTTCCCTGTCATCACAATTGCGAACAGATCGTATGGTGCATATTCCATCACCTCATACCAGCGATGGTTTTCATGGATAATGTCCATGGTTTCGATGATATTGCCATGATGCAAGGTTGATCCGATACAGAACTCGGCCGTGACCTTCTTCGAATAGTCTTTCTCGCTTTCCCAGGAATGCTTGTCTCGGAATTGCTTGACGGCAAAAGTGACCCCATCGCTGCTTCGTTTGAGTAGCCTCACCGAGCCACCGGCTCCGGATCCCAAAACTTTGCCGAACTTGCCGTATTTCGCCTCGAGGCTGTGATCGTCCATGAAAGGAACATTGGTGGGAGGAGCTTGGTGAGGAGGCGTTCTGGTGCCGGATTTCTGGTTAGTAGATTTCCGTGAAGCTGGAACGGATGCTGCCGGAGACTCTTGCAGTGTGCTGTGTTTTTTGTGGCCGTGGCCAAGTCTGAAGAATCGTTTCAATTCAGACATTGATCCATGCTTCTTCCCTTCTAGACCACTCCTCTCGCTGCCGCTATCTGTGACGTGAGAATAAGGATCTTTCTTGCTTGGTCCGAAAATTGAACTTCGCTTATCTGATCCCGAGAAGTCGCTACTACTTGGCTGCCGTGGTATCCGCTCAGCGGCAGCTGCGATGGCTGGGGCAAGGGAGCCCCTTCCCAGACTTCCGAAGTGTCGTGGCTCAGTCTGTTTCTGTTGGCCACCGGGCTGAGGTGAGGAGGGTCGAAGCTTGGGCGTGCCCACTGGACTCTGATCCGCAGGACTTGTAGACTCGGAAGGTCCAATCTCAAATCTGGCTACTCTTCTTTCCTGCCCCTGGTCAGGCTTACTTGATGGGTGTTCGTTGGAGGAAGACGGGACAGGGTGGGAAGGCGATATTGACTGCGATAGTGCTCTGCCGTGCTGGTCCGGAGGTGGCGATGTCTGTGGAGTTATAGCATTTTGGCCGGACTGGCCCCTCCCAGCAGACACGGAATCATGTTTGCCATCCTTTGAGCCGTGTGGTGTCAACGGTGGGGATTGGAAAGCAGAGGACATGGAACCATGACCATGTCTTATAGAGCCACGTGGAGTCCCGGGGCCATCGCTTTCTCTCGAAGGGACCTGGGAGGACTCCTGTCAGCGTCTTCTAGTAAGATGGAGAACGTTCCGCATACCCGGGACGGAGGCATAGAGATTGTCTCGTATGCAAAATTGGCCATCCTGTTTTCCTGTAACCGTGACTTCTGCAGCGACATGGCCAGGCTCCGAATCTGTTCATGTGCCTCTGGACTAAGCTCCTCATTCTTGACCCCGCCAGCCTCTGATATTCGTCTTGACTCGTCGAGAGGGTCTATTTCCTCATCGTCCGAAGTAAATCGTACCGTACCTTGCGCGGATTGTGAAATCTTTTTCCCTTGTAGCTCCGGTTCAGCATCTGGGACCTCCAAGTCAGCCTAACGCGTTCCCGTCACAGTCACATACCGCAGGTACCTTTTTCGCCCTTTGAGTCGTCCCCGGGAAGAAACATTGCGGACAGTTTGGAGGTCATCTTGGTGGTATCGCGGGGGTGGAGGGGTGCTGATTGCGATGGTCGGCGGATAGGAAGGCGATCGGCTACATTAACGAACGTTGATCTCTGCTGATGTGTTGGTGCAAGCGAAGATCTAACAGATGCTAGAATCCGATAATCTGAAAAGAACTCATGTTAGAATAAGGAGCACTATTGCTGTCCCACGCTGGCTTTTCGGAGAGCAGATGAGCTAATACTCGGTACGGGAAGGAAAAGTACACCGGCTGAGCATTGGCCGGCTGAGTGGAGCTGATGGAACTCACATGCGTTCAGTTACGTAGACTGCGAAATTTCGGTCTTTGATTGATCTATACACGCAGACGGAATCGCCGACGAGAATGGACCTGGTGGAGCAGGAGACGACAGGACGGAGTATGAAAATTGAGACAGCGCAAGACCAAAGGATCGCTGTTCTCTACTGGCATATGAAAGCCAAAGCGGTAGGGCAACTGTAGGTACAGTAATAACCTTGGTGCTCACTTAATAATCGCACCCCAATAGATCTGCCGGAACAAAGGTCCATACAGCGACTCAGCGTGCACGACTTGTTCGCTAGAGACACACCGAGAAGAAAGTGGGATGTCCAATTGCCCCGCCAAACACTCGTCTCAGCATATCATTGCTCTTTTGGAATCGAAGCACAGCACCAAGGATGGCAATTGGTACAATGCCCTACCTGCTACTCGTTCCCGCCCCAGGAGTCATAGACGTGGGCTGACGGTACCACATAAGGCCGACCCACGGCTACAACGAAAACGTGTATAAGTGGATATCATTAATGGCTATCGAGAATGTCTTCACGAGGACATAGTTGCAAAGGCGGGTTGCCGAGCGGAGCGCAGGAACATCCGACCTTGAACATCTTCTAAGCTTCTGGAGGCTGTCACCTGCTTCGTCTTTACCTCCAACCTATCCCAGGTTTTCCTTCCGGCTGAGCCGGAAACAGTATGATGACAACGTCGCATATCATACATCTCTTCAGCTCCCATTTGCGAATTACGAGATGTCGGTGTCTGCCTGAAGGCGAGGAAGAATGTTCGTTAGGCGCGACGTCATCTCTCGTACTCTTGTGGACTTGTGGTACGAGTATCCTCTACCAACCGAGGTAGAGCGATTTTGAGGATTGTGTAGAGTCCAATTCCATTACACAAGCCAGAACGCCTGAACCCATACAAGCTTGTCATTCCAATCTTCCGAAGTTGCCGGAACAGGACGAACCTCCCGGATGTCTCGTTGTCGCAGTGTGTTGCCATCCCCACGGGGTTGTGAAAATGATGTTATACGTTCATGCAAGATAGTCGAAGGTTGCCATGGCAAGTGACCAATACGGTTACTGGATCTGCACCATCAGTTGACCGTACCATTTCTTCCCCGGGCTTCTCTCGGGGTCTCCCTCAAAACTGCTTCCGCAATGTTGTATGAGTGCTGCTCAATGTTCCGGTGATGGCAGATTCCTCTCTGTTGACCGAGGCATGTTTGAAGCGGCCGACAAGCTGTTTCCATAACCTCTTGGAACATTTCCGGGACGGCTTGATTGTCGTACTTGCATCCGAGGTAGGACTACAAGGTTCATCGTCCGCCTGGCCCATATCCCGGCTTGACATTGTTCAACATGCGTCTGAGGATGCCAGGTGAGCAGTTGGTGTTCCACGTGTCGGTCGTCTGCATTGAAGTCGACATCATCGTGTGGTCGCGCAAATCAGTGCAAAGGACTTCCGGAATCTCCATAGCCAAACACAGGGCGGCCCTGGACCTGAACCATCGTGGGAGGCCTCGACCATGACCGGTCTCTGATTACGGTACAACTCTGACGCCGATTGACTTGCATTGCCAAATGATACACTTGCAAAGACCTTCGAGACTCAAGCCAGACAGCCGTGTTTCGGTTTGTTTAATCTTCGCGATTTCGTAGATATGTTTTAGTGATACCGTACCAACGCTCTCGTGGCCTGGTCTTTGTGCACCTTTGATCTTGCCCTTGGCTTCCTTGACTCCGGCGGCCTGAAGAAGTAGCCAAGAGGTGTTGGGTGTACGGATATCGAAGCTGAAAGAACGGTCCGGTCGAACTGTGACCCGTGCTGGGACGGGGACACCAGGAGTAATGTGAGCGGTACGGGCATTGAATTCCTTCTCGGGCATCAGCCAGTCTTTCGTTTGGTAATCTGCTCAGCAACCGCACCTTGCAGAAGTCCATGCTCTTGACACCTTTGCTACCCAGTGCAGGGCCGACCGGTGGACTTGGGCTCGCCTGCCCAGCTCCAACTATCAACTTCACAATCTGATCACGAGCCGCCACGGCCTTCGCCATGCTGCACGGAAAGTTGAACGGTTCGGAGGTGCAATGAGGGGCAGGCAAATGAGCGTAAGTATTGAAATGATTGCACGTTTAAGAATAATTGCGGCTTTGCACGAATGGGTGAATTACTCCGTAATGTTGATCCAAGTCCGAAAAAATATTGATGAAGCTCAACGCGCGAAGCGTGACCTGGCTCAGCATGCGCAGTACAGTAAACTAGGCCGCGATGAATCTAGCGCGCTTTGCTAATTGGGCCCTCCTAAGCTCCCACCTAGATCCGCCCATCGTTCGTACCATTGGTATTCCTGGCGCTGCTCAGGCAGCCCGGGCTTAATTGTGTTAGTCACCCAAGGGCTCTTTAGGCCCGGCGAAATGCTTTCTTTAAGGCACCGCAAGCATTCGATTCGTCCATTGACGTCGAAAATTCCCCTTCGCCGGCAGACGACTCGAGTGATCCCGTCCCTCCATATCCTTACTATATTGTTCTAGGCGCCAATGGTCGATACTTGTCCCGTCTCTGCCATTGCCTACACACTTCCTTTCGCAAACGTACAGACAACATGAATTGGTTCAAACAGCAGTTAGCCAACGTCGTTGGCACCGAGGAACCCGAATATGGCCCTACAGCGGTGCAACCTGTTACGAAGCAGACACCGCCCTACTCGATCCTCAAAAAGGAAGATTTGCGGTGGAAGGCCATGGAACAGACCAACGTCGAGACCGAAACCTTCTACTTTTACACAGACGAAGGTGTTACAGCCATGGCCCAGGTCATATACAGCAACGTCGGGTTAGAAGTATACCATTGGCAGTTGCCGCATGCGGGCTAATCAATTGTTGATAGTGGCCTCCATACCACCGCCCAGTTTAACAGCAAGATCTTCGATCATGAAGGACCTGGAAAGCATCAATGGTGCTCTGACCCGCTGAAGGATTACGGCTTCGATGAGCCACAGACCAGCTTCTACGCGGACGGCGTGGCTCTGGAAATGAACGACGCAGGAGATGCATACACAATTAAATCAGCCAGAAATGAACAATGCGTTGTCAATATAACACTGAAAAGGCAAGCCCCAGGTTTTCAAGTTGGCAAAGATGGCACTACGTACTTCGGGACGGACCCCGCTCACCCATGGGGGTCGATGCGACATGCCTTCTGGCCTCGGTGCACAGTGACAGGCACCATGCAAACACCCACCAAGACGTACAAGATGGAGGGCAAGGGTACCTACATCTATGCTCTTCAAGGCATGAAACCCCACCACTTAGCAAACAGATGGAATTTTGCCAATATTCACACGAAGGGCTATTCTGCGGTCTTGATGGAGTACACAACACCCCAATCCTATGGCAAAACCACAGTCGGTGTAGGCGGCATTGCCAAAGACGGGCAGCTAGTGTGTGTCGGTGAATGTACCGCTGAGCATCTTTCATCCAAGCAAGAAACGCCAAACGACTGGCCTGAGCCAACAACCATAGTATGGAAGTGGAATGGCCAGGTCGATGGTAAGCCTGTACACGCGGAAGTAAAGGGCGATCTGCCCACACGATCGGATCGGATTGAGGTTCTGGCGCATTTGCCAGGGTTCGTCAAGACCTTCATAGGCGCTGCAACAGGCTTGAAGCCACATATCTTCCAAGTAAGGCGACCGCTTTTCTTTTGTGCGTTCAGCACGCCGCTGTTGTTACTGACTTGAGCCGCAGTACTTCTCGACCGACAAGTTGCAGCTGAAAATCAAAGTCGACGGGGAAGACGAGGTCTCGGAGGCTGGCAGGGTCTTTTCTGAAGCCACCTTCATCTCCTAAGTTAACGAAGTGGCGTGTCGTGTTTGCACGCCTGAACGACACTGCATGACCTGGATAGAGCTTGAACGGTCTGGATACTGGATGATTGACCTACTCATTGGATATGCGATATACTACCACTTCGCAGTCCCCTTTTAATGTCTAATTCTTCTATCCTTGCCGGACCCTTCTTCGCTTTCGCTGGATAACACTCCTTTCTGACCACTCAGGTCGTCGACAACATATTTCATTTCTCCCTTTCTTGTCTCTCAACTCCCTTCTCTCAACGTCTTTTCTCTACATCCTTCAACACTTCAAACACCTCGAGCACTTCAAGGACTCTCGCCAAATCTCCGTTCTTCCTCTCCACTATCATCATCGTGCTTGTCAGATATCACTCTCGCACCACCCTTCACACGTCTTCCTGTTCTTTCGACGATGCCGTTGAGACAAGCCTTTTCCAGAGAGGGTCTGGGAAAGGCTGGTGCGAAGCGCCATCGCAAGCTCTTGCGCGACAACATCCAAGGGATCAGTAAGTTTCCCAGCAGCAATACAGCCCGGTAACTACAATCAGCCCGTTCCAACCCCAGAATCGAGTAGTAAAGACGATATCTGACGAACATTCTGCCACAGCTAAACCAGCCATCCGGTACGCCCGACCTCAGCGTGATCTCAAGCCTACAATGCCTCGCTACACGCACACTGAGCTCATATTGACTTGGCGCTACAGACGACTTGCCCGCCGTGGTGGAATTAAGCGAATCCAGTCGACTATCTACGAGGATATCAGGGGTGTCGTGAAGGAAAAATTACAAGAAGTCAGTCTCATATCAATCTCAGCTATCCATAAGGAGCCACATCAACAGGCCAGATCCCTCTTTACTGTTGACACAGTACCTCAGACTTTGACGCTCTGCTCAATTTGACTCTGACGATGACGATGACGCTAAAATCGAGCCAAGATTATCCGCAAATTGACCATCGTGCTGGGCAATTCAGGCGATCCTTCTCATCCAGATGAATGCCCACGAGGTGTCGTCATGCATGGAAGACGGGTATGTTATCAAACACCTTCTCACCTGGATCTGACTTGCGTCGGTAGACAGACTACGGGGTATCTCACTGACACAGAATAGACCGTCACAACGTACGACGTGGTGTATGTTCTCTACAGAGTGAGTATTCGTCCGTCTCGTTTGTTCTTTGGTTTACTCTCTTCAACATGCTGATTGTTTCCAATACAGATGGGTGAGCCTCTATTTGGATGGGGAACAGCCTGGGGCGGAGAGCCGCAGCGTTCGCGTGGGAGTGTGAATGCAAGAAGTAGGATGTGATCAAGAATCAAGACGTCAAGATCGGGTCTATGAGCGATCGAGAGACCGAGAGATCCGAATGAAACGGGCTGAAAGCGAATGTGCGCAAATGGCACCACACGCCTGGATACAACTGTCGGGCCACAACGACATCGGCACGGAATCATGTGTCAGCCCATAGCAGCGTCGTCAGGATATCCACAAGGGCTGTAGTGAGGCTGTTGGATCGGCTGAAAGCGAAAATGCGATGCAATACACTCATGGGTACAGATGTTGGCTCAGAATGACAGAGGCACAGGTCAGGCCATACCGGCGTCGCTCGGGCATTCAAAGGGCTGTATGTCGTAAGGTTGTTGGAAAGTCAGCGCCCGACAGTCTGTCACAACGCCTGCCTACCACAGTGCTGTGTCGAGCTGAGTGGAAATGAAGCCTATATGGACACAGCTGATGATACAAGATGATCAGACAGAGCGCTTTACATTTTGTATTTCCGAGCGTTGTGGCACGACCCACTCTATCCCACATCACGAATTGTGCTGCATCACACGAGCCTTGCAATGCTGTGACACAGAATGAACAAGGCGTCGACGAGAAGGAGATGCTGTGACGCCTCGGTTGGAAGACACATCCGTGTACGCTCCATTCATGTAGCTCCTGCACCTTACATGAACCTTGGACGGCTAGGGAGTGATGCACAGCGCTACGATCAGTGATTACTCCGATGGGAGGCACAGGCCTTTTGACGGCCTTCTCTTGCACGAGCCACCTTGGCTCAATCATCATGACTTCAACGGCAGCTTCCCTATGGTTCGTCATCACAACTCCAACGGCAGCTTCCCTATGGTTCGTCATCACAACTTCAACAATAACTTCCCCGTGGTTCGGCGACCCTCCAAATCCTCCTGGGCTTGCCTCGCCTCGGCGAGCGGATAAACCTTGTGGATCTTGATCTTCAATTTGCCGTCCTTCACCATGTCCAGCACGCCGTTGGCGTAGTATTCGAGCTCCTTGCGGGTCACGATGTAGCCCATCAGCGTTGAGCGCATGATGGACAGATTCTTCGCCGTGAGACGGGCGATGTTGATGGGCGGGACCGCGCCGGATGCTGTTGCGAGAGTGTCAGTAAGGTGTAATGAAGAGTAAGCGGAAGGGAGAGAAGAGAATGTATCTGCGTGGGAAAAGGGAGCGGTGAGAAATACCATTGCCGAAGTATACGACCTTTGATTTCCGCTTCGCGACCTCGAGGGATCCTTCGTACGTGTCCTTGCCGACGCCGTCGTATGTGCAGTCCACGCCTTCGCCGTTGGTAAGTTTCATGACTTGTTCTACCCACGACGGCCCGCTGGTGGCTTTGTAATCAATCACATGGTGCGCGCCGTTCTCTTTCGCGAGGGCACACTTTTCGGGTCCCCCCGCGGTGCCGATCACGGTGCATCCGGCATCGCGCAGCATTTGGGTGAGGATCAGACCCATGCCTCCCGCGGCAGCGTGGACGAGGATAGTCTCGCCCCTTTTGACCGGATAGGCTTCCTTGATCAGTGACAGTGCTGTCATGCCCATGAGGAAACTGCCCACGGCGTCTTCGTCCGACACGCCCTGGGGGATTTTGATCACCTTATCCGCCGGCACGGCCGTGTACTCGGCGTAGCCTCCGACTTTGATCCAGACGACGCGGTCGCCTTCTTTGAACCCCAACGTATTGTCTCCCTGGATCTTCGCGATCGTGCCGGCAGCTTCTTGACCTGGTGTGAAGGGAAACTGTGCGGGGTAGAGGCCACTGCGGAAGTACGTGTCGATGAAGTTGACGCCCGCGAAGCTGTTCTTCACCAACACCTCGCCATCTTGGACTTTAGGGAGAGGTGCGGATTCGTTGTATTCGAGGACATCGGGGCCGCCCGTTTTGGAAAACGAGACCGCTTTCATGGTGGAGGGTAGGGAAGACATGGCGCGGACGGTGGCTGGATTTGATGGTCGTCGCGAGTGCGGACTTGGACGAAGAGATAGCTGTGAAGTCAGTGATCGCAGACGAGTTGCTGTTGTCGCTGTGTTGAGTAGCGGTTTCACTGGCACACGAGGCCGCAAAGACATGGATCTAATAGAAGAGGACGTCGCTTCAATGTCGGGGTAATTGAACTGGTGTCGGCCGAACAAAGGAAATGTCCGCTGACAATGGCCGAACAACCGCAATGCTCGCTGAGAATCGAAGTGATGTCGGCCGAACAACTGTAATGTCCGCTGATAATTTTCCACCCTGCCCGTTGGTCTACAGCTTTAAGCCATCCAAATGAGACTCATCAAATCCCGGCATTGGAAATCGTGGTCAGCGAGATCGGAGTGTGAGGAGAAGTGGCCACGGCAACATAGCCGTTTCAGTGGTTCGTCGATCTCGTAAGCATCACTGGATAGCTGGTGATAGCTGGAGCTTGTGCTTGAGCTTCTCCGCAGGGTTGGACTTAGATTCATGTACCTACCTCGTACTGTCTCACTGTGAGGTACCTCAATGGCTACCTACAGGTATGTACGTGTACAAGACCAGCATTTACCCATTGATAGCGTGACCGCCGCTGAATGGGCCTCAATCCACTTCTGGCAAGATCTACGGGCATCGGGCAGCACCCTGTATTTGTCTCTTCATTGTAGCAAAGTATGTCTGTACGGAGTATACCATAGTCAGCTGCTTGGGCAGAGGTTTGGTCTTGAATAAGCCATATCTTACCTCCTCGACTCCAGCGTACAAGATGCGACTTTGGCACCTCCAGCCTCCCTAAGACCGGTGTACGTATTCATGCATAGAATATTTTCGCAAAACGAGGGGTAGCCAAATTTACCCCGCGAACATTTGATGGCTTGCGATAAGACGCCTGCCTTATCGCAGACGCTTCAGGATGCCGGTAAGCCAACCCTACTATGTAGTTACCCAGAGCTCATCCTCGTCATGTTGCATGGACATAATCCACGCCCTGCGCCTGCAAATGCGCTGCTCTGCCATGGTCGCGGTCATGATACGGCTTGTGGGAATGAAGCAGAGGAGGGCTGCCGGTGCTGCTGCAGTGGAACGTGTCGTAATCAACAGACGTTGCACCGAGCATGGCTTCTTCCACTGGCCGCAAGAAGCCCGAGACAGCGCCCCGTTATATAGCCAAATAGCAGCCAGCGGTGACCGGTTGTCATCAATCATCATTTCTACGAGTTAGAACGTGGCCAAAGGTTCCAGTTGTCCCGATCCCGCCGTCACCAAGCGTCATGAGATCAGTCAAGTAAGGCGAGGTGTGTCCTGATGTCTGTGGTGTCTGTGTAACCGGGCAATATGATCGACGCCAACAGCAACAAAAGGGTGTGGTGGAATTCTCTGTATGACCTTAGCAGATACCTAGTCTCAAGTATGGACCGGTCTCGCCGTGGGCGTGGCAGTCGGCTCATCCATGTTGATTTGAGAGAGATTTCGCAACGAATCCACCTCGCGAACAGACGAAGACTTCGTGGCAATATGTACTGTTCAAAATGCTGCCATTGAAGAATTGCCAACAAGGCTTGGGCAGTCACCGCTGTGATGGCAAGGCTCGCTACTGGTCCCAGCACTTGCTGTGGCCGTGCCCTGACAGCGGAGGTCGCCAGAGGCTGGGCCAGCGTGTCATGCAGTAAACAATTTTCATGTAGACGATCATGTCAGGCACTCTGCAATGATGAGTGGCTCGCCGAAACGCCCGTAGAAACCGGTGGCCCTAATTGGGTCGAGAACTTCTGAGGGACTTTGGTAAGAGGAAGAGGGACTTTCATGTGCTTCGAGGAACCACGCCTCACATCAGCGTTCCTGCGACAAGTACATTGCAGAGTAAGACTCAAAATAGACATGGAAGCGAAGAGAAAGCAATCGGCCGCGTCAGCACGGGGACCTTTTGCTAACGTTCTGAGGTCATGTAGTTGGCATGCTAGCAGAGGACCTGGAGTTGGACCGAAGGATTGCTTGTCGCGTCAAGAATGCATGCGCCTCTCAGCTGTCCGGTGCAGCCATGCAAAACGGCTGCGCGTGACTACGAATATACGGCGTCGCGCAGTAGGACATGCTTGCCGACCCTTTGGGCCAAAGCGTCTGCTACAACAAGTACACAGTACACGGTATGCGAGCCTTCGGATTAGTCTCGTGCCAATTCATCGGCGTAACGCTCTTGATCGTTGCCGTGACTGTGGCGGGGCGTGGGCGTTCTCGGGGGATCGCGACGGGCTGTTGGGGCCTACAAATGAGAACGGCAGGAGGCGCAAGCGGCGGCAAAGGCAGGAAGCGAGTGCATTAGCATTATGCAAGAATGATGTTGGTGGTGTTGGAATTTGTTTAGTTTTGTGTGGGGTTTTCTAAGCCCGTCTTGACCTCGTCTGAAGGCTGCGACACCGTCCAATGGTCGTGTCTTCCCAGTCCAAACAATTGAAGCCCTACCGCATGGGAAGATCCCTCCTCATTCAACTCTGACAGCTGCAGCACAAGAAGCCCTCATCCTTGACGGACACCGCCATTTGCATCGAGCCCATCTCCACACCGAGGTTCGCCTCACACAAATTTCACGGGTGTCTGTATCCACCCTCACCACCATGCCCCCGCCGGATCGCAGGCAATGCGGCCCGTTACGGTTGTACTTCTCTGCGTGCCCCATTGTTCTCTTTTCTTCATATCGTTGATTGCACAATATCCTTCTCCGGCTTGACCCATGGCCGGCCAGTGAATGCGTTCCCGAGCCATCTGCATTCGCGCTCAGGTGGAAGTGAGGATTTCCTAGCTTGACCCAAGCTTCGCTTTTCGACACGACTCTACGGAGTACCAGCACCTTCAACCGGTATCTTGGGCGAAGAAGGCTGCCTCGAGACTATTGCGGTTTCCCTTGTCACCTGTTACGGCCCCGAGTTCAGCGGTTCACCTTGGCTCCTTGGTTGTACATGGCGTGCTGATTTCGATCTGGCCTGTCCCTCTCTCACATTGCCTGCGCCTCCCGCAACACAATTCGAAACACAACCACCCCAGTTCCCAACGCCTTGCAATACGAGTTTCTCAGGTAACGGCAGGCCGTCAAACAACTCTTAGAACCCACGTCTTGCCCGACTGCATCATACCACTCTTGGGCGTGTAGCCTGAGCGCCTCGAGGAATCAGTACATAAGGCTGCCTCCGTTGTATGTTGGTGAGCTGGCAATGATTACAAGATCTTGGCTATGGTTGTTGGGTTGAGTGAATTGAGATGACACAAATATGGCCGCCATCTCCATGCGTGGAAGATGAAGAAGTGGCTCTGGCGAAGGAACATATGCCTGGTGTTGCTACTGACCAGCTGAAGAGCGAGGACCAACCAGCGAGCAGCAGAGGCTCTGTCGATCAGTATCCTATCATTGACGACTCTCATGTTGCACCTCAGTCCTCCCATGGTCAGGAACATGTTCGCAGCAGTGCCACTCGTAAGGGTGAGCTGGAACCAGTCTCCAACACCGAGAAGAGGTTTGTGCTCGTGCCCTCTCAAACCACAGAATCAGAGCCGGAAACTCTACGACCCTCTGATGGCTTGCATCGATCAAAGTCAACCACCCAGCTATCCCAGCCAGATGTTTCCAGAGGCAGACCTCATGTGACTAGAATTCACACGGATCTTGGGGCTGGTCTTGATGGAATGCGGACGGGGCAGCGACGGGCTCCCTCTCCCTATGCTCACACGCCGACCGCCTCAAGGGATGCTCTCTCGCCAGACGCAAACCGTAAAGAAAACTTGCTGTCCCCAATGCATGCTCATGAGGCAAGACGGGCGGCTTCTGTTCACTCCGGAACACGCGTCGCCGACCGTGATATTAGTGAATCAGACCAGAGAGCGAAATCAAGAAGGCGGCCTGACCGGAGCCGGAGTCGAGCCGCGAGGCAAAGCTTCTCTCAGTTAGATCGATCAGACTCTGAGAGGGTCAAGCGTTCTAGGTCAATCAAGCGAGACGAGAGTCTGGATAGCAGGTTCTCAAGGCGTACTCATCGCTATCAAAGCCCAGCGCCACGACCAGGTGCCTTTTCTGGCTATACTTACACAGGGCAAGATCATATAACGCCTCCTGCAACTCCGAAGCCGAACAATAATTCGGCGCGGTCGTCTGCAGTTGAGCTAACTCCCGTCCCGGAGCAGTCAAACAGCCGCCATGCTCCAGTGAATACTGACTCACCCAACACATCCTCTGCCGAAGACAGCCATAAGCGTCTTTCAAGAGAGCAGGACGGCCTCAGATCAGCTCGGTCCAGGCGAAGTTCGCGTGCACGTGGCGAGACAGAAGAGAAATCCACGTCAAAACGAGAGCGGTCTCAACGACGTGACAGGCATTCTAAAGATGACTCTAGCCGAGAACAGTATTCTTCGGACGAGAAACCCCGTCGTGGCACCAAAACACCTGTATCTGCTCGAACACCACTGAGCATGGAGGGTTTGCTTGAAAATGCCTTCGTCGCTAACCAAAACAAGCGGCCAAAGGATGCTGATGCTCGATCTCGTCGTGCCTCGCCGTCTGTTTCTCCAGCCCAGAGCCCTCCTCACACACCTCGAGACGACCGAATATCAAGAGACTATTTCGAACAGAGCCACCACTCATTAAAGCCATCCAGGCAAAGGTCACGGCCACCGTCAGTCGACGAGAGTCACCTGAAAGACTTCAGGAGCGCAAGCTCCTCTCTCCTGGGAGTGGCAACATTAGGTGCCTCACTCGCGGCAAAAGCTATCCCCGCTTTGACTCGGTCGAACACCTCCCAGTCCCTTGAGACACCGAGCAGCGGTTCGCAAAGCAGACCTAGTAGTGGACAACGGTCGAGAAGGCCCTCTCCTCTGCTGGAAGAAGCTCAACCAGTGTATCAAAGTTTGTCTAGGACAGAGTCGGTCACAAGCCGGGATGAAAGTGCCGCAACTCGTACCACGACATACACTGTTCACGAGGATCGAGCAGTACCAAAAACCGCACAATACACGCCAGCACCTCTCGAGCCTCTTCGAGCTGCTTCTAGAGCATCGTCCTATTCGCACTCTCCTGATCAGTCGCGCCCACCAGCGCCCTTCAGAGCATTTTCAACGTCCACAGCTCAAGCACACCAGCAGCCAATCCCCGCTCTTGCTCAGCAGACACTGCTGTCGACCCCGATGAGTCTTGAGCCTGGTACAGCGCTGCCGAATACAGTCGCGCGGCCAAATTCATTACCACCCTGTCCGCGGTCAAGGCCTGTTGCTGGCTTGCACGACTGGTACACCATTCGGGACATGTCATTTCTGAATTTTTGCCCCTCATGCATGGGCTTTCTTGGGTCTACCCGCTTCCGAGACTACTTCATCCCAAGCTTCCAGAAAGATCCTCGCCAGCCAATAATTTGTGCGATGAGCCACCCTTGGCTGCGTGTCGCGTGGCTTCAGTCGATAAAGCAAGACAGGAAGGATCTAGGTCTCATCTGGCACATTGCTCACGGTCCACCAGCGGGAACGAAGCCCTGCTCTGGCACGAAGAGTGACCTAAGAAGGTGGTATCATCTGACAGACCCCAGAACGAAAAGAGCAGTGGACAACTTCGATATATGTTCCGCGTGCGTCAGAAATATCGACCTGATCTTCCCTAACCTCCAGTTCTGCGTTTTCGACCGACCGCAAGACAAGAAGGAGGTCGAGAAGATTTGCAATCTGAATACTCACAGTCGGCACTTCCTACCTATCCTGAACGAATTGGAGAGGCTGTCAGAGCGGTCGAAGGATTCCATCAGGCACAGAGATTTTCAAGACTTTGTGGACTACATCCGACGCATTTCGCGCAATCGGCAATGCGTAAAGGATACGTTGCTGGCAACTCAGTCATGGCATTTCCACCCTGAAATCCCTGAGCTCACGATTTGCGAGGAATGTTATGAAGAGGTGGTTTGGCCACTGCGCGATCGGTCTATCGCACACGACGTGTCCAAAACGCTGAAGCTTGTGCCTGCACTACGCAAAAGCTCACTCCTTCCCGGCACAAGTTGTCAACTGTACAGTGAACGCATGAGACGAGTCTTTCGCGATGCTGTAAGCAGGAACAATCTGGAGAGTCTGAAACAAACGGCGCAATACCGGTATCACATGGAGCACCGGCTGCAGGAGATGCACAAATTGTATGAAATGGATCAGCTGGCGGGGATTGATCGGAGGCATGAGATTGAGAAGAACATCTCTATCTGGAAGTCCATTGAGTAATGAGACACGTGGTTTACGGTTTACGTTTTAAGATGCTATGAGACCTGGGTTTGGGAACTGGAAAAGCTGGTGCGGAGCCTGGACATCGTGTGGGCGGGTAAGGGAGGCAAATGGTAATCAAACCGGGCAACGAGACTTGTTGTGATAATGCTACCGGAGCTGAACGCTTCCTTTCACCGTACGCTTTACCCAGCCTGCATCTTCTACCCCAGATTTTATGATAATAGCGCGGCGACTTCGCAGCCCTGAGGATACTCATAAACCCGTCTAAACTTCATGGTGATCTATCTCCAATCTGACCCCAGCATATTGCTAATATACTGGTATGTTCCCAGAAAAATGGCACCTCCTGTACTAATCCATCCGACACGGGGTACAAAGCCGCGGAACAAGCCAGCAATGCCTTCCTGTGCCCGGATCTGGCGCAAGACTATCACAGCACCAGCTCTCTCTGAAGAGGCGCCTGACTCCTTCCGTTCCAGCATGATCCTGGTTTTCAGGACGTCCAGCGGCGTCGTCAGTCCAGCAGCGATAGCGCCCGCCGCACTGCCGAAGAGTGCACTCTCCGTAGCTGAGACCATTCCGGGTTGTCTGCCATGCCTTCTATGCTGGCGTTTCGAGTAGGAGTCCTTGAAATATTCCCATAAACTGAACTGGATGATGGTAAAGGGGATTTCGCGCATGATGGTCACCCCGCCACCCCTGTAGAGCTCCCGGACCATGGTCGTGTACCCATCTGACCTCCTTAGGCCCAGTATATCCTGGAATGCGAGCAGCGTTGATCCCCCAAAGAGGCCCGCTTGGGCCCGTTGCTTGACCACCTCTGTCGGCACCCGTATGGCGCACGCGGCTATCTCTCCCAACGACGAGGCGAGCATGTGAGCGTATGCTTGCTGCGAGGCAGGTGTATCGTTGTCTATCATTTCTCTTTTCACGCCGTCGTAGACCACGAAGAAGGAGGCCGCCGAGGGCATGGACCCGAGCAACGCGGAGGGCAGACCCGCGTACATGCTGCGCAGGGTGCCTCGCATGGTATGGCGAGGTAAGATGGAGGCGCCATTGTTGGTACTTATACTCGTCAGATTAGACTGGAGGCGAGTCTTGATCGTGTCCAGGGGGTAGAGCGAGAAGTCGACGGTAAGGCCGGCGAATGCGCCTGCCTGTTAATTACCACGTCGTCAGAGTCATATCGCGCGGGCAAAACTTGGATGAGAGTAGGTACGGACAATGAGGGATCTGGTCCAGAATGAGGTCACGACGGGTCGTGGAGCTTCTTGGGGAGCTACATCTTGCTCGGGCATGCCTGACGGTAGCTGAGCAACGTGAGGCAGAGCTGCAGTGAACCCAAGCACGGCGAAGGATTGTCAACTTTTGGATTTGGCTCAGAGGGTGGAATTGGTTTCAAATGACCTGACCTTTCTATCAAGGCGCCGAATAAGGAAATCTGTCACGCGCGCTGGCCCACGGTCTATTACATAGAAGCCATAGTATCACATCAAGCACTGATTGCCATTTCTAACCGTTCTAAGAGACAAACCTGGCAAGCATGCATCAACACTTTGAGGAAATTTCTTCTACTCGGCTGATGGGGGACCCGAACTGCGCTGCTCAATCGTCAACCGACCGAGCCACGTCGCCTGTTTGATGCTTGATCATGAAGCCACCGTCTCCCTTGCTCAGCAGCGTCTTGATCCAGTCGACCCCAAACTCCCACCACCCATGTCTATCTACCTTTGCCATCCTTAGAGAGTCGGGATCAAGGCTGCCGACCGTGACGTCGACGAATGCCATCGGGGTGTTCAGGAACTCGTGGTTGACATATGAAAGGTTTGTGCCGCAACGGGAACAGAACGATCGAGTGGCCCTTTCTGTGCAGCGGAACCGTGAGACAAAGGTTGGACCAGATTCTTATCCTGACTGGCAGGCCCGACTGCCTGTGAAGTTGACAAACGAAGGACGTCACTATTCGAGCCCTCCTTGGGGACGATATCCCACTCGACCCAGTCAACTGGTGCTATGAGCCAGCATTGAACCAGGCACCCCGCTTGCGTACGGCAGTCGTTACAGTGGTCGATGTCTACCATGGGCATCCGAGTTTGAACCTTCTCGGTGGCTGACACGGGGGTATCGAGGGCGCTAGGGACCGCGGGCCGGTCATCCCATGCTGGAACATTGATGGTATATCGAATTGCTTTGCAATAGCAGCCCCCAGAAAGGGTAGTGGCTTGCTTGGGAAGGTACGACATTTTCTAGTATAGGCCAAGAAATGACGCCCGAGATAATGGCTGCTTAGTTCTGTGCCTGTCTTCTCAGGCTCGCATTCACTATGGACAAGTTGGTGACGGATATGAGCGCTTGTCTTGAAAGCCGATTTGACGGATGAGTTGGGAGGGATGGCGCGGGGGCTTCTCCCACGAGGCTGCCGTTGCCCAGCAACATGGGCTGGATGTGCCCCACCCAAATACGGCGGTGAAACTGAAGCGCGTCGCGAACAAAAGCAATAGTGTAATTAACCACTTATGTCACACATGCTAATAGACATAACGCACAGTCGACGAGAGCACATTCTTCTCCCAGCCATGCCTATACACAGCATAGCTTTCTATATGCAATAGCGACGACACTTGCCTGAGCACCACTGGCTGCTCAAGCCGCGAATACCATCGATATCTTCCCTCCTCTCACCCTCACCTCATTCTCCAACCACCATTCATCACAAACAAGATGGAGCCGTGGCTTGACTCGCTGTCAGAGGACTGGAAGTCCGAGCAGCGCTCGTCGTCGCCGGTGCCTTCTTTGCCCAGTAGCCGTATCCATGGCAGCGTCGTCCTGTCCAGCTCTCAAAGCCGCATCCCACACCTCGCAAACAATATGCGCCAAGATTCTACCACTGGCAGTTTCCTGCGACACCGGTCAACACACGGCCGGGCTCGCCAGAGTGGCCGTCCTATCCTTCGAGAACGAAGCGCATCGAAGCTGAACCTCCCCGCTACCTTCGGCTCGCAAAAGACCTCGAGTCTGCCACGGCGAACTTCCAGCGCGTTTTCGGAGTCGCAAAACTCTGTACAACATCACTCTGTGCGAGAAAAGGCTACGCTGGCAGAGACGCCTGAGTGGAAGAAGCGCCTTGCCGCAGGCGAAGACGTCAACAGTGATGGCTTCGACCTCTTCTCGCCGTCGAAGTTGGAAGCCGTATTCAAACAACCAAACTCTTCGCAACTGCACAGCGACAAGGATGCTGACCCTACGGAAGCGGGCTTCAACCGCAAGCCCTTCAACGTACCCTCCTCCAATCCTTTCCTTGAACAGTATTCCAGTTACCGTGGCACCACCAGAACTCGTGTGAATCTAGAGGTGCTGGAGGAGCTCAATGAGGATGAGGAGCCCGAACAATACGGCCTTTCGGCAGTGTCGTCGGACGTTGTCAAGAATGGTTCCCTCAGAGGACTGGTCAAGCAGCGGGTACAATCGCTAGAGCGCACGGAGGACCCTCGCTCTGGTCAGTCATCTCGAAATATATCGTCCGCGGAGGATCACAGATGGAACACGAGCAGCGGGCTAGAAGAGCTAAAGAACGAGTTCATCAGCCCGGTCACAGAGTCAAAACAGAACTCTATCCGGAATACCGTGCTACGCAATCCTCTCGATCTCGATGTACAGGCACTACAGGGCAAGCTACAACAGGCGTGCTTGGAGGACGATGCACGTCCATCTTCCAGTGCGAGTGACAGCTATATCGACTATGCCAGGAAGGACGACACTGAACAGCCCTTGCACGATGAACCCTTACCCGACCTGACCTCACAGTCCCTACCGGACGACCTGTCAATGGGCACTCAAGTCTTCGAGACAAACGGAGGCTTCATCAATTCCCGACGTGGTGGCCGTTCGAATGAAGCCTCATTCCACCGCAAAAGCCTGAGCTTGAGCCAGGAGCATTCACGCCTCGACTCAAACACACGACCTGATATCCAGATCAACAGCTCGCCGCCACTTCATTCCCGGCATTTCGACGAGAGCATTGAAGATAGTAGGATCAGTGTCTCTGCGCCAGCAACCCCTCAAGACACCAGCGTCGTTCATCACACAGACAGCCATCTCCGGCCCACGTCTTCTGGTAGTCCGCTGAAGCTATTTGGGAATAGAGATACATACACAAACAACAAGTTGATGCGCATCTTGAGTCATTTCGAAGAGCCCGTTTCCTCCCCCGGGCAACCGGGGCCCGAGGACTTAGCTGAGGGAGACCAAGAGCATGCTCTGCGGATGAGCCAATTTGGCCAGGGTCAGCTCGATGGGTTCGGCTTTGAGCAGAATGTCCGCAAGCCGTCGCCTATTCAGCCTACCGGGGTGAAGCCAGAAGATAGGATCTTCATACCTATTGAGTCCGAACACCGTTTGACCGTTACGGCGGTGCAAGAGCATACGGTTGAAAGGGTTGAGCTTGCTGGAGCAGAGAAAGACAGGACGACAAAACGACGCAAGACGTTGCTCGAGGAAGAAATACTGCCGCAAGGTTATGAGAGCGAGGCTAAGGTCAGCGAGCTCGAAGAGACAGCTACCCTTGCAGGCAAGAAACGGAAAGATGCTCGACCTGGCACCGAGGGTGTTCCAGCAGATCCAGATGTCCTTGCATCCCGAGATTTCCTAAGGCCAAAATCAACGAGAAAGTCTTCCGTTAGCCGCGTGCCGTCTACTCCGAATGCTGAACCAGATGATGTGCCAAATTCAAATCAGGCCGCAAACGAAGACCTTACTGAGGCTCTAGCTGCGGAACTCGCAACATTTACACAAGGCGCTGTTGAAGTCAACAATGATTCCCGCAAGGCCTCACTCGCCACGAGAGACTACATGGAAGAAGCAAATAAAGTCATGCAGTTTATTCGATCCCGAGGAAAGCCGAAGCCTGCCGCCACGATCCCGGAAATCCGTGAGCCAACAGAGATGTCAGAGATCAATCCAGATTCCATCCTGGATCTGGACCTGGACGCCGAGTCCACTAAAGACGATTTCTCACGGCCGCCATCACGGGATCACACACCAAAGCCGGCCGTCGATCGCCGCCATGCGCGGCATGATTCACGCACAGCAAGCTACCTGCGAAAGTATCGCGATGAAGATGACTTGGATGCTTTGGGTGGCACTTCGGTATTTGGTACGCTCGCTACAGCAACGAACAAAGTTCAATCCGAGGTGGTGGAAACATTTGCTGTCGAAGAGATTCAGGAAAGCGACCCTCCCAACATGCGCATTCTGAACCCATCTGAGACTATGAGGAAGCGCAAATACTCAAGTTCTACCGTTGGTCAGGACCCGACCCTGAACCTGCAATCGGCCGCCCACAATTCCGGCCACAGTTCGACCCAGCATTCTTTCCCTACACAGTCATCCGCCTCCGGCAACAAAGGCGTCATATCGTCAGGAAGTGTGTCCATCCCGGATAATATTGGCACGATGACATTCGACCATGAAAAGAAGATCTGGGTCAAGAAGATGTCGGGGTCCAAGCCTCAGAGCAGGCGTGAACAGCAGACTTCAACCGAGCCTGACCCATTTGAGGACATACCTGATCTCAGTATCGACGAACAACAAGAGCTCCAAGCCAAAGCTCGCGCTTCCAAGCTGGCTGGACCCCAGGAGAACGAACACGCAACTGAAGATGAGGCGCAGAACAACAAGAACAACTTGCCGACTCCTCCAAAGACCTCACCTGTGACCGCGGCAAGCGTCGAGGAGCGTGACATGGCCGTATCAGAAGCTGAAGACAATACTGTGGAGATAATACGAAGTTCTCTCCGCTCAAAGACCTCAGAGCATGAAGCAAATCTCCACAACGGCATCCCATCCAAACCCCCCAGTCAGCTCAAGGACGATCGGAGGCAAGCGCGGGTCGTCACAATCGCTTTCTCGTCGCCGGTGGTCTCGGGCGTCAATTACGCCAATCTTTCCGAAGAAGACTTTAGCGAGTTGCCACGAGAGGAGGACCTGCCTCTGGACGATTCCGAGATTCATCTTGAAGATGAAGATAGGGAAGACATTACACGACAGAGATCCACCACAGCACCGATGCTTCCGCACATAAAGCTAGGCTCGGTGCCGGTCCTCGACCATGAGCAAGCAAATAACTTCCAGCCTCGGACTATCTCACCTATTCTGGAAGACGACGAGGAGCAGCTCGATCCGCGGCTCAGCCTGATACACGTCAAGCAATCTAAGGTCGTAACGCCAGCGCCGAATAGGTCCATTGCGAAGCTCCAGAAGGGCGCGAACAAAGCTTCAAGCATTCTTTGCCTAACGCCTTTATCGGACTTCTCGGTTCACCAACTTGACAGGTCGAAAGACCTCGATCAGAGCTATGTTGAAGAAAGAAAGCATCCGCACGCTTTGCGCCAGGCCCATGGCTCGTTGGCCCTTGCTGTCGATGAGCTTGTCAAAGCGATAACCGACGCTGCTCCTGATGAGCTATTCTGGGACCAACTTCGAAGCCTGGACCTGGCTCCGAGCAGCGTGTCCTCGGTTCACAGCTTGAAGGAATATTGTCCCGTCTTGGAAGAACTGGCGATGCCGGGCAACCCAATATCACAGCTTGGTGGACTGCCGACGTCGTTGCGCGTTCTCGACATCCACCAGAGTATGGTTAATGACCTGTCTTCGTGGGGTCATTTGCAAAACTTGCAATATCTAGATGTATCCAGCTGTCAGCTTGAGAGTTTGGAGGCTTTCAGCTCATTAGTCCATTTGCGCAAGTTGAAGGCGAACAACAATCGTATCTCAAACATCGACGGCATCCTGGACCTCGACGGGCTTCTTGAGCTCGAGCTCAGCAACAATGAGATGACCCACGTCGACTTTCAAGGGTGTGGATTGAGCCGACTGAAGAAACTAGACTTGAGCCAGAACCAACTGGAAGACATCACAAACCTCAGTCTTTTGCCTGGCCTTGATGAGCTAGACGTCTCTCACAACGCCATTCGGAGTTTCTCACAAACCGAGCAAATGGCACTGTGGAAGCTGGAAATCGCCCACAATGAACTCGAAGTGTTTGGTTTAAAGCACATGGCAGCCCTTCGTTATCTGGATCTGGACTGCAACAAGATTAAGGCTCTACACGGTTTAAGCTCTGCCTACCACCTCGAATTTCTTTCGCTGAGAGAGCAGAGAGAAAAGTCTACGATTGTCGAATCTGTCCTGAGCACTCCGAATGAGTGCCGACACATCCGCTTATCGTCGAATTCTGTGGTCAATGGCACTTTCATCCTGCCAGCAGCGCCTCAAAACAATCTTCGTGAGCTCGAAATCGCTGCCTGTGGCATCACGGATCTCCCAGAACGGTTCGGTCTATTCTTCCCCAATTGCCGGTATCTAAATGCGAACTTCAACGCTATCAAAGATGTGGGGCCACTCCGGAAGATGGTGCATCTGAATACCTTGCTGCTGGCCAGAAATCGCATCCAAAAACTGAGGCGGACGTGTCTTGTCATGTCTAGGCTTCCATCGCTGAAGCAGATTGACCTCCGAGACAATCCCTTGACCGTGGGATTTTACAGTCCTGCAACTGGCCATGTCCATCCATGTGAGGCACGATACCGTCTGCCTGCAGGCTCAGATGCAGAGGATGCTACATGGATGAAAGTGCTCGATGAGATAACGGGGCTGAAAAGACGTACCATTGAGTTGCTGCTTGCTGAGCACTGCAAAGAACTCGTGCACCTTGATGGACTTGCTCTTCAGCGAGAGCGGTTGGTGGCCCATGACGAAACGTGGACCAGGCTGACCAGTAAGGGAGTGCTCCTGAAGCGGACTCCTGGTGTCATCAACGAAGTCGGGAGTCAGGGCGGCTGTGGAGGTGGTGCTAATGATGGTGGCTTTGCCCAGCAAGCGCCGCGTGCTAATGATGAAGATGTGTTTGACGGATGAATGCTCGTGTTCTATAGCTGGATTTCGGGAGTGGGTGGGTTCACAAGGAGTCTGGGCACAGGCTACCAAAAGCTTTGGTTTTGAGTTCCGGTTGGATATGACGAGCGGATTGATGCATGACGGCGAGGAATGGAATGGATTGGCTGGTTAGGCAACAAGCAAGAGAAGCATATCGTGACTGTATTTCTACGCGTCGGAGAGTATGAATTGAGACGAATGTTCACATCAGTAGCAGTACGGTTTATTATGATTCGTGAGGGACCTCAACTTCGGAGTTCTCTTGATCCAGAGAGCAGTCTATTCCCGCATGCCTTTTACTGAAAGTAAACTAAATCGCGGACACTATCCTACTTCCATTCCTACTAGTACTACATTGTAGATTAACATCATCGGATCTCATGAGATACTAAGTATCTGCTGTGCTGAGCCAGCATTACACAAGCGTGCCGAGTAAACTTTTCACCTAATGCGAAAACATTTAAAAAAAATTGTAAAAAGCAAAAACAATCAACAGCCAGGATTCCCAAGTGGTCACCCACCTTAGTACTAACTGACCGGCATGTGGCTTAAGTACGGCTGAGCGAACGGGAAGCCCTGTTTTCCACATCCTATGGTCGATTGCGGGAGAAAATGTGCCAATTGATTGAATATGCGCAGAACAACTGCCGTCACCGTTCGAGGAAGTCTACACGCACCACCAACAAAGGACGAATGCCGCCGCCCTACGCCTCATTTTTCTCTTTCAGCAGTTGACTACTACGCAGGAAGGAAGCTCGAGGGGCCGAGCTCAGCTCATGCAGCTGGTCTTATTCAGGACGTCGTATGCCCATTTTGTGGTACCCACGTTCACAATGGTTGTGGCTGATGGGAACTTCTCGATGACGCTCCTATCAGACTCAGATTCCGCTGACCACTCGAGGGGTAAGCTTTCGACGCGTCACGGATTCAAGTGGCTTGGAGTACTCTACTCCCAACAGCAATCAACAACACTGAGTTAGCGACCTTAAGATTCTTCACATATGGGTCCGCTGCTTTGAGGCCGTAATTACTTCGCTGCATTGCAACCAGCTACGGTTGCTTCCTCTTCCAGAAAGTGCCAAAGACGCCGGATCCGCAGACGAAGGTTGCTACTTACCCTTGCGACATGAACCGCTACCTTTACTTGGCAGCTGAATATTCATTCTCACTGTCCGCTGTCATCTTACATCCCTGTAACTCACGGTCCGAATCATAGGCTCAGACTGAAAATTGGTCCGACAAACCAGCATCACTTGCTTGCGCCCAATTCACGTCCCTCAAGCAGCCATTGTTCTAGCCCTCCTTCAAATCGCCACAGCAACCACGCGTTCCATCATGACTTGTTGAGGTTTCACGAAACTGTCCAAAGTCGGACATTGCCCGCAACATGGCTGTTGCACGAGTCCATGTGACGATCGGAGCTCGGTATCGCATATCGTTGACTGTGCAGAGTATTCGACTATGATTGGGTTGATATTATCTTACTGTTCGATGGCTCTCTGCGCCCTCACACTTCGTTGTCATGCTCAGCTAGCCACAAAGTGGCTCTCGACGGGAAGGGGTGGCAAGATACTATGTATCTACACTGTCCTCAAACTTCACGGTCAAGCTCAGCTAGCCACAAAGTGGCTCTCGATGGGAAGGTGGCAAGATACTATGTATCTACACTGTCCTCAAACTTCACGGTCAAGCTCAGCTAGCCACAAGTGGTAATCTTCCACGGAGTCCAATGTTCTATTGTTCATTTCAGCTAGCCACAGAAGCGATCTGCCATGTAGTGGTGTAGAGCGATTACTTTAAGAACATGTCCTCTTCTTCCCCAGCCAGGAAACCTCAGGTTCGCAGACTACCTACCTGAGATATTCAACGCAATACCTGAATCAAGGAGAAGCCTTCCCCATTTACGTCAACATGGCGGACGGCAATGGACTGCCTGCCTACATTCGCGAACTTGCTGAGAAGCAAGGAGGTATGTACAAGGACTCGCAATGAGATTTGCCTGACGACCACAACAGCTAAACTGCCTGGTGATATTGCCGGTCAAATCGGATCCTTCAGTGTTGTTCCTCCGGAACTGCAAACAGCATACCAAAATGCAGATTACGCCACCATTCAATCTTACATGGACAAAGCAACGCAAGATTTGCTCCCGATATATGCCGCGATACACGATAATGGAGATGGCGCGTTTACCAAGACCAAGCCACCCCCCAACGACCCGGATAATTACTGGTACCTTGCATGGGCAGGAGATTCCCAAAGCCCTGATGCTTTGATCTGGTGCACGACCTTTCCTTTGAGCTCGACAGATGCTCGTGTAGGCGACCAGACCAACAGGGTTGCTCAAGTCGGGACCTGGTCCAAGAACTCCAATACATGGGGCATCTCCAATCAGATTTGGTCCAGCTCCGAAGCTGCACTCGCCGCAGGCGGCGTGGCCACGATTGTGTTGAAAGCTGTTTTCAAATACGTCCGCAATCGGCTCCGGGGTATGCTAGCTCAACAGGCTGCGCAACAAGCGGTTGGTGAGGCGGGCGAAGAAGTTGTAGCAGCAGGTATCGTCGAAGAGGCGACTTGGGTCACGATCACATCATTTGTTGGTGGCCTCGTTGTCGGGGCCGTCATAGGTGCCATTGCATATTATCTCGTAATGTGGATCATCAACTTTCTTGTCAAAGCTTACAAACTCTGCATCAGCATCTACAACTGGGACACCGAGCACGCCTTCAACCTTGTTCAGGAGTTTGGGAGCAATGAGACGCCAGACGGTAACATGACTCTTCCCTACAAATTGGAAGCCGCCGTCAGTAAGTTTCAGTGCAGGAGCTTCAGTTGTGTACCCGCTGACTCTCTCTAGCGTCTGTCATCGGTCCGGGGGGGATCCCAATCCCTGTCGACCCCACGTATGAGTATATGGTTCTAGTCTTCGACAATGGTATGAAACTCTCACACCACTCAGCCATCACTAACGGCCTCAGTTGACGAGTTCATGAACGGGCTCGGTGTCGCCCTCCGGCTGCAGACTACCGACAATACCACAGGTAAGTTCGTGAACGTGAACCCATCAGTTACTCTAATGAATCGATTTTAGGACTTCAGTTGAAATATCTCCTATCGTACTTTCATGACAACAACATCGGCCTCCAAGGTGGTACAAACGAGGCCCTCCCTGACTTCTATAACGACAACAGCACATGGCGCCCGACAGGGGACACCAAGTTCAGCACGACCATTCCAGGTATCAATGTGCCGATTTCCTGCTCAACTCCTGCCCTCAGTGGCGCCAGCGATGATTTCTACGCATTCGATGTACATATTGGACTGAAGCCTGGTGACGATTTTGGAAAGCCTCGTCCTGCTCTACCTCCAAGACGACGCTTTGAGCGCCCGAACCCCATCCCCAAGCCAAAACCTGGTGATATTGTGTCGCTCCCTAATGGCGGGAAGGTGGAAGTTGGGGAGTGAGAGAAAGCGCTATTACTGTCCTGTATCCGCATGAACCAAAGGTCTCTGCTCTCAAACACAAGAGTGTCCGCTCATCTCATTTAGCTAGGGCCTCTTTGAAATACACAGTACACATAGTGTCTCATACTACACAGTTGCACAGCCTTCCACATACAACTGCTGAATGTCGAGAGATCAACAAGGCACCGCTTTGGTCATTTATAGGTCATCAACGAGCCACCACTTGGTCATCACCTAACTTGTCTAAGCCATTTGCCTATTATTGGACGCCGAAGCACTCACTACAAATAGAAATATCTGGCATTCCATGGCATATTGCCATGACACTTTACTTCAATCCAACACTCTACCCCACCCTAATCCCTCCGTGACCCTCTTACTAATCTCCTCATTTTGTGCTGCAGCAGAGACAACCGGCAACCCCGGCGCATATGTCCTCACTGCACACTGCCACTGCCCAGACCTTGCGGCGCGCCTTTCACCCACACTCCACAAGCCGTGTGATCCGCAATTCCACGGGACTGCACTGCGCGGCCCAGTTCTCGGTGTAGAGATTGTAAAAGTCCCCGCTGAGGCATTGCCAGAACGTGGTGGAGGGGCCTAACGCTAGCGTCATTACGCCGTCTTGTGCTGCTTCGTCGTTGCTGTCGCCATTGCCATTACCGTCGCTTTTCCTGGTGCTGTCGCTTGCTCCATCCTCGACTTGCTGTCGCGAGGTTGACACCGGACACACGCTCCACCCGGAGGTGTAGATGGCGCCGGATTGCGGAGGACCGTCGAATTGGAATTGGTAGTTTGAGGCGATATACCCCGTGCGGTCCAGGCCGTCGAAGAGATTGTTGTCCTGGAGGTGCAATCTCAAGGTAGAGTTCGTGAGGCAGGACACGAGGGATAGTCTGGTTGGGAGGTCATCTGTGGTGCTCTCGCTTGCGAAAGGAGATGGTGCTGCTGCTGCTGCTGATGATGATGATGAGGCTGCCGCTGGTGGCGAGGATGCGGTGCTGGTGGAAAGAGATTGTACCGCTGCTGAGATTAATCGCGACGATGTATTAGTTGTGATAGAGCCAGCAGAGGCGGAATAGATACTAGTACCGGGATTGAAATAGCTGGAAAATGCAGATCCGCGTTGCGGTTGTATGGCGACCGTTGTTGAAATGGGTGTCGGCGAGGTCAAAATTCTCGAAATGCCACAAGCTTGTTCAATTACTGAAGGCGGTTTGCTGGTAGTAGCCAACGGAGGGAACGGCGAACGAGAGCTCGAACATATTGTGACTGTCGTTGGCGAGCTAGCTTGTCCCGTGGTGGCCATCGGCCCTTGGATCTGCCCATCACCGATCTGCGTCACTGGTGGGAGGATTGCCACCGAAGACGAAGTGGCAGTAATTTCTATGCTGATGGGCACGGTGTGCATTCTTCCTTGCACTTGTCCGTCGTCGATCTGGTCGACTGTGCCGACTGTGAATATTGGGGATGGAGGCTGTTGCCTCCTCTGCAATGTCTGTGACGGCGTCGACGACGGAGAAGGAAGGGATATGTTCATGACTGCGATGCCGAAGACGGATGGAAAGGAGCCTGTGCATCCTGGTGGAGGAGGTGACGGCGGTGATATTAATGCTGTGACGGCTTGTCGTGGTGCGATGGGTGAAGCGTATACGAGGGCGACGAAACCAAGCAAGAGGTTTGAGGCGACTCTCATAGTTCAGATCAAAGTACCAACTGCGGTGTGATGTGGCAACCCCGATACCTCAGGAATCAAAGCTGCATGTTGTAGATTGAGGACCATCTCGCCTTCACAAACCATTGATATAATTACTCGTTTTAAGCACAGTCCATCGACCGACCTCCCAGGAACCCGCGGGTTGGGAACGCACAGATCCACGATGAGGCCTGATGTAGGCTCGTGCGGCTTCTAGCATACACGCTGAGGAATGTCAATGTTCTTGCACGGACCGTGGGTCACCCAGAACCCCCAGGCTGAGCGACGAGGCTGACGAGGTCCAGGAGGTGGCCGGGCGGCCGCCATGTCAAAGCATGTCCATGATTGGCTGTACGCACGTCATCGATGGCCCTTTTGCTTGACCGTAGCTAGTGCTAACGACGACGGCATCTTTGCCGAGAGAACTACCTCGGCTGTCAGGTCCAGGGGAAAGTGACTCGGTCTCCGCGTGGAGAAGAGGAGGGTCGGCAGTGCTATGATTACTCGTACTTCAGATTTCAGAACCTCTCGTCAATTACCTCTTGTCGGTGGTGGCTTCTCATCATCTGTGGTAGTCCTTACTGAGATTCTGACACCCCGTGCACTTTCCCTTTCTCAGCTGGAGAACAGCTGTTCGATCCGGCCGTACTGCGTTACCCTTGTTCACTGACTGATCTGACTACTTCTTACTTCGCTACTCTCGGCCGCGTCCCCCGTACATATACCAAATAGCCAACGTTGCCCTCTTCTTATCTTCAGTTAGTCACGTCGCAGCATGTCCAGCAACGAAGCCGCCAACCCAGACCCCAGTGTCGTCCCTCAGAACCCTGCCGAGGCGATGGGTGATGTTGAACCTGTCAAGCCGGGACAGTCTCCCGCATTGAGCAAGGTCCCGAGCGAAGTCAAAACTACCATCTCAAAAGCTGACGAGATCTTAATACGTCTCAGCAAGTATGCAAACCGATTTGTGAGATGCCTGGGCAGGATACGGCGCACTGACACGTCTGAAACAGATTGATCAAGACGACCGCGGGCTTGGGCGCAGCTCTCTCGACCTTGAACTATGCCATCTACCTTGCGGCCTACCTGCATGCGAACGCGCCGACACGCGCTGCGCTCATCACATATATATCCCGGCTCATTGGTCGCACACCCCAAAAGCTCCCAGCCGGTGTCCTCACGCCCACCGCACCTACCTCATTCCTGACACCACTAGGAGCCCTGATCTCAGATACTCGCACCTCGCTGCGCCTGACAGGCCTCATTCCATTATACATATGGCTGAAAACACTCCTTTCCAACAGGTCGTCCAAGAATATGGATCCGGCGCTTCACCGGATTGCGCTGGTGCAGTGTGCCGGCTACCTTGGGTTTCAAGCCATGGAGAACGTCTACCACCTGGCAGGCAAGGGCGTCGTGCCGATGACGGTCCTCGAGAAGCGTGGAGGTGTGGCTAAATGGGTTGCCTGGAGCTGTCGCGCGTGGACCGTGGGCGTGGCAAGCGACTATCTTCGCCTCTGGCGCGAGGCCGAGATCAACAAGGAGAAGAGACAAACCCAGTCGGCAAAGGAGCAAGAAGATTTCGACCGCAAATGGTGGAACGAGTTCATGGTGGCGACATACTGGATGCCAGTTGCGATCCACTATAGTCTGTATCCCGCTGGCATTCCAGGCATGAACACTGGCTTGGTCGGTTTCTTCGGTCTGATGGCTGGGCTGAACAACTTCAGGAATCAGTGGGCTGCCACTGCCTGAGCGTGGTGAGGAGAAGCGCGGGTCAGGCTGGGTTCAAGACATGTTGGTGGTTGTGTGAATCATATGCCGGCACTGGTAAATTGCACATGGTTTCGAACACGTCGTATTTGTTGTCTCCCATATTTGTCAGAGTCTGGTAGTAAAATGGGGCTGGTTGCATGCACACATTTCCTGCCAGCAGAAGGGCGACTTTGCGATCAAGTTCCAGTTCAATTTGCAGTGAGACTCACATGGTTTCGCCTACTGTGTATGCCTCTTCAGCTGACCAGCCCCTTCTGCCAACTGGCGCACGACATGGCCTCGAAGCTCGAGACTTTCCCCATGATCGTTGCCCGTTCGCGTCTTACCCCGGGATTCGCTATGACTTCGGTGTATTTCCTGAACGGGAAGACAGCACTCATGAGCAACATCCAATTCTAAAACCACCTTGCGTCCTACACCCTCGCCGCTGCGACGATATGTTGCCCACTCTGCAATGTCGCGTGAGCAATGGAATCTCTCTGTATGAACCCTCAACATGCGCCTTTTCTTCCTTCCTCCTTGTACGGATGCTTTGATGAAGAGATGTCAAATGAGCCACATCTCACAGAGCGCTCAAGCAGAGTACCGTCCTGCGCCACTCATGGCCGAGATTCAGGGAAGGGCAAGAGAATGACTGCTGCTAATCAGTCGAGCCTCGCATGCTATGGCTGTAGGAAGTCAGGCTCACCTCAGATCTGTTCAAACACACGCCCTATTGCTAACAGTGAGGTAGGCGCAAAGTCAAATGGTTTGTTCGACACATGATGGCCGACGCGTGTATTGCGCACTTCATACAGCTACTAACAACGGTCGATGGAAACAGCGACAAGATGCTACCGAATTGCATCGTCTGCATCCGAAACGGCCAACCCTGCTGCTATCCGAATGTTCAGCAGAAGCCAGGCCCGAAACTTGGTACGTGTACTCCCTTTGCTTCGAGTACGAATGACCGGGTGTCTGACGACTGAGATGTCCTCCGCAGGCTCGCATTCAGCAAAACATCGAAAGCGGTCTTCCTGGCGTTCCAATCCTGACTCCATAAGCCACAACGAAGACATCATCCAGGCCCCTGCCCATGCCGCCACAAGGAACCAACGACTCCAGCACTCGCCACCAGCGTCCTTTCGAAATGCTGGAAGTCCCACTGGATCTGCGGCCTCGAGTCCAGATTCCACGACAGCACAGTCGTGGGTCTTTCATCATTTCCACGAGGACCAGTCATACACGATTTCGCCCTTTACACCACCAGAAACCGCGGTATCCAAAGACTCTCTAGGCTACAGAGCACCCCTTCAGAATAACATGGCGCCCATCTATCAAGCGCTTGGACTGTCGCGGCAGATGCTGTCTACATTGTAAGAGTCGCATCCATCGATGTGATGAAACGTCTGCTGACATTCGCCTAGCATTGACACCTACTTCGAGAACATGACATTTCTGTCTCTATTCCACAGGCCAACGTTTGACACTACAGTCTACAGTACCGTCGAACTTGGCATTGCATCTGCCCTTGTTGCGGCCATGTGCGCCTTCGCCGCTCACTACATGGAGCCAGCACAATCGGGAGAGCGTGACGGACTTCATGCCGAAAGATCGGACTCAATGTTCGCTCCTGGTCGCTTCTATAGACTTGCTCGTGCGACCATCCACGATCAACTTGATCTATGTGGTGATAGCAGGCCTCCCTTGGCTCTCCTCCAGGCGTATGTCCTGATTACATTTTATGAGATGACGATATCCGCACGCGGGCGGGCTTGGAGGTCCTTAGGTGCGTGCGTCCGCATTGCGCATGAATTGGAGCTACACTTGACCGATGCAATGCTGCAAGGCAGGTCAGTAAAAGAACAAAGCTCGTTGGCACAGACAGGTTCCTGGCTTCGAAGCGAGGAACAGCGACGAGTTTGGTGGGCATTATACGAGCTTGACATCTTCGCCTCTACTGTACGTCGACGCCCTGCCTCCATCCACGCCGGCGAACACGCTGTGCTTCTGCCAGTAAGCGACGCAAGCTGGTTCGAACGCAACCATCAGGCAAGCTGCTTCCTGGATCCTGATCCCCTTCATCGTACGCGGAAGCTCCTGGAAAGTGGGAATACTAGTGGAAAGGCTTGGTATCTTGTCGTGAACTCATTGGTCCATGACGCACATACGACCACGAATCCCACCGCGCATTGCGACCGCATGGCCTCGAGGCAAGATATGGGAACGTCCTGTCACTCCGAATCAGTAGACGAGCGGAAGCTGGCAGTCTTGGATGACTTCCTTCTCTATTTCAAGACAGTACTACCCAAGGATCTAGCGTACGAAGGCGACTATTTGGCATTTTCCACCTCCTCCGTATTCGGCGGGCCATCCGCAAGCCAAGATTGCGACATCCAACTCATTCATGCCATGCTTCACTTGGGGAAATTGATGGTGTTCCATCATTTCTGCAGCCAGAAAAATGCTCCACTACCTCCCGGAGGCGAAGGCCTCGCTGATTGCCTCACTCTGAAACAGCCATCGGTATCTGACAAGCTTCGAGCAATCCTCGGCTTCACAAATGATCAGATGGCTTGGGACAGATACCTGGTAGCTGCAGAAGAGATCATGCGTGTTGTCCGAAACGCATCTCCGAATCATATCCGATACGGTCATCCGCTCCTGGCGAGCACGTTCTGGATCGTCGCGGCAACCCAGATCTTTAAGAAAACATTCGCGACAGACGACGCGGCCCAAGAACTGGCACAATCCAACTTTGACCTCCTCAGGCTTACTCTTGATCACAGTCACCGATTCTGGCACACTTCGGATCTAATGGTCAAGAACATCGACACCCTTGACACACGCCTTGCTGAGCTGAAGGCCAGGTTGACTGGAGCGGAGCAAAGCAGCCATGGCCTGCCAATATCTTCTGCAGAGAAGGCCACCTCTCAGAGCAAAAGGCCTCACTTCACCGCTTCAGACCAAAGCGATACTATGGCCAGCGGCTCTCCTGACAACGTGCTGCCAAATGTATCTGACCGCAGTGGCACAGGTCATTATGAGCTGAACTCAGGAGCTCCAGCAGACATTGACAAACCTAACGACAGTGAGCTGCACGCTTTTATGTACGATTTTTGTGGCGATAACTGGGACGTATGGGGGCAAGAGCTGGCAGACTTCTTTCCGTCAACAGTGGCCTCGACTTGATACTCTGCAACACTCGGAAGGTGATGGGCTGCACAGATGCTCCGCTGGCAGTTTCTCCAAGCTCCCTCATGGCCATTCACAGTAAAAGCACGTTCGAGGCAGGTTGTTTGCTTGATTGCTAATTGGCATTGAAACAACGACCCCAGGCGGGTATACATCAGATCTCTGGATGCAATCTCAAGAACTCCCCGAGTCCCACGCGCTTGACATCCGCATATAGCTTGTTGTCCAGTTTGCTCATCATGGTCTTCCGCGACATCTGATGTATCTGGTACGTATATCCCATCCACTGCCAGAACCTGGCCAACCCCAACTCCTGCTGAGTAGCCGCGGCAGTCTTCTGCAAGTCCTCCGCGGTCCCCTGAGGTTCGAGCCGAACAGCGACCCCCCTTTCCTTCTCATAGATCGCGGCGATCTCCCTGACGCTGTACTCCCAACTGCAGTACCTGTACACGCCCGGCTCGCGAGACTCGTCGCAGATCAGCGCCGCCGTGAACTCGGCCGCCTCTTGTTCCGTGGTGATCTGCCACTTCTCGTCCCCCGTGCCCCAATACTCGGCCTTGGGTTTACCACTGTTAGAATCCCAAACGCCGTGCGTGGACGGATTAAACACGCCATGTCCAGGCAGGGAGAAGAACGTCTCCGCGAAGAATCCGATAAAGATGTAGAACGGTTTGATGGTGGACGACATGGCCAGCTGCCGCTGCGTGGCGAGGAACAAGTCGTAGTAGACAACGTCCCTCCAGTCGAGCGCGGTCCAGTCCAAGTTCCATGCAGACGGCATGAATCGCTGTGTGTGCGCAGGGCAAGGAAGGTCAGCAAATGGCGTGCGAGACAAACAAGGTACATTGTCAGCAAGCAAAGAGCGCATGAGCGGGGGCTTGGGCGCGATCGTCCGAACTCACAGAGATGCCTTGTTCCTCCATCAAGCGCACAAGAAGCAGTTGTCCCTCCAGCACCAGTTCCGGCACGGGTCCATACGCACATATCACGGCGTCGACGCCCTCAAGCGCCTTTCGGATGGCAGGCACATCGTGCCACGTCTCCATGTCGTGGAAGCTTTCCAGCAGTTGCAGTTTCGAGGGAGCCATCTTCGCCTCGTGCCTGGCTAGGCCGCGCACTTGGGCTCCCCGTTGCCGGAGGGGTGCGATCAGCTTTTGGCCGATATTGCCGGTGACTCCGACGATGAGGATCAACATTGTTGGACGGTCTTTGGATGGTGGGTTTGGGACCGCTGTTCAGGAAGGGGCTTGTCGGTTCATGCGAAGTCAGGTTGGAGAGCCATGAAAGTGGCAGATTTAAGAGATCGAAGAACAGAGCAGTTCCGCTCAGATGATTTTCAGCAACCACAAAGGGGTCTAAAAGTACTGTACGTGCCCGGACAGACTGAGATCGGCCGGCCCAATTAATCAATCCCTTAACATTGCCTCACCTACTCTAGGGCTAATTTCGGTGATCTCTCGCTCCGCCGGGTCGTTTTTCGCAAAGCTTCTTCTCCGCGCAACGGAGCTTTCCACGGAGGCGGAGACCCCACCGGGTGGTGGTGGTGGCGTTCGTTTGGGGGGGTGGGATGGGCCCAGTGCCTGATCCAGCAAACATCCCTTTTCTCAAAGCGCACTGCGGCCCTATACGTATGACTAGACCAGGCGTACATGATCGTTACCTACCAGGGACGCAGGCGTGCGCATGGACGTACTCGTACTGTAGAGCCACTCACACCTTCAACGTTCACAACATTGTGACGTGTGTGCTCATCTTTTGCTGTCGTGGTGCTTGCTGCATGTAGGGTACCCAGCACGAACAGCTCCTGTCGCTCGCCCTCGCTCCGGTCTCGGGTTTGCATAAGATCAGTCGGGCGAACGCAACTCATTTATCTCCGCTGTCCTGTCCTCGCTCCACGCTGCTCCGCTCTTCTGGTTCTCGGACGAATTCGATCCCAGCGACAACCATGCGTACATGGTGTATGTAGCGCGGGGTGACATACTGTAATGAGGAGGAGGCTCCCGGGCGGGCAAGAGCAACCATTTGAAAGCAGCAGGGGTGAGCGGAACAACTACCGCTGATGACAAAACTTGGGTATCCCTGATCCCTACCTGTACGGAGTACATACTTACCTACAATACAGTACGAGTACAGTAATTTACTGCGATCGTCGAGTCCGTCTCTGCATCCACAAGGGGTATACGTGGGATCATGACTTGTAGCGTAGCTGCATACGCTTTGGTGATGGCTGTTTGCGGTCCATCTTTGCGACGGTGCTGTTCGTTGTCCCAAGGACCCAGGGCGCCTCATCGCCAACATCTACCCCTTTCGGTAATCACCTGCGCCTGCACCTCCACATAACTGCGCCCGTCGGTATGTGCGGATGAACTCCGACTCCCCGCCGCGACGAGGGAGTTCGAGAAGGCGTTTCCTCATGGGCATGTGCGGAGTGATATGCACGATGCGTAATGCTGGTGTGCGCCGCTGTGCAATGCAGTCAGGGCTCGACGAGATTTGCGTGGACAGTGAGAGTCTTGCACAACGCGTATGGATGCACAGACTAAGCATGGGCAGGAGCATTGCAGACACACGCCATCAACGCCATCAACGCCATCAACGCCATCAACGCCAACGTCGTATAACACGTGGGTGACACAACACAGACTTGCACCGGTCTGGCCGAGGTCCGCAGAAACACTATACAACAGTATACGATGAGCATGGGTGTTACTGCTCGCTGGGCTGACCCAGCGAAGCCGGAAGCGGCCATGTCATGAATCCGGAGACGCGCCCAGGAAAGGTACATACCTTACAGTACAGTATTCTGTTTGTCATGCTGTAACTAAAGTGACTCGACGTGCTGCGGCTCGGTCGTCGACATCGGTCTATTTTTGACGGCATAATTTTGCTCGGCCTCACTTTTCGATGGAACTGAATTAGGCCGCCAATGCCGCGTGTTTCTTTACTGGAGCTTCAAAGTGACGGCGAGGTACATATGTCTGATTGGATGGTTTTTGGCTGGGGTAGTATTAGTCAGGACAATACCACTGGTGCCACGTGCAGGAGGGGGCGTTGACTGGGCTTACCATTGCAACCGGGCGCTGCCACGACATATAAGAGCTGACGCCTGTGTAGGGCCGATATGCTACCAGTACAAGATCCGGTCTTCTCGGACGTTCTCATCCTTGTGGGGAGAAACTGAGCCTGTTACACCACGATGCCAGGATACTTGATCAAGAACGGACGGGTCCTGACCTGGAGCAAAGACAGGAAGTCGTCATTTCCTCAAGTGGACGTTCTGGTGGAGGGACAACGCATCTCGCAAATCGGACCGAACCTAGACATCAAAGATCCAGGAATCGAGATCATCGATGCGGCGGGGTATATCGTGACTCCGGGGTTCATCGATGGGCATCGACACGTCTTCCAATCGCAGCTACGCTCCACCGTCAGCAACCATACACTCCTCGAGTATTGTGCCCACCTCCTTCAGGGACGGATGGTCTTCCTAGACGCCGATGACATGTACCTCTCGCAGCTATCGGGTCTTGCAGAAGCCATCTCCTGCGGTGTCACGACGGTCATGGACCACTCTCACGTGGTGACGACCCCAGAGCGGGCTGAGCGCTGCATTCGAGCCACGGTCGAGTCCGGGATTAGAAGCATATATTGCGCTTCTCCTTTCGCTATCCCCACGTCCCTCAACCCCATGAAGCTGCCCGACATGAATATTCGGCACAAGGAGCAAATCGACCTGTTCAAATCGCTCCTGAAACAAAAGCCTCTAGGCGGGCAAGCGAATGACGGACGTCTCACACTCGGCCTAGGCTTCGACACCATGCACTGGATCCCTGAGCATGAGGCCCGTGAGATTCTGAACTTTGTCAAGGAGAACAACGTCCAGGTGACAATGCATGACGTGCCACGGTACAATCTTCCCAGTCTGGCCTTTCTGCGTGCCAAGTCCATGCCCCTGCCCGCGCAGATCACCTTCTCTCACACGTGCGAACCCACCGCAAAGGACATTCAATTCGTGAAGGACAATCAGATTGGTATCGTCGCCACGCCGGAGTCCGAGATGGCAATGTCCCATGGCATTCCCTCGGCGTTCGACTTCTACAGGACGCCGGGCTGCCGGGTCGGACTGGGTGTCGACTCTCCCGCCATCTCGTCTGGCGATCTCTTTTTCCAGATGCGTCTTGTGTTGCAACAGCAGAGAATGCGTCAGAACGCGACCTACCACGCACGGGGGAAGCTGCCGGACCTTGTACCTGCCTCGACGGATGAAGTGCTCTACATGGCGACTCTCGGCGGCGCAGCCGCAATCCACATGGAAGATGAGGTGGGCAGTCTCGAGGTCGGCAAATTCGCGGATATCGTCCTCATCAAGACGGATTCGCCGTCCATGGTTGGGGCGGTCGATCTAGGCGCGGCGTTGGTGACGCATGCGGCTGCCTCGGACGTGGATACTGTACTGATCAACGGCGAGATTGTCAAACGCAGTGCAAAACTGCTGAAAGTGAATTGGGACGAGTTGAAGGGGAAACTACAAAGCAATAGGGCGGTGTTGGAGAGGAGGTTTGAGAAGGTGGATTGGGAGTGGAACAAGAATGATTTGAAGGATTTATGGTATCTGAGGGACGTGTTGGAGTGAATATGCCCTTGTAAGTGCCTGGAGGATGATGTAGTCGCCTACGATCGCGCAGAGTTGTGGCAGAGGTGAGAGGGAGGTGAGAGGAAAGTGAGAGAACGGTGAAGAAATGAAAGCGGCAGCGGTCAACTGAGTTTCATATTCATGCGCCAAGCGCTGCTAGCTCCATTCTGCTCCCATCAGACTCAAGAGGGCAGAATGTCTTTTCCGTGTGCACGGAGCACGCAGCAGTCCTACTCTCAACGTTTGTCGCACATGTTCAGAACAACATTCATCTCAGCAACGCAGTTACTATTATGATCAGCTACAGAGATCACACAGCTAGCGAAGGTGTTCTCGTAGATATATTCCGCAATGATGTAAACATGATGTTAGGAAAGCGCTTCCAGCTCAATGAGACGTCGTGGCAAAGTCGCGCTGGCCGCCCACTCACGGATTCGTGATCCGGCAGATAGGATGATCTCATAGGTATTAACGGACGATTGAGTTTCAAGTACAAGAGTCAGGTCGCTGAAGTTCGACTTGTATCTTGGTAAGCTCGCCAATCTACTATCAATTCACTCCCCGGACTTTAATCGTCGTCGCCAGACCAGCCATCAAGATGCAGTCAGCACTACATAGCGTTATCGGTCCAAAGAAGGAACTCCACGATCTCTCTGGACGGACCGCGGTGGTCACAGGGGGCGCGAATGGAATCGGATTTCAGATCTCACGGCAATTCGCCCAGGCGAAAGCCAAGGTCATCATGGTAAACCGGAAAGAAGAGCAAGGAGACGAAGCAATCAAGCAGATCAAGGAGGAAACCCCCGGTGCTGATGTGGATTGGGTGGGATGCGATCTGGGCAACCTGAAAGAGGTGAAGCAGGTCTTCACTGACCTTCGCAACAAGCTCGATCGGGTGGACTTGGTAAGTGCCAGGTGATTGAGAACTCTTACGAGGACCAAAGACTGATGGACTTGGCAGCTGATCTTGTCTGCTGGCATTAACACAAACACCTATGGTCTCGACGCCGATGGTATCGACCGCCATTTCGGCGTCAACTTCCTAGGCCAATTCTACGCTGTGAATTTGCTTTACCCTCTCATTCGCAAGGCATCCAAAGTCTCAGACGTCCCACCACGAATCGTCTTCGAAGCCTCTGAAGTCCACCGTATGTCTCCTCCGGACATCCATTTCGGCTCACTTGAAGAGATCAATGACGAGAACTTCGGCCCAACGCATCTCTACGCACGTACGAAGCTGGCCATGATCTTGTGTGCGAAGTTCCTTCTTCCCGAGAAGGTCATCAAGCCCAACGGCGACAAAGTGTACTCCTTGAGTGTGCACCCAGGGACTGTCAACACGAATATGCAGCAGCAGTGGAAGGATGCTTACCCCGGCATCTTTGGGAGCTTTTTGAGCTGGGCCATGACGACTGTTGGGAGAGATATTGAGCAGGGCTCGTACAGCGCACTGTGGGCCGCCACCGCGCCAGAGATTGAGGAGAAGAACCTTCAGGGTTATTACTTTGTGGATCCAGTGAGTACTGTACTTCCAGGGTTCCGTAACTGGAATCGCTGACATCAGATGTAGGGACAACCCGGCAAAGAATCATCTCAAGCTTCAGACCCCAAGTTAGCCGACGCTCTCTGGGAGTTGAGTACTAAATTGATCAAAGAAAAAGTCGGCGATGATGCGCTTGTGCCCTGGGACTAAGAAGGATGAAAGCAGGTGAAGCAATGAGGAAAAGTGAATTAGGCCGCCTGCCTCCTCTCGCACACACTTGTCTCGTTGGCGTGAACGTACGGTGTTGCAGAATAGCATAATTGAAGACCTTTGCGAGTGTCATCGGCGCGAGCGTGGTAGCCGGAGCATGAGTGTCGAACTCGCCGTCATGTTGTTGTGCGGCGATACTCGTTCCCACTTGAACGTTATTCTCTTATTCTGGCAGGACGCCATGATTCGACTTTTTGATGCGGCACTCATTTGTCCGTACTTCCTGTACTGGATCCTCGGGCCGCTGAGCATCGCGGTGAACTCCTGATACCTTAGCATATCTGGTGCTGTTTCGATGGAAACTGCGACATTACAGCGGTTGACTCCTTCACAGGCTCGAGAGGTTGTGATTTCAAAGGAAGCATGTGCAGTATTTCTCCGATGTTTTTCAGTTCCGACCTCCGACCTCCTTCCGGCTCTCATCTCACTGCTGCCTGTTTGCAATGTTTGCAATGTTTGCCAAGTCAATTGCTTGGCACCCTTCCGACTACTTATTTCTCGCTTGCCCTCCGTCTTCTTTTTGAATTTCTTCATACTTGTACGTGCTCCCCAACCCAGCATAATGTGATTTTCGTTTGACTAACATTTGATAGACCTTGTGGGAGCGACCCAGCTCAAGCATTGGGTTTGCTATGGCGGTGTCCCTGCATTGCACATCGCGGTGGATGTCGCCATTAAGTGTCCTTCGGGGCTCTTATCCGCGCATTTTTTGGCTCATTCCTGCTCTCGGGATTATCTTTTCATCACTGTCTTGCCTTGCGCAAAGCCTTGGAGAAGAGAATGTTGATCTAGCTTACAGCAATGTTTGAAGTAGAGATTTACTAGTCAGCGATTGCGGGCGAACGTGAGGAGGCATGTTGAGATTCGGACGTCGTATCAAATGATGGGCCATGTAGATACGTCTTTCTAGGCTTTCGAGACGCGCTCCTGGAGCTTCTCATCCATGTTATTGTGTGCAGAAACGCTTTGCCTCGTGGAGCTTTGACAGCACAGGCAGCACCAGCAATGTTTATTGTGGGAGCCAGGCTCAAGTAGGGACCGACTTCGCGGTACTAAACAGTTGACGAGCTCCTTCTTCCATCTGCTTCCGCCGTATCAAGCTTGACGTCTTTTCTCAGCAAGGACTTTTAAAAATGAGCACTACTCACTACAAGCACGGGACAAGCTCAATAACTCCGATGGCTGAACGGTCAGTCAACGAGCACGCTTTTTACGCGCCATGAATTCAGCCAAACCTCCCACCAAGCTTCAAATCACATCCGCAGGCGCATTAAAGAAGCTCTTGTGTCAAACGTTGAACATCTTGAGAAGAGAATAGCTAGGCTGCACACATCTGAGAAGTCTACATTTTCGCGTGTACTGACCGTCCCACGCGTGGTTGGAGTTCCTTTCTTCGTTCCGGCTCACGCATCCAAATCGGCTGACTTCAGACATACCGAGAATCACAGCGCTTTCGAGACTATTGAACAGAATGCTTCCAGATACGGGACATTGCCAATTGCGGACTCAGCGTACTGGATATCCGCTCAGAACCGAGCTCTGACCGCTTACCAGCCGGTGCGGAGATCGGCTGGTAAATGTGCAGGCCGCGGCGTACGCGAGCGCAGGCTTGAGCCGAGGATAAACACAGGACATATGCTAAAGATATACGCTGACGGCCAGCCGCAGCAATACTTTACTGACAGCTGATCTCACCGCAGCGGCTTCGACTGTACTCCTTACTGTCGCGAAGCAACACGTTGCCGCCGTCAAGATGCCTCCTCCTCCGCACCCGCCACTACAGGTTCCCGACTCATACAAATCCCTTCCTCTCAAGCAAATCAAAGTCTCCTATGTGCCCGACTCGTCGCCTACTCCGACGCAAGTCCTGTTGATCACCTTGAATCGACCACAAAAGCACAATGCCTTCACCGACCAGATGCGGGAAGATCTGGAGAGGGTTTACGAGCTCATTGACATCGATCCCCGGGTCAAGGTGGTGGTCCTTACTGGCGCGGGACGAAGCTTCTGCGCCGGAGCTGACCTAGAAATTGGTTTCTTGGGATCAAAAGACGAGACTGGGCAGATCAAGCATCCCAAGACGGAGCGCGACGTGGACCACAGAGACGGGTAAGGAAAATGCATACTATACCGGGACAAAACCACTGACATATGCTTAGTGGAGGTCGTACTTCTTTGGCCATCCACCACTGCTCGAAACCCACCATTGCTGCCATCCAGGGTGCGGCTGTGGGCGTCGGTATTACCATGTGCTTGCCAGCTGCCATTCGCGTGGCCTACGCCAAAGCCAAGGTCGGCTTCGTCTTTAGCAGAAGAGGCATTATCATGGAGGCATGCTCGTCATACTTCCTGCCTCGCCTGATCGGCCACTCTCGGGCGTTGCACTTGACGACGACGGGCGCAGTCTATCCTGCGGAGTCTCCACTCTTTGGCACCCTGTTCTCTGAACTGCTACCCTCCCCTGAGGCTACCCTTGCTCGGGCCCTGGAGCTGGCGGACGAAGTTGCGAAGAACACCTCGACGGTCTCGACCAAGATGATGAGAGAGCTCATGTACCGTGGACCTGACAGTGCTGAAGGCGCGCACCTTCTCGATTCGAGAATCATTCATGGTTTGTTTGGAAGCAAGGACAATGTTGAAGGTGTGCAGAGCTTCCTGCAGAAGAGACAGGTGAACTTCACTGGGCAAGTCCCTCAGGATGCTCCAGATGGCTATCCGTGGTGGAGCCCGATCGACATCGGTCAGAAAGCGGTGGACCCGCGGGGAAAGCCCAGGCTGTAGACTTCTGGCGCTCTAGGGAGATCCGATAAATGTAGATACCAATGTGATGAGGTTGTTTGAGCTGACTCCTGCTGCATATTGGGTGTCCATGTGTCTTGAACCGCCAGTAAAACGTGTGCTCAGTCATCCGTCGCCAAGGCCGTATACTGTACGATTTTAACAAGCCATCGGGGTTTGTCGGCGTTGGTGGTCAGCGATTGGCGGAATCGTCGACGAGGGGAAGCAAAGATTCGTTCTCGACCCGTGGATCACATCATCAATTCGCTGGTTAGCAAGCCCGATTGAGATATTCCATTCTGCACTCTTTCTCCATAAAGACCATCCGACGTTCCTTATCTCGCTCCCTCCCGGTGATGTCCATTGCGTCCCGTCGACTCTGGAGGCTATCTGCTGCGTACACGCCCAGCACTACCTTGGCTCTGGCTACCACAAGATCTTCTGCTGTCGAACCGTTGCACGCGAGCCCGCGGTCGAGCTTCGCATCTGCCTCGCGACTTTCGAGTCTGACGCGGCAATTCTCCTCCACGGCCTCGAAGATGGCTCCCATCACGAAGCAGTATGACTATATAGTAATCGGAGGTGGATCAGGTGGCAGCGGAGCTGCCCGAAGAGCCAGCGGATGGTACGGCGCAAAGACATGTATCATCGACGCCGGGGTATCGGGAGGCTGCTGCGTGAACGTCGGGTACGCGCACGGTAACCCCCTCATGCTTCGCACCGTAGACAAGAGTGACCGACTGACTCGATCTGATTGACAGATGCGTGCCCAAGAAAATGACGTGGAATTTCGCCTCCATAAGCGAGGCCATCGCGGCGGGCAAACACTACGGGTACAAGTTCGGCGACGGCAACTCGTTCGACTTCAAGACCTTTGTCGACAAGCGCGACGCACGCATAAAAGTCCTCAACGGCGCTTACGAGAACAACTGGGCAAAAGAAGGGATCGAGCTGATACACGGCACCGCGACGTTCATCAGCGAGCATGAGATGGAAGTCAAGCCCAAGGACGGGTCAGAGGTGTTCAGAGTGACGGCGCCGCACATTTGTGTCGCGACAGGCTCATATCCGACCAAGCCGGAGGGCATCAAGGGCTCCGAATACGGCATCACGTCGGACGAGTACTTTGCCATCAAGTACCTGCCCAAGAAGATGATCTTCGTGGGCGCGGGCTACATCGCGGTCGAGCTCGCGGGCGTGATGAACGCAATCGGTGTTGAGACACACCTCTTCATCCGCGGCGACACGTTCCTGCGGAAATTCGACCCCATGATTCAGGAGACGCTGACCAAACACTACGAGGAGATTGGCGTCCACGTGCACCGCAACCACCCCGGCATCAAGGAAGTCATCCAGTTACACGGCGGAGACGAGGAACACTCGGACCCGCGCGAGAAGAAGCTGAAGGTGATCATGAACGACGGATCAGAGATGGAAACCAACGAACTATTGTGGGCCATCGGCCGCGGTCCCGAAGACCGGGGCCTGGGCCTGGAAAACATCGACATCAAGCGCAACCAGAAGGGACATATCGTGGTCGATAAGTATCAAAACAGCTCCGTCCCCGGCGTGTATGCTATTGGCGACATCACAGGCCAGGCTGAACTCACGCCCGTGGCCATCGCCGCCGGTCGCCAGCTGGGGAACCGCCTCTTTGGACCCCCAGAGTTCAAGGACGCGCATCTCGACTACGACCGGATCCCGTCGGTCGTATTCTCGCACCCCGAGTGCGGCACGACGGGACTGACGGAACCGCAAGCGATAGAAAAATACGGCAAGGAGAACATCAAGGTGTACCACACCAAGTTCTCCGCCATGTTCTACGACGTGTAAGTTTCTACATGCCTTGTGGCTTTCGACTCGCAGCCAGCTGCTAACACAACGCACAGATATCCGCCCGAAGAGAAGAAGAAAGAACCCACCGAGTTCAAGATCGTGTGCCAGGGCCCGCGGGAAGAAATCGTGGGGCTGCACATTCTAGGCCGGGGCGTCGATGAGATGATGCAGGGCTTCGGCGTCGCTGTCAAGATGGGCGCCACGAAGAAGGATTTTGATAGCTGCGTGGCAATTCATCCGGTACGTTTGGGCTGCGGTTCTTGCCACCCCCTTGGACGACTCTGCTCGTTTTTGAATCTGAGAGAAATGCTAATCAGATTGTCCTCCACAGACAAGCGCCGAAGAGCTGGTCACCATGAGATAGGTCGATAGATGGCGTGATGCCAATTTTGCGGCCGCTGGTAAATTTCCGACTGGGTACTGTACGGGCTTCATCTCTGCCAGCACCAAGATGTCCAATAGACGGAACGATGCATACAGTGATTGACTGATTGCACCAGGAGACCAGCTCGGTCGATCTACCCAGTAACCCGACACATCATGCATAAATTCATGTTGATGGGCCTGGCGTGAGGGAATAGTCCTTCAAATCCAGCATAGCAACAGTATCCTGTGCAACTGTATCTAGACACGCCACCTACAGTAAGCAAGCTTCGCTTTCGCTGACATGCTTCCTTGCGTGGTTCAACTGTTCAGCCTCTTCTGCACGCCTCAACTACAACAGTTACTTTGCTTCTTACATTTCACCCATGTACACGTGGTACAGTACAGTGTACCGTGCAAGTCACAAAGCCCAAACCCTCTCCTTCCCCCCAGCATCTCTCACCCCCATCCTATTCATCCTCCCATACTGCCACCTCAACCCCAACGACGTGGCCGCCACGAAGAAGCCACACGCCGCACAGGTGAAATTCCCCGTCGGATACCCGCTCTCGGCCTCCCCCGCCTTCCAGATCCACTGTGCAATGATCTGCCCGATACCCGCGCACGAATTGTTCAGCGCGATCGCGAACGGGATCGTCAGCAGCGAGGGCGTATTACAGGCCACCCAGTTCGTCATGCTGGGCGCCACAGGGAACGCGCCACACGCCGCGAGACACAGGCAGCCGTAGCGGCTCACGTAGGCGTCCGCGGGGAGGCAGCCCGCTCCCAACCACCCGGCCGCGCCCGCCAGGGAAGCCAGCGCAATGTGCAGGCCGCGCGCGTTGAAGTGGTCGGCCGAGTAGGAGAGGGTGATGGCCACGCAGAAGCCGACGCACCAGGGCGGGACGGTCAGGAGCTGCGCGTGGATCGACGTGTAGCCGAGCCCTTTGATGATCGTGGGCGCGAAGAAGGTGAAGCTGCCTTGGGGGACGACGTCGGCGATCTTTGGGGGATAGTCAGTCAATTCTGCGATAAGTAGTTGTTGGGTGTCACGCGGGGTTGCGACGTACGTATGCGACATAGTGACACAGCATCCTCGGGCTGAAGAATGTCTGCAGCACCTCCGGTCGCGAGGCGTGGCTCCTTAAGTAGCCGCCGCCTCCTTGCTTGAGGCGATCCTCGGCGAACTGCTTGTCCGAGGGGCTCAACCACTTCGCGCGGGCAGGATAGTCGGGCAGGAAGAAGAAGAGCAGGAACGCGCTGAGGATGGTGATGATGCCTTCGATGATGAAGAGCCAGCGGAAGCTAAAGTGTGTCGGTCGTGGGTCAGCAATCGTGGTCTCTGCTTCCCAGAGGCCGGCAAAACTCACCCTTGCAGGCCGGCGGCACCGTTCATGTGGCCCACTCCGTAGGCGATGGCTCCGCCGAACGCGCCGGCCAGGTTACAGAATCCGACGACACAGGCGATCCTCACGGCACGCTCGTTGTACCGGTACCACACGGTGATGAAGTAGACGATGCCGGGGAACTGTACCACAGAGAGACCGCCGTCAGCCAGAGCCACTTCGACCACATGCCTAAAAAGGGGAAAACCTACGAATCCAGCTTCGAAGACGCCGATGAGGAACCTCAGTGACACGACTGTTGCGTAATTGTGCACGCCGGCAGTCCCGATTGTCAAGGCGCCCCAGGCGAAGAGCAGGAATCCCAGCCATAAGCTTGGCCGCACCCAATGTTTCATGACATAGTTGCTAGGGACTTCGAACAGGGCTGCTCAACAATGTCAGTCAGAAAGACTAAGTGGTGTGGCAAGGGAGGACCCGGATTAGGACCCTCTCCCGCTTGCTCCTTGCTTCAGCGAGACCTCACCGTAAGCCAGACTGAACAGCGTGACGGTAATGGCATATTGATCCGCATTCATGCCGGTCTGCTGCAATAGATCATCGCCCGTCTCTGCATTCAAGACTTTGGAGTTGCCGATATTCCCTCTGTCGAGGAAGTTCAAGAGGTAGACCCAGCAGCAGAGCGGCAGAATGCGCAGATCGAGTCGGCGGTTGAAGCGCCTGTTTCGCCTTTCATATTCGACTTGGTCGAGCGAATGGGTGCTCTCGTCGCTAGGGGAGGCGATGACGACTTTCTTTGCGACGTGAGACTAAGGGTATCCGACGAGGCTGGGGCTTTCAACTCACCTCATGGCTCGGATCCTCGCGATGCTCTGCTGGAAGTGCTTTGTCCATGATTCACGCTTGAATGATTCGGGAAGGCTCTGGACTTCAGAGTCTGGACTTTGGAGTGCCTCAGGGATGGATAGAAGGACTGAGCAACCCAAGGGCTAGACGTAATGCTGGGTTTATGTCATAGCCTTTGGTATGCCCTTCGGGTTGACAGTGATGGTCACATTCACGGTCAGCCACCGACCGGCCACAAGCCCGTCATGCCCGTCTCGCGCATCCTGGAGGTTGTGTCTCGTATTACTGGCAGCAAGCTTAGCCAAGCTGCAACAGAGGGGTCTTGTGCATCTCGGCAAATGGAAATGTAAGGATGCCGTATGAAAATCAGCTGAGAAGGAGCCAGTGCGTGCAGGAAAACAAGGCGGGGTGCAGATGCGGAGAGATGATGGTTCCATGTGTGCATGGTCAGCACGGGGTCGGCGGGGATCGACGGGGTCTCTGCAGGGACACGTCAAAAGGACAGGGGAAGGAAAATGGGGATCTTCTTGGAGGCAAGTCCGGCCATGCTGCCGGCCACACTCCGTCTTATTCAATTCGGCAATACGCTCCCTGTGGAGGTCGAGACATGTACCACCTGCAACCGTGGACAGTTCATGTCGAAGAAAGCCAGCCGCTCTCGGCCTATGCGTAGGCGTCAGAGTCTTCCTCCTCTCCATCTCTTGGACCGCCCTCGTCCTCCATATGCGCATAGTCCCGAGTCCCGTCGTCATAGTCCTCCTCGTTCCGATGAGGGATGATGCTCTCCTTAATACCAAAGCTCTCGATGATGTCCTCCCAAATATCCATGCTGAGGGTGAAAATGACTTGGTTCCGGCGTGCTTCTTGTCGCTCCTCCATGGACCGCACTTCTGCCATGCCCAAGGTTGGCAACCCTTGACCATCCAGGCCCAGACCAACCTTTCCCTCCTTGATCAGAAAGCTCACATAAAACATATTCTCCACTGACTGGCCGAACGATCTTGGATTGATACAGAAGTTGAACAATGGTATGCATTCGTTGTCAGCAATGCAGTTTCGTCGAAGGATCTCGCGTGCCTGTTCTTCCGAGACATCATCCTCCATTTCCTCGAGTTCGTTCAACTCTGTTTGCGCAGCTTCGCTGTTCTTCTGGGTTGCCTTCTTCAGCAGGAACGCAATCTCCGTGCATATCTCTGTAAGATTGGCAGACTCTTGCTTTTCCAAGTCTTCTGGACCCAGCTGAACGGGCCGAACTGCCTCACCGGGCTGTGTCCGGGCTTCGCGGGCCTTTCGCTGCATCTGTTGTCGGAATTTCTTTTGCACCGACAGCGGACCAAGGAGGAAACCGGTTAGACAGGGACGAGAGTTGTACAAGAAGCAAGCATTCCTCCCAAGATATTCCCAGTTCATGGTGTCACCAGCGTCATCTTCGTCGTCGTCTTGATTCCTTCGTCGGCCTTGTGTTTGTGTGTCACGAGGCGCACCTCGTCTACCCGGTTCGTCGCCTTGTTTCATGAAGCCGATACACTTCGTGACAAAATCATCCACATCGATCCCAGTTGTGCCATCACCAAGGGTAATGTTGTTGATTTTCCTGTACGACAGGTCTGCTGCCTCCAGGATGAGGCGCGAGTCGATGGTAGCTTCCGAAGTCTGTTTGACATCCTTGTAGAGCTCGTCTGCTCTTCTCAGAGTCTCCTCCAGTCCCTTTGAGTTTGGCTGTAGGTACTCTGCTCTCGAGTCATGTAGCTCTGATAAGAGACTGCGGAAGCCCTTTCGCAACCGCCGCCGTTCTACGGGCGCTTGCTCGGGATCATAGAACTGCTGCGCTGGGGGCGTTTGAGAGTCATCGTCGCCGACTCGACCCCGCTTCCTGGGTTGGGCTGGTGTTCTGTCTGACAAGCCTGCGGCGGCACTCTTCCTCTTTCCCTTTCCCTTACTATTTCGGCTCCAGTGTTCGTCCCCTGAGTCGGAGTGAGTAGGGGAAGGAGGGGTGGTCAATGTTTCGGGCGTCTGGCGGTCTGGCGAGTTGGGGCTTCTCGCGCTGTCATTATCAGAAGAAGCTGGCCGCGGGTTCAAGCGAGCCATCCTAGGCGCACAGGGGCAACTGGCGACGGAGGTTGGATGTCAGAGTGGCCAAGCAGACGCGAGAGCTGAGAGCTGACCCGAGTCGCACCAGCCAGTACTGACTTGACCAGCGGCTCAATGTATTTCGCCGATGCCATGATGAAATGAGGCTCTACAGAACGCGACTGCGCCTGCGCCGGTTTGTCGCGCCGTTCTCAACGCGTCATGGAAGCGCTAGGCTTGGTCCGGTTTAGTGGTTCAGCCTTGCAACGGGCAGGTTCTCGATCAGGCTTCACTCTGTTTGACATTTTGACCATCTCGTCCGCTCATCTGCGCTTACAGTATAGCAGCATCTGCTTGCCCCTCGCAGTTACTTCCCATCAATGGAAATCGTCGCGCATATGCAACGGCCATGGATACCTACACGTTTGCAACGTCCCGTCAGATAGACTTTCCGGTCTGTGTCAGGATGTGAGTTGCCGATTATTCCGCTCACTATTGGCGAGCCATCCGCCGCATCAAGATGAGCGGGCAAAGCAGTTTCCGCGCCTTGTTACTGACTTGGGCAGAAACAACTTAGAAGGCAGACAGAGCACGTTTCCATACACAATTCTGCTTAAACACCCAGAGATACGGCATGTTGGCTCAGTTCAAAGCCCGAACTCGGAGCTTCATGTGACCGCTCAGCTATGGGCCGAATCAAAGCCGCTGGGCGTGTCCATGCAAACCCCTCATCTGTTCTTTAAGAACAACAGAGTGTGGAACAAATGGCTGGAACTTCCTGTCTTGGTCAAGGACTGTCCTATCTCATCCCAAGTCGCCATCACAATCTGGGACTTGTCGCCGTGCCCGGAGAATGGCAGCCTCGATCATGCGATCCCGTTCGGTGGCACCACCATCGCACTATTTGACAAAGACGGCACTCTGAGGAAAGGGCGCCAGAAGTGCAAAATTCATCGGCGTAGGGCCGCTGACGGACACGCACCAACAAAGACTCCACACATTCCTCGCCCGAAACGACGAAAACCTAACGAGCCGCCACCTGCCTCCATTCCAGAAGAGGAGGAGCTGGACCGGTTGGAGCAACTGTTCAAGAAGCATGAGATGAACGAAATTCCACAGAACGACTGGCTTGATCAATTGGTCTTCCAGAAGGTTGGCAAGAAAGCACGTGAGGTCGACGAAGCAGCAAGGAAACGGTCTTCAACCACGAAAGCCTCGAAGCGCAAATCACTCAATGCTAATAGTCACGAAGCGAACGGGAATGTGGATCACGACGATGAGAGCGATTCGGACCATGACGCGGACGATGAAGAGCGTTTCACCCTCTATGTTGACTTTCCCCGTTGGGACTTTCCCATCATCTTTGAGGACTATGGTTATGAGCCATCAAGGATGATGAAGGAATTCTCCAGTTCGATGTCTGCCTCAGCACTTGGTGCAAAGCCTCCACCAGAAGTCCGCTATGGGCCCGGGATTGCTCCCGGCACATCTGTCGTAGATGACGAAGAATACCCCGTCGTCCAAATGTTCGACCCGGAACAGTTCCAAAGGGAGAATCCCTGTGAGAGTAAACACCGACGGCTAGTGCGAAGTGACAGGAATGCATTCTCCGACAGTGATCAGAAGCCGAATGCAAAGATGAGAGACGAACTAAACGAGATTTTGTCGTATGGCCCCACGCAGGAGCTGAGTGCTCAAGACAAGGACGTCATCTGGACTTTCCGGCGTCACCTGAGTCGAGATAAACGAGCTTTGACCAAGGTTGTCAAGGCGACGGATTTCACCAATCCAAACGAAGTTCGTCAACTGGTTGAGTTGATCCCTCGATGGGCGAAGATTGATGTTGATGCCGCCCTGGAATTGCTCGGCCCAACGTACGACAATTCTGTGGTACGAGCATATGCGGTGGACAGACTTCGACAGGCTGGGGACGCAGAGTTACAATTGTACCTTCTTCAACTCGTCCAGGCTCTAAAGTTTGAGAAGTACGAGCAGACCGAGGAAGGCCTCCCGGCCGCATCACTGGCAAAATTTCTGATCGATCGTGCCGCCAATAACTTCCTGCTCGGCAACTACCTACACTGGTTCCTGATGGTCGAATGTGTTGACCAGGGGACAGAAACCAACACAGCAAACCGACAGCTCTTCGCGAGAGTCGAGTACTACTTCATGCTGGAACTGGAGAAACGGAACCCGGATTTGCGCAAGATCCTGTTACGCCAAGGTGAACTGATCACCATCATCTCAAGCATTAGCAAAGATATCCGGTTCAGCAGGACCAACCGTCTACAAAAGATAGAGATGCTTAAGAAGACTCTGGCTGATCCGAAGAACGACCTTGTGAAGATCGACCCGCCAATACCGCTGCCCCTGGACCCAGAGGTTGAAGTGTGTGGCGTGTACCCTGACGAAGCAAATGTCTTCAAGTCGTCCTTGTCGCCACTGTACCTCGACTTCAAGGTTGCCAGTCCCGCAGCAGACGGATCCAGCACATCCGCACAGCGTTCGCAGACGCACGGCAAATACCCCATCATCTTCAAGACAGGCGACGATCTGCGACAAGATCAACTTGTCATCCAGATCATCACACTCATGAACAACCTCCTCCTCAAGGAGAACCTCGACCTGAAACTCACGCCATATCGCATCTTAGCCACGTCACCTTCGGCGGGTGCCGTGCAGTTCATCCCGTCGATGCCCATCTCTGCAATCTCGACAAAGTACAAAGGATCCGTGCTAGCCTACCTCCGCGCCAACAACCCCGACGCATCTGGGCCACTCGGCGTGCGCAAGGAAACCATGGACACGTACATCCGCTCGTGCGCCGGGTACTGCGTGATCACGTACATCCTCGGCGTTGGAGACCGCCACCTGGACAATTTGCTTCTTCAACCGTCAGGCCACTTCTTCCACATCGACTTTGGCTTCATTCTCGGCCGTGACCCGAAACCCTTTGCCCCGCTCATAAAACTGTGCAAGGAAATGGTGGAAGGCTTGGGTGGGACGACATCCCCCCAGTACGCCCAATTCAAGCAGTATTGTTTCACGGCGTACACAACGCTGCGGAAATCGAGCTCCTTGGTGCTCAACTTGTTCAGTCTCATGGTTCAAAGTTCCGTGACAGATATCAGACTGATGGAGGAGCAGATGGGAGGCATGGGCGGGGCAGTCGGTAAGGTTCGAGAGCGGTTCAACTTGGACGTCAGTGAGGAAGAGGCCGTGAGGGCGCTGGACCAGGTGTTGGCCGACAGCGTCAATGCTGTTTTTGGGGTCGTCATCGATAGACTACATGAGTTTGTCCAGGGTTGGAGAGCATGATCGCACTATAGATGTGCGTACCTGAAGCCATACAACTCGCGTATCAGTGGGCCACGCTCTGATCGAGCATCGTGAGTCACCTGCTACAAGGGGACGTGGCGTCACCATGAAAGGTGTGACTACGGGACGGCCTTCGTTGTCATTCTTGTCCTTTCGCGGAAAGAGATTGGACATCCACCACCGGTTCTTAAATACTCTCTCATGGAAAACCCTTCCGAGCTTCAAAGGTGCTTCGCACACTTCTCAAACCAACTACCAACATAACTACACGCGACTTTACCGACCACACTGTCCGTCCACAGTGGCAAAATGGCAGTAGGATTGCCATGGATGCCTTCAGGAAGTAGAAATAGAGACGCGGTTGGACGAAACGAGAAGTTACTGTAAGTCTTGGGCAACTGTCCGAACGAGCAGAGATATACGGAGTGATGTCTCAGCCTGGCATGATTTCTGACCCTGTCCACGCCCGCCCAGACCGTCTGCTCACCCCAAAGCGCACCTAGTTGATGCTAGTCGACTACAACTCACAACCAATACCTAGGTGTACAAGGGAAGGCGAAGCGACAACTGTCGATTCTCACCAGTAAGCATTCATCACAAGCAGGCCAAGTACAGGTTCCGGTCTCACCAGCACGTATCCGTCGAGTCTGGCTCCCGACCGCGAGAGGCGCTCATCCATCACACCGCGAGGAGGTAATTATCTCGGATATCCAACGTGGAGTGTCCTGTCCATTTCTTATCCATTTCCTTTCTGAGGTCTCGTTGCTCGACGTTTCGAGTCATTCGCCCCGTCGGACACGGCTAAGGGGCATCTCAATTGTCCATCGTGGAGCGTCCACCTTCCACCTCTTGATCAACTCCTCTCCTCGGTGGCTTGCCATCCCTTGACGGTCATGCTCATCCACGACGTCAGATTCCAGCTTCGATCTCTTCTGCGCGGATGTACCGGTATGCAATCCGGATCCCCGATGCAAATCAACCCTCCTGTTCTTACGAAGGACAGACGCCGACACGAGATCCAACCAGCCATACTCGGTATCCAGTCACAATACCGGGCTGCAATCCGTGTCCAATCCAGGTATGTAGAAGTGACGGAAACCACCCAATACAATACAGTACCGTGGACCGCCGGTCTTCGTTCACGGATTCAGTCCCATGGCCTCCATTCCACCTCCGCGTCAGTACCCTAGGAGCGACATGCAGGCGCCAAGGTGAGTCGCATGAACAGCAGTCGACTCGATCCATTGTGGAAGAGAGCCCCGGTTCTTCGGTATTGCTGAAGACGACGCTCTCTGTCTCGCTGGGTAAATGATCGCAAGTATTCTCGTTGGTCGTTTGTATGGTTCTTTTCTCTTGGCTGCGCCCTTATGTTGTTCTTAGGAGCGACATACAGGCGCCGGGGTGAGGTGTATGAAGAGCAGTCGTTCGATTCGTTGTGAGAAAGACCCGAGGCTCCTTTCCTCGACATTACTGAAACCGAGTCTTTCTGGCCCGCCCGCAGGCAAGTGATCGGAAGTATTGCCTGTCGTTCGTTGTTCGTTGTTCGGTGCTTCGGGCTCTGCTGCCATCCTGGGCTCCCATTGTGGGCTGCCCTTCTGTTGTCTGCCGTTGTTCTGCTGTTTCCATCGTCCGAATTGACCCGGTCGTTAATCTGGGACCCCCATCATTGTTGGTCCTGTGCTGATCGGTGCTGGAACGCTCTCATGCTTGCTGCACCTTTTCGCTGACCCTCGAGTACCTGGTACACACCGCGCACGTCTCAGGTCCTCTTCTGCTGTTCCATCGTCCGAACTGACCATGATCGTCAATCGCACCCAGTCTTTGTTGAGCCGGTATTGACCCTCCAACATCCAGGGCACGCCTCAGGTACCTGGGTTCGTACTCTACCCGCTTGACGTCCTCACGACGTACACGCGCGTCGTCCCCGGCGGTGCCCTGCCTTGGGCATACTCGTATTTGGGCTTGCCGATGGTGTTGAGACCGGAACGCACCCGTTTGTAAGTCGAGCGGATGGGCTTGGTGAGGATCCGGAGCATTTTCTCGGATGTGCTTGTTAAGGCTCTGATGGTCATGGTTGGCATTGTGATTGGGGTGCTTGGTGAGGGAATGGAATGTTGTGGACTGGGCTCTGTTACGGGGTTGGTGTATTGTAGTGTCTTGTAGTGTCGTGATGCGGTAGATTATCGTCGTCAAGTGTGCAGTCTCGGTGTCCAGTGTCGAGTGTTGTTGTCAAAAGTGAGTGTCGTCGTCGTTGTCGTCGTTGTCGTCGTTACCAAGTGTTCAGGTTCGTTGTCAGTGAGTGGTGTTGTTGGGGGATGGCATCGTGTTCAAGTACATATGAATGCGCGAAAACTGCGACAGAGAGCTTCTGCTTCTCTTTTTTCATCGCCCAAAGACTCACATACTCACAGCACGACTTTGCTCAGGGCGGCTGAGCGTTTCATCTGGTTCAGAGTCAACCATTCTTCCATGGTTGGCGCTGGCTGGCCAGTCACCGAGCGTGCCGCTCGCTTTACCACCCCATCCTGTGGTTTGCATGGGACACGGGGTTCCACTATGCGAGGAACGGGCCAACAGCGATCCAGTGGCTCAGAAAATAGCCTTCGTGCTGTTGTGGTTGAAGCTCAAGAGGTGTTCAATCGGATCAAGACCATGCATGGCCATAGCTCCAACCAAGGATCACGATGGTTCAGGCACTGCATCCACACGTTGAAAGGCCATTGCGCAATTCTACGGTCTGCATGACTGGTGTACCAGCAGAAGTCGTGACATGGCGTGATAGTATTGACTATTGCCGCCGGGACAGCGCCGTCCAGGCAAGCTCTGCACATGAGCGGCCAAAGCTGTCCGAAAACCGCTTTCCACGCTCGCGAGTCCTTCGGAAGGAGAAAGAGCAGATGTCCTTGCCCCAACCCGTCAACGGTGCACCATATCCACCACTTCATACAATAGTTGATAACTCCATACTCCTCGCTAAAGCTGATAATGTCCAGCAAAACGATTTCTGGGATTGCCCCATGACAAATCTAATCTCCCCCCTGCATGTCGTCTCAAATCAAACACTGACTTCACCTTCCTCCTCTGTTGTACCGTTGCTACCACTTGGGAGCTGCGTGGAAGCTTCATCTTCTGTAGGATGCTCACCCCTCTCGTGGGTCTCCAGCACCTGGTTGTTTCTGATGTCGGATAATATCCGTCCAAAATACGCCTTAAGAGTTCTCAAGCCCCGCAGATAGCCTCGGTCAATGTCTTTCGGGTGAGCAGGCGGTGCTTGAGCATGGGGAGGAAGTTCGTCTTCGCCGGTGACGCAGTTTGCAAAGTCCACCAGCTTGATGTCGATCGGTGGAGGCCACTTTTTGCCTTCCTTTGCCTTTTGTTTGGCGATGTCGATGCCGTTCTTCGCGGCCTCTTCGGCCTCACGCGACTTGTACGGCTCGGCATCATACAGCATGAGTAAGGAGCTTGCGTAGAACCGATACCCAGGCAGCCTGCGCACCATGCTCTCCAGCTTGTTGAGTTTGTGCAAGATGGTGGGAATATGCCTTGCCACACTATCGTAGCTGACTCCATCATAAAGAAACCTTGTCAAGGCCTCCCTGAATTGCTGTCCAGCTTTGAGGTCACGGCCATAGTATTTGTCCTCATACGAGACCTTTCCTGTTCTCGCATTGAAAGTCTGCATGCCACAGACCCGGACGCCCAGTTGCTGTGAAGTCGTTGACTTGCACTTGCTGCGTTGAGATTCCATCTTCTTTCTCGTGGCTTCCACACCAAATTGTCTCGTGCCCATCTTGAGATCGAGTACACAAGGTCGTCCCATCCCGCTGGTGAGATCCTCCAGCAGGATGAAGAACATCACTCGGTCTCCAGAAGCAGTGTACGTCTGTTGAGCCTCCTTCGGGTTAGAGGGTATAAGCCTTGTCTGAGAACGCTCTCTGGCGCGGTTGTCCGAGTTGTTCTGCCGGTTTCCTGCTCCATTTGGCCCGGATCTGTCTTGCGCCGAGCTGCTGGTGGCCGAATCTTGTTCTCTGCACATCCCATTGGTCTTTGACTGCTTCTCATCCTGGTCCATCGCAAAGACATCCTTGCCTGTGTCAGGTCCGAAATCGGTAGTGTAGGCTTCGTCCTCAAAGTACTCAAGGTCAGGCGTTTCCTTTGTGTTCACCGACGGCCGCCTCCGTCGCAGACCCATGCCGGAATGACGTCTCTTAAAATGACTCCTGCCTTCTGCGCCAGACTGGCTGGACATCTCGCTGCCTGTCGTTCTGACTTGCTCGAGGTTGTACTTTAAGTCATCCGTGGCCGAGACGGATACAGAATACATGCTGCCTGTATCAGCAGTCTTTGACACCGCTTCACTAAGTGGAGCCATGCGAGGAGCTTCGTTGCTCGACATTGAAGTATCCAGTTGACCGTCTGATTGGCTTAGATCTTTCCCCTCCGTATGAGGGAATGAATGAACGGAGAGATTACTTCTGCGTCGGCGCGGGTGAGAGCCTTTGATGCGTGGAAAGGAACTATGTGGAGGTGGATGGCGGCGAAAGTACTGGACGGGTGGTGGGCCGAAGACTTCGCGGAGAATCTTGTCCTTCAAGCCTTCATTGACGGTGGTATGGCCCCAGCTGTTGGAGTGTTCCGGCATTGACGGCCTGGTGGGCGAGCTTTCGGACAGTTGCGAGTCATGCGTCGAAGACTCCGCGGCGTCGAAGTCCCGGCTGCGCTTACGGCCATGATTCGGGTCAGCACTTTTGGGCCGTTCCGGCAGGGCAAAATAGTTGGAGGGAATGATATGTTTGTTCTGTTCGAGAATGACCTCGGGAATGCTGCCAATCTGCTGCATCGAGTGGCTAACTATCCGTGGATGCTCCCCCGAGGTCGATACAACGGGTGCAAGCCCAGCATCCGACACGCCATTCGTCTGAGAACATTGCAGCTGATCTTGGTTGAGATTAGTCTTGTCGTCCGTTTTGGAATCTGGGTCTTGCGCTTGCTTCGGGAGTTTGGAAAAAGTGACATTCAGGACACCGATATATCTACTTCTGTCAGCGATGTTCCCATTCTTGGCGCTTTCGCCTCGAATTTTGATGCAACGACGACGAACGAGGGACATACCTTGGGAGGAATTTGAGCATATCAGGGTGTCTTTGCTCAATTCGTTCGTAGAATTCGTTCTCCCTGTTATTCAGCTGCTTACAAACGGCCCGACGAGAAAAGCGGAAGATGGTAGAATGTCCACCGACTTGGTGCTTATAGGGTTCAAGGACAACTTTGGCCTTCGTCTTCGGTGGTGCTTGAGAATCGGTGGGTCTACGGGAAAGTGTGCTCCGCTGCGTGGGTGTTGTTGACACGTCCTCTGGTTGACTCTGCTGACCTGCTTCATCTCCGGATTCGATTTCCGATTCGGATGTACTGACAATGGCGGTGGTGGGAGCCTCTGAAAACGGGGATAAAGGTGGCTCGTCTCCGGAGGCCTCATCCAGCGGACGATAGTTTCCGTGGAAGATCTTTTTCTCATGTTGGGAGACAACAGATATGTCAATATGCTCGGTAGCTCCAAGTGCTTCGTGGGCTTTGTTGTCAGTGGAGAGCACAATTTCATCCGTCGCAGATGGCAGCTGTCGCGTGACATTGAGAGCCGGGGAGACAGTGTCACCTGGCGAAGTGTATTGCTCGATCTCTTCTATCGATGGACCGGAATGAGGATAGTAGACGGCGGCCGAGATGTGCTCTTCTTCAGTGGGGTGCTGATCCTCTGCCTGGTCCACGGTCGCGACCTTTTCAGCGGGAGTCGGGGCACGAGATGCCTTGTGTGACACTTTGCTCTCATGCAGGTCCGGACGTTGAGCGAGATCTTGATGTCGGAAGTATGGGTCATGGTCATGCTTAAGCGGCGAGACAGCTTGAGAACCATACACACTTGTTGAACGACTGGCATCTCGTGTAGAGGCCTGAGGATCAAGCTGCTCTCTCGAAGATCGACGTGTTGCCCACGGAGATACCGTGTCTTGCTCGGCAGGGCTCGTAGGGCGCGAGGATGGCTCGAAGTGTTCACCCAGAGTTGGTGCAGGAGACTCGGAGCCAGTCCTCGGGTCAAAAATACCCATCATATGGCTGGCCTTTCTGCTCCGTGCATTCCCTCCGGCTTCTGGTTTCTTGACCGTCGCCTCAATGCTCTTGTCCACAAGTTTCCGGCCTCGGCTGGTGCTGCGCTCTGTACGTGGTCCCCTCAGGGCGTTCCGCATCGAGTCACCCCTTTCGAACAAAGCATGTTGCCCATTCTCACGGTCGGAGAAGCCTGAAATGTCGGACGCCGTTCCGCTAGTTAGACTGTGTCGTTTGTTCTCTGTCTCTTGAGCATCCCCCATCGTGACACTGAATCTGTTCGCCCACGGATTTGAGTCGGAAGCTATCCGCCGCACGCCATGGAGCGGTCCTGGCGAAGGATAAGAAGTTGAAGGCGGAATGTCTACGTCAGTAAATGATTCTGACCTTCGGATCCATTCCAGGGTTCGAGGAGAGTGGGTGTGAGGTGTCTTGTCGGTGTCGGGAGGGGATAGCGGGTGGGTGACCAGGGTAGACATGTTGAAGGGCACCTTCCGAAGCGGATTCGAGGCAGGAGACGTCCGTGCAGCGTCTAGGGAAGTGGAAGGGTCGCCCGGGGAGGAGACATAGTGTTCAGCAAAGATACTGTCTCTTTCTGACAGCTGTGGGATCTGGTCGCCCGCGGTAGCTGCTCTGCGGAGGTTGTGACCCGGATTTCTGCCATTCTTTGTATTTGTAGAAGAATATATTCTTTTTGTCCCCCGTGAGATTGGAATGGGCTTGGTATTCGACGAGGGACTCAGGCTGTTGGCAGTGGAAGACGGGCCCGATGGACGGCGGACAGTCGAGTGCCCATTTACCGTCGAGCCTGGCGCGGACGGTCTTCCGGCGGGAGCGCTACTTGACATGGGGAGGACATCGGGTCTCAATGGTTCCCCTGAATCAGCGTAGGGACGTGGCAGGAAGATACCACTCGTGGAACAGTGATTCGCCAGGAATGACCCGTGGAAGTGGGTGGAAGGAAAGAAGCGAGGGAGGGACAAAACGTCGGGCAGCGCTGAGAACTTCAACGTGCTGGGAATGTTCCACGCAGCAGGTACAGCAGCCGGAAGAGGGTGGATAGGCGGTCAATCTCTGGTGGGACAGACAAGAGTCGTCGAGCAGGCACGTGGAGGAGCGAGAGGCTGAAGGAAGAGATGGATGATGATTCGGTGAACGAGTAGCGTCGTGTTGACTGCCCAGCTCACTCACGGATGTACAAAGCACAGGCGCACGGTTCCAGAGGCGATCCCAGGAGCGATAAAGACTGGACGGAGTCAAGGGGATATGATAGTTTCGTTACAGAGTTCTCATCTTGACGTGAACACTACGCAGTCCACAGATACTTTCACTATGGTCCTCAAAGTGGGCAGCTTCCGGAAGGTCTTAGAGCGGAGTGCTTAACCGCAAAAGCCCGACTCCGACTTCTCCATCCTCGCATTATTTTCTGCTTTGCCTTGATCGTTTGTGCGACCCCAATGACGTGGAGGTTTTAGCGAAGGACTTCGCCGTCAGAGGTGGGCCAGTAAGGTGCCTCTGAGGCGAAATCCCGCAAGCCTGTTGTTTACGACTTTCCCCCTTCTTCTTATCCCCTCAAACACATTTCACCGAGCACGGCACGTTATTTTGACCTTCAGGATCTTCACCTTGTTTGTCCCCCAAGAAATGCCCCTTGACCAAAGCTTCGACCCGCTCAGCCAGGGGCTTGCGGCATCTACCCTGAACACACGTCTCCTCATGGCCAGTTGACCAATCCTCATTCTCAGCTGTAGCACGTTGTGCTCCCATGCATGATCGACCATGACTGCCGGGCAGCGGAAGATGCTGTCCGCGTCGCATTAACCGCAATCCTCCAGCAGTATGGAGCCACGTCGTGCGGTCCGAAACGAGGGCCACCCTGCCCCATGCCACCTTGGCTATCAGAGCTCGAGGCTTCCCGTCCATCCGGGCGCGGAACAGGTCGAAGTGCTTGGTAGGCGCTCAGCACGACTGTCACGTACGTATAGGGCCCGGTTGCAGAGACGCTGAAACAGAGAAGTCGCCATTGAGAGCTCAGCAGCTGGTCACATGTGGCACTGAACGAGGTGTAGACAACTAAGCATTACATTACACGGTACGGAGTATCCTGTTCAGATTCCATCAATGCCAAGGATTTCTGTCGGATTTCAGGAAGCGGACCAAGGAATCTCATCTGGCCGTCTTGCCGTGTTCCATGCCCTCAGATCTCTAAAAGTCTTGAGCGCTGCTGCAAGATGCCTGACATGCCGGGCCTATATCTGCATGTGAACCAGACAAAAAGACACTTTGCGTCTGCTTTCCAGAGAAGTTTTCACCACCTACCAGGTAGGCTTTCGTGGAATGGGCCCAATTTCTCCGCCTTCTCGAAATGCAAAATCTGTAGCTCAGGCTGCAGCTGGAGTCAACACACAAGACGTCGATGGTACAGGTTTCCTCCAGCAACAGTCGACATCAGCAACTTGAAGTCTAGTGCCACAACGACTGTACCTAGGTACTTGAAGAATCTCGCCCGAACTCCACCTCCCCACGTCAAGTTCTACACAGAGTCATTCTCTAGTTCCGCCTTGAGCCTATCACGATTTTTCTCAGGAGGTGACGCATAGATTTGATGCCAAACTCTTATGTACTTAGTATATGTGTGGTATTTCCATCGAGGATATTGTGAGCATACTTTACTTTGGAGTTGTTTAGTCCCTCTGGTGGGACCCGACTACGGGCATGTACGTCACCTTTAGTTTTTGATGTGTAGGCCGCTCATCTTCAGGCAGGTCCGTCAGCGTTTTGGTGAAGTGCGGATGAGAGCACCGGACATCCGACATGGATGGCCTCCTGGCACGGCCGACAGGAGGGTGCTCTGCCACCGTCCTGGCTTTTCCTGAATGGAATTGACGAAAGGGTGGTCAACAGTACTGTGTTAGTATTCCACGAGCAATATGCTACAGTGCCAGCGTCAGGAAAGCATAAGTCACCCTCTCAGAACTCCCGGATGTCAGAAGCCTTGACAAGCCTTTCAGATTGACGTCAGGCTTGAGAGGTTCGGGCCAAAGTATCTGCATCGGCCTCCATGATGCGTGGCACAAAACCCGCCTTCTGGATTCACAGGGCAGTGTGAGGGGAACAACTTCGCAAGTGAAGACAGACCCGACTGTCGCAATCCTAACGAAGCGCCTCTTTCGAAATCATTGCAATGCGAGATCTCTCAACTTCTTCCCCGCTGGACTGTAGTACAAGAATGGTGTTTGCATGCCGAGTCACGTCAACTTCTCTGAGCCATGAATGGCCGAAATAGGCAAACAAGTTTCACCGTAAAAATACTGCGTCTTGAAGGGCGATAGTCTGGGAGAATATTGCAATGTGAGTCGGTTTTGAATACACCCTTCGCGATCGTACTTAGGCGGCCCTTTACAATCACCTGCTGTGACAGTCGCACTTCGACATCGTCGGTGATCATTTCAAAAGACGAATCATCACGTGGAGACGCGACTTTTCCTGTCATTTGAAAGCGCGTCCGCTTCAATCAACATCATACACTGAATTGGACGACGGTCCATTGAGTCTCTATGACGGTGTAGCGGCAATGCCACCAGAGATAGCAGACTCTGACGCCGAGTCTGATCTTGGCTCACCCGACAAGCGGGCGCATGTGCTCGGAAAGACAAGTGAGGCCGTCCACGTCCCACTCGCCTCACCATCCGAAGTGGATTTCGATCAGTTTCTCGATCCAACCCAAAGACTATCGTCCTCTGCTTCATACCAAGTCAATAACATTGTCCAATTCGACGGTTCCAGCGACAACATCGTCAGGTCTGGAGTCGATGGGGCGAGTACGGATACTCATCTCACTTCACTCTCACTTCACATGTCGCCCGCTGTAAAGGCCAAAAAAAGAGCTCACAGTGCTCTGCAGGATGTCACCAATGATGCATCGCATGACAGCTCCGACAAGAAAGCAAAGTCTAAGAGGTCGAAGACATATGGCGCAGCGTCCAGGTCACGATCTGCCTTGGGCGACGACCTATTCGCACCGTCTCTATCATCATTATCAGAACTCAAAAACTTAGGACCAGAGAACACCGATGCATCTGCAGCAGATCAACGAATACCTGGCTCACCTTCGGCGCCCGCTGGGCCGAGCACGCTTGCGGCGACGACTTCACGTGGACAGGCTGGCGTCATTTCAGCCCTTGGGGGACCCGTTCCCGAAGCAGCACCCATCATGACGACTTCGGTGGCTTCAATGGGCCAATATCAATCCATCAACTTGGATTTTCGTGGGGGTCTAGACGTTACCGCCAACCCATTTGGGCCAATGAGTCAGGTATCGGTGGAAGGAGAGCCCAACCAAAGCGGAACTGAGAATCGCAAAGGCTTGTTACAAGCCGCTGGAGAGCAACCACCACACGACTATGTGAACCCGTCGAACCTCGATGTACCAGAGGAACAACTACTGCCTCCGACGTCTCAGCCATTCCCTCCACCATTGGCAATGGATCATGCCCAAGTGATCCAGACTGCGGACTCCGCACCCACTCCAGACGCAGGCATCGATCCTCAGGCACCCGAGGCTATAGCTGGAGCCACCGACCGCGATACGGAGACCGTCCTTCCGTCCACGGAAAAGCCGGCCCCCAAAAAGCGTGGACGCAACGCCAAGAATTCGTCGTTGTCTTCAACCTTACGAGCTCCAAGTTTCGGTGAAGATGTCGACGAGCTCGCCCTCCCAAGTATGCCACCACCCAACCGGCCTCGTCGGTCAACTGTCGACTCCCTGTCTCAAGCTTCAGAGACGTCAGGCCCGATCTCCTCCACAAAAAGTCGAAAACGAGGAAAGTCGAAGCCGGCGGTTGTAGACGATCCAGTAGAAGCCGACGAATCATCACCAGCGAAACTACCGGCCAACGAGCTCAACCTGAGTGATGAAGTTATAATAGGGTTACCAAAAGAGGCCTACAAGCCGCGTCCGAGTCGCTCACGCTCGAAGATTATTGAGGAAGAAACCCCTCCGCAAAGGTCCGGCGAATCATCTCCAGTGAAGCCCACTTCCAGTGGGCCCAATCTGAGCGACGAAGCAGCTATCGGCCTGCCCAAGGACAACTACAAGCCTAGACCAAGTCGATCGCGGTCAAAAAAGGTTGTCGACGAGGCACCCAGTCTCCCGCCTCCAGAAGAAGAGTCCGACCATGGAACTCCAGCCAAAAGCATAACTACTAGCATCGCAGAGGTAGAAACACCTCCAGTGGCTTCGACCAAATCCAGCACAAAAAAGGGCCGCAAAAGCAAAGTCAAGCGTGCGAAGACATCGGCCGCAGCTCTCCTCAAAAAGGTGGAGCCAATGCTCAGCGAGGGTGAAGAGGATGTTGTGTGGATGGATACGAAGCCCGCTCCAGTGAAACTGGATTTACCCCCTGATTTGAGTGCTCTCAAAAAAGAGGCTGATGTGCCGGGTTCCCACGAAGGTGAGGACGGCAGCCACAGTCACGAGCGCACGACAGGCAAGGACACTCACATAACAATTGAGATACCCGGCCCGGCGGAGACTAAGAACCCTGCTGTGACAGAGCCTAAGAAGCGCGGCAGGAAGCCCAAGAAAGTACAGCAGAAGACGGAAGCGAAGGCGGTCGAGGAAGACGAGAAGGGCACGCAAGAGGATAACATGAAAAAAGCGCGACCGGCATTGGCCGAAAAATCCAGCAATGTCTGTGATCCAGGCCCAGGACCAGGGCCAGACATCCTTAAAAGCCCGATAGGCAAGGCCGCCAAAACGACTCCCACCGTTTCACCATTCACGTCCCCCGAGCCGGAGGCATCAAGACCACAGTCAAAGTTCACTGTGGCAAAGAAAGAGAATCAACCCCTGACCACGCCAGCGAAGCCGAAATCCGCCACCGCCCCGCCGTGCTCGGCCGAGAAAGGCCCAGCGAAGCACTCCCCGATCAGCAGCCTCACGTCCTCTGGACGCAAGGCCATCTATCGCGTCGGTCTCTCCCGACGGCAGAACATCCCGAGTCTCTTGAGAAAGGTGGACAGGGACAAGCCACCGCCCAAGAACGTGGCGATCAAGCAGAAGGAGAAGAAAGTGAAAGTGGATGAGAATCATGATGGCGAGGAAGGCGGAGGCGGTCGGGATCCCAGCGAGATGAGAGGCGCAGATGGTATGTTGATCGAGTGGGAGTTTTGAAAGAAAATCGGTCCATCCAAGGTGGGCTCTTTTCACCTCTGGTTCATTACTGCTGGCGCGCACTATTGTTTCATCATCACGAACCTTATGACTTGACGAAAGAAGATAAATTACTGTATGCGACGACCGCAGCGCATGGCATGGCGCAGCACGGCGGTCGTGGTGCCCGTCGGTCTTTTCGACTGCATACATATTAGAGGAAGCAGTGGAGAGCAGAGCAGCTTGTCGTCTGTTGCATGCGTCTAGGTTGTAGGATTCTCAAACGACTCTGCGCATCGTATATGGTGCATTGTACTGTACTCTAGATTGGCAGACTGTCCGCGTTGCTGCGAAGTGGATATCCAGCTTTACCGCTCAACCCTGCTTAGCATTTGAGTGCCATCCCAAGCCTCGCAGATCAGATCCGGCAAGTAGAACACCCAACGACGTTCCGTTTGGCTCTCGGAGGGTGGGACAAGATACGCTACCTAGGTCGGCACGATAAGACTTCAGCGAGACGGCATGCCAGAGCCATCAAAACAGGAACCAAAAACTGGAGGGCAGTTCAGAGGTTCTGTGCAAGTCACTCAACATTACTGGCCTTTAGATACCGGGACGCCGTCCAATCTGGCCGGCCGTGTCTCGCACTTTCAAGACACATAAAAGATCAATCTGCAAACTCCGCTCCATGCGGCTGACCGTTTGTGCGCCAATGGTAACATCCAGAACACCTTCATTGTTGGTGACCAGTCATGTAGCTTCACTCCCTGTCTGAGCACTCCGCCCGCAGACTCCTGTATCCCGTGGTATCACATATTTACTCCTGCGTCTGGATCTTATTATCCCCCCTCACAACCTCTGAATAGCTCGGCGGCGCGCCAGGCTCGTCACTCCCTGCACCGACGCTCGGGCCCTGAGGCGCCTGCTGGCTGCCATTGCCTGATGGGGGCGGCGGAGCCGGTCGGTTACTCCCCTGAGCACTTGGCGGAGGCGGAGCCGGTCGATTGTGTCGCTGGCCTTGCGTGCCGTAATCTCGTCGCGGTTCATGCCGGATATAATAATATGTGACTCGGCCGCCGTGCTGGCCGTGCTGGCCGCCGCCTTGGCGTTCCGCGTCAGGCAGCACTTCATAGTCGTAGTCGCGCTCGGGGTGGCGGGCGATGATGTACCACGCGTGCAGGAGGCCCGGGAGATAGCCCAACATGCAGAGGAGGATGTTGATCAGGGAGTCGAGGGAACAGAGGCCCGATTTAATCCATACTATAGGCAGAGAGTGTGCGGGTTAGTTTTGTGTTTGTGTGGTTGCGGAGGGAAGGGTACCATGGACGCTACGGACCTGCAATAGGAGGGAATAAGATGGCGATGAGGCCGAGGAAGAGGTCGCCGCAGGACATGGCGGCGTAGATAGATCGTTAGGGGACAACTATAGGCATGCAAAGATGTGAATGCTGTCAGAAGCGTATATATGGTGAGATGTTGGTCGTGTTGCCTGCCCAGTAGAAACGGAGATGCCTGGTGGTGAGAAAGGTCGAAGTACTGTAGCATTAATCGCGCATTGGGCAGGCGGAAGTCTGGGGGTCATGCGAGGCTGAAGAGGGGATGAGGAGGCTGAGCATATGACGCAACGGAGCCCGCTGGTCTTGGTTGGTCGTACCCAGTCGCGGGAACCAGTGTGAGTACTCCGCCGTACTCCATTCGTACTGCAAAGCGTACTGCGGAAAATGCACCACATGTGAATGGTGAGGCATCAGGAGGCATTCAACGGGCATCAAGGGCATGGAGTCACATGCTGCACGTGAGTATAGTGTTGCATTGTGGCGATCACCGCGATCAGCAGTCAGACTTTGGACTCAACTAGATCAGGGTGTATGACAGCTAGGCGAGATGAGGCCGCGCTCTGTGAAGGATCAGCATCTCCAGCGCAACATGGGCTGGAGGTCGGACATGGTGCGAATTCAAACTGTAAGTCAACGCTGGGACGAGGAGCTCTGCTTTCAAGGCGAGAGAAATAACCCTAGCATTGTCTGCCACCAGTGCTTGTATAGAGTGTCGGCTCCTACGCAGTAAGCAAAAAGGCCACTTCTCCTCCACAAAGTTTCCTAGAAGTCAGATGCCCTCGTCCTTTCTGATCGATATACAGCGGATGTGATACTGTGGACGGCCTGGACTTCGAAGCACGTGGGAGCCAGTATCGACCTTCTGGCGTCCACTTTTCCATGTCAGGACTCAAACTACGTGCTGAACATGAGTTGACTTGAACGGCCTGTAGTGTAGGCTCGTAGAAGCAGACATGTCCTTCTCTACTGGTAGGATTCAACAGCTAGTCATAGTATCCGGTGATCCAAAGAGACTTAGTGTTCTCGTCGAAGCAGCTGATGGATATGGAGTGTTGCAGCCAGCACTGGCAAGACGATCACCATGGCCATGAACCGCCCTGGCGTGATGCATGGAGAGCTGTATACCTGGAACACGCCTTCGGGATTCTCATGACCTCAGCCCTGTTTGGGTGCCTATCTCGTGCCCATGAGGCTTTGAGCAGCTCAGCCGAGTCCGTGGAATCGGCCTTAATCTTGCCCCACCACAGACTCAAGACGCATTCTGTTCAGCAATCGCCAGGCTCAGATCAACGTCTCGGCTAATGTCATCAAGCTCGCAGCTTGCCTCTTCCTAGTCGAGTTGCTTGCGGCGAGCAACCAGACATGCCAGGTAGAATCAGCGCGGATGAGAGTTTCTCCGAGAGTCAGCAGTGTGGACATTTGTCTGTTAACGCTCCTGAGACGTTGGAGCGACGCTGCTGCATAACAGGATGTTCTCACGCAGGACGCTGACTTGTGTAACCTCGTGAAGGAGGTCACATCTTCGCAACCGCTCGAAAATGGGTCGAAGGCCCGGAACCTCGTATAGTGGTTTATCCTCACACATGTTTCCAGCCATTCCAGATGAGAATGTGCTGCTCATCGATGGCACAAATCGCACCATTTTCCTCACGTCTCTCCAACGAGTTCTCGCCTTCCTTCACCCATCTGGCCATTTTCCTCGTCACTTCCTTCATACTCTTCGTTTCTCGTGGAAGGACGACCCTTCGGAGACGATTCGTCCAGAGCCCTGTGACGTACTGCGTAGCAGACACGAAATTCTCCTCAGGACCGGAATGTGTAGTATTGTATGCATCCACAGTGTACCCGACCCTTACGGAAGGGTTGACGTAGATCCTCTGCCCCGCTCCAGGGATGGTGACATTCATGTCCGTATGTATGAGGCAACACTCACTTGCTTCGAGGTGCTTTGAGGCGAGACTATCGCTAAGAGCACGAAATCGCAGACCTTCGTAGAAGGGAGCACTATCCATCACAATCATCCCATTCCAGCACGACGAGACTTTTGTGGGCATGCCCTTAAGCATGGTCTCACGGGAATCTATGCCGCGGAAGTACGGAAATGTGGTCTGGATCGTTCCAAGTCCCTCGGAGTCACGGAGCGCAAAGGTGTCGTAGTATGCAGGTGGGAGATGGAAGTCGAGTGCACACGCCGCAGAGAAAGAGCCTTGATTTGTTGCCAGAAGTGTGAGGACATCCTGCGGTCGGAACACAACGTCATTGAGGAATAGTATCTTGTCGAATTTCTGGCCTTGCTCATCATGGGATTTGAAGAGCGGATCTAGAGCTCTATTCCGTAATCGCGCAAGGTAGGGAATCCTTCGTAGCTCCTTGCCCCATTGCGTCCCGACAGTTGTGGTCTGTATCCAGCCTTGACGCGGAGTGCCCTGGGAATCGAGGGGCCCAGCATTGATCTCATCAGCGTGTGTGGTCGGATCTAGGATTGTGACATGGGGGATGTTGTTCTGCACCAGTATATCATCCAGTTGTTTGAGGACCTCCTTGGTGTTGTCCAGGCTTCCGGATTCAAGGATGCTCACATGAACATTTTCCTTGCCCAAAACGTCTACCAGGTCTAGAAGCGCCTGGCCCCATCGCTCTGATATCACGCGGGCATTTGTCCAAAACTGCGCAACGATGTAGATCTTCTGGTCCCTTACAGGCGTCGGGAGAACGGCGGTCGAGGTATACGTGTGTGATACCAGGTTGCGACTGAACTCGCGGTGGTGTTTCAGTATGGTAAGGAGGTCAAGGACGAAGAGCGCGCATAGAAAATAGAGCAGTAAACGGACAAGACGTCGTGGCAGCGAGGATCGACGGTAGGAACGGCGGAGCATTACGGCAGCAGGGGCGAGCGATCCATCTGCTCCTGTACTGGAAGCATCATGAGGGAAGTGAGCTGGAAGGCAACAGAAAATGCAATGAGACGCTCCGGTGGGCTTGGGGCGGCCGTCTGACTTGTCTTGGAAGCAGTCAATTGATGAGCGACTGGAATAGAACGAGAGCCCCTGAGCGGTGCTTATGTAAGCGACAGCCCCTAAATTGCATTCAATTGATCCTGAGGTGATTGACAGGGGAGTGATACCCAGTAGGTAGATCGAAAGAATACCAAACTTGTGAACCATTTTAACCCTGACCTGGAAGCCCAGAGCAGGAGGTATTGAGGACTACTCCTTATGCTTCATTCATTCAGGTGCCGGCATGAGGGAAATGCAGACAGAAACCTCCCGAGCTTGCTGCCTCCCTTCCAGTTTGGCTCTTTGGTTATGTATATGCGGTCAGCCCTGGCACCACGTCGAATCTACATTGAGATTGATAACCAAGCGATAACAAAACGACCACTTGAGGACTGTGTCGTGGCGCAACCTCACCCGGTACCTGGCCGTTCTGAGAGGACCCAGGCCCTCAAACTGGTATGGTATTCCTCTCAGTCAAACGCACGAGCGGAGCAAACATGAAGATGAGCAGCAGGACACGTTGTTGCAAGCTGCCGGGAGGGTGAAGTCATTTGTAAACGAGGTCTTCATTGAGGGATAAGTAAAGAATTGCACAATGCCACACCAGTAGGTGCGTACATGCATATGCCCAAAGCTCAAATGTCGGTGCAACGATACGGGTGGCTTGCATGCATGCGCTACCACCACATGGCACAAGATGCAGAGGCGACCAACCATCAAGGACTCGGACCTGCAAGCAAACATAGATTGCGTATGCTGTGCAGCACGCGGGTAATTGCCCTTTCTAATTCGGTTATATGGATTGCAGAAACAGCAGGATCTCATCCAGCTTCACCGCAGAGATGAACATGCGCACGATCTGACAGTGGTATCAATAAAAATTGCTGTGGCGCCCTGTATACCTAGGGAGACCATGGCCCAATGATCGAACAACCACGCACTTCCACGACGGAGGGCGCAAAGATGACCACGACAAACAGCCGGGCCGGAGATCCTACTGACCACCCGCTGGGTAGTGAAGTTGATTCTTCACGCTCATGCCCAAAGGCAATACCAGGCTTGCGCTTGCCAGTTTAGCATGCTCCTGCTTTCATTCTCCTGACCTGGCGGGGTCTGTGCTATGGACAATATAAGACCGTGAGCTCGTTTTGTCCTACCATCACCTGAGGCGACCCATGCCACGAGACACTGCAGCCAGCTTTTGACCACAGGCAAGCATCCACCCAAAATACTAAACACTCTGCAAGTGGTGTGGTGCTGACTTTTGCGCGGTTCCGGCAGCGGCAGAGGCAGCTTTGCTCACCAATCCCTCACCATGCGGCGCAAGACTGTGGCACTCTGCATAGTGCTGCTGAGTTCAGCAAGCGCCCTCTGGGTACCACGTCAAGAAAGCACCATCCAAGTGGACCATGACCGAAGCTTGACCAGACGAAACGAGACCGCGGCCATGGCCGGCGAACTGACCCTGAACATCGACCCAGATATCGACAACCCAAACTGTGGCGGAATCTACGAGGCACAAATCAGCGTCGCGCTCGCGGCCGATCCGTTCTACCTCAGCAAGGCATGTCAGAACGTGCTCAACTACCTCGGTGGCAATAAAGGCAAGAAAAACGTCAACATCGTCTTCGCCTGCACAGGGGGGTCGGCCACTGGGGTAGGAGACCGGGACATCAAGTTCATATTCAACATTATCGCCAGCGCTGCCGTTAATGGTGCAAATTCCGGGACTCAATTGGTTCCGAGCAATTTGGAAGTCGTTAATGAGGTGGACAACACTTTCATCAGCACGCAGGTCAACCTGGGGGTGAAGATGAGCGGTTCGATGGCCAAGTTCCAGTACATCTACTGCTAGTGACGGTGGAAATGGACCGGTACACGTCGTCGAGGTGTCGAGGATGGAATCGAGGGTCGTGACCGGTGAATATGTAAGAGATCCGTGAAGTCGACCTCTGTCGAATGGTGGACCAACATATTGTCCAGGAGTACTTGTGGTTTCCGTCAAAGACACAGCATGAGACGACGGCCGGAGGTGTTGTTGTCTTGTAGAGAATGAACATTGTCAAAACTCGCGAGGAGCCATGCTTCGAGCTTGCTCTAGAGGGCGATGCCGCTTGCAGTCAGGGACGAATAAAAGAGAAACCCGTTCATATGCTTTCATCAAAAACCCCCAGCCTGCCAGATCAAGCCGTATTGTGTTTGGTGATGCCTCTCAACCGAGCTTGTCGAGCAACTGTCTCCTCCGCCGATCCATCAGCTCCTGCTGGACCTCTTCCAGCGTAGGTAACCGCCATCTCATGCCGTCGCCCGCATCACCGGGTAAGGGCTCCCAGTCCGGATCGTCATCGGCTCCCTCGTTACCATCCGCGGCCAACTTCCCCAGCCTCTCCACGGCCTCCTTCTCCTTCCGGCGCTCATACTTGAGAAGTGCACCGTCCTCCTCGTCCGCCCCAAACCCGAAATACCTGGCGTCGAGGTTCCGACGATTAATCTCCTGGCGGGGCACATCCTCGTTTTCGTCATCACCACCACGAACCCTCCTCTTGGCGGCCCGCTCAAACATCTCCTTCACGCCAGGCAATTCCCTTGCCCGCCCGAAGTATCTATACCCCTTACCCCCACCGGGGACTTCGCGCCCCTGGTCGTCAAACACGGTGCCCCCTCCGCGCATGTAATTCGGCCCGCCGAGCTCCCGGATGCGCCGTTCCCAGCCCCACTTCTCCTTCATCAGCTTGTTGATCTCGTCGTTGAGGTCGCGGATCTGGAAGTCCGACAGCGACTCGTCCTGGATCTTGGTCACTTTGCGGCTGACTTCCTTGAGGATCTGGCCGCGCCATTTCTCGCACAAGGGCACCGTGTTAATCGTCGAGGGGGCTTTCGGGCGGCGCAGCGACGATGAGGGCAAGAGGCCTGACTCTGCGGCTTGGGCGGCGCGGAAGCGAAAGAGCATGGATTGCGCTTTTTCCGAGTTGCGCGCCATATTTGTGGTTGTGGTTGTGGTTGCGGTTGCGACGGCGGGTCGGATGAGGATGAGGTGTCAATGAAGGTGTGATGTTGGTGGGTAGGTAGGTAGGTAGGTAGGCAGAACGCGCCTAGGCGCAGTTTGTGCTACTTCGCGTATGGAGGCGGAGATGGGGCAGTAGGCGGTGCGACGAGAATTAGTAGCTTGGTCGAAGAGAGATCCGGGCGTCTGGAATCGTACTGAGCCTGGCGGGTTGAGGTTCAGGATTTGAAGTTCGAAGTCGAAGTTGCGGAGAAAAAGTTACGGAGATGGCGATCCGACGAAGAATTGTGGCTGCGATTGACGATTATTCGGGACAGCTCTTTCGAATGCTCCCAGTGGAACTCGACACCAACGACGACATCGCCCTTTGGATTTTAGAACGTGGCAACTTCTCCAGGGCTGCAGCAGGCGGAAAAGACCCCAGAAATGCAGTAATTGGCGCTGTACAGCCATTCGGCCTTTTTTCGCCTACATTTCTCCCAAATCCCACTCAAGCACATCACGTTCACCATGTCCGCATGGTTGCAACGCCAGAGCTCCCTGTCAAACAGCACCTTGAACCTCACACTCGCCGCCAGCTTTGGCGCCATCACGGCCGCGACCGTGATCTTGACAACCACAGCAATCCGCCGCCGGCACGCAACCGATGAACTCAAAGCTTCGATCCCTCCTCTCTCGAGCGACCATCAAGCCGTGCCACTGAATGAGTTTGGCGGTGCGAGTCGGCCAACGATAAGCAACAAAGAGGATGAGAGGTCCGCGTTGATCGCCGCCCGGGCAAGAAAGGGCGAGTACGACGAAGAGTTGATCCTCGAGCAGCTGGCGAGGAACCGAGTGTTCTTGAAAGATGAGGGCCTTGCAAAATTGCGGGATTCCTTTGTCGTCGTGGTAGGACTGGGCGGCGTGGGGAGTCATTGTGTTGCTGCGTTGGCGAGGAGCGGTGTCTCACGGATAAGAGTCGTGGATTTCGACCAGGTCACGCTGAGTAGCTTGAACCGACATGCTCTTGCCACCTTGGCGGACGTGGGCACGCCAAAAGTCCACTGTGTGCGGAAGAGGCTCGAGCAGATTTGTCCGTGGGTGAGGATCGATGAGCGGAATGAGCTGCTCGGGTCGAGGTCGATAGAAGGGTTGCTTGCGAAGTGGGATTTCGAAGTTCGAGAGGGAGAAGAGGACAAGGAGGTCGATTGGGTGGTCGATGCCATTGACAACATCGACTCCAAGGTGGCGCTTCTGCATTACTGTGCGCTTAAGGGCATCAAGGTCATCAGCGCTATGGGCGCGGGTTGTAAGAGTGATCCGACGAGGATACAGGTCGGGGACATATCGACGAGTTTTGAGGACCCCTTGTCGAAATCCACGAGGCGACGACTGCGGGTCATGGGAATCAACGGCGGGATTCCCGTGGTGTTCTCCACGGAGAAGCCGGGAGAGGGCAAGGCCGGGCTACTGCCTATCACGGATGAAGAGTTCGAAAAGGGAAGTGTGGACAAGCTCGGCGTGCTGCCTGAGTTTCGGGTCAGGATCCTGCCTGTGCTGGGGACAATGCCAGCCGTGTTTGGATACACGGTCGCGAACCATGTTATCTGCAGTATAGCTGGCTACCCCATGGACTATCGAGTGGGCGACCGAGGAAGAGAGAAAATGTACGATGCCATGCTCTCGGCATTGCAGGGTCTAGAAGAGAGGCAGATCCGGTCAACAAACGGCCAAGACACCGTCGGACTACGTATACCAGTCAGCCGCGATGATGTGGCATACCTCGTGGAAGAAGTCTTCCGCGGCAAGAGTGTCGTTAGCGGCCTGGGAACCCGGCTGGCTCTGATCAGATGGAGAAAGCCAGGCGGTGGCTTCAGAGTCGACCCAGAATACGAAAAGGAGGGACAGAAGAGGATCAAGCTTCCTCTGACGGATCTCGTGCTCATGACAAAAGAGGAAGCTTTGAGGCATGAAAAGCTGGTTCTTCAAGGAGACGCTTCGCCAGAGAGCATATATGACGCAGATGTCCTTGCACAGGTTAAGAGGAGACATGATGAAGAAATGGCGTATCAGAGGTTTAGGTGAGCATATGGTCAGCCTGCCGTGCAACATCGCTCCTCTACAGCCTTCAAGCGCGCAAAGTCGTCGTGATGCGGCATTGCGGGCCCGTGAACAGTTCAGCCGGCCGAGCGACCACTACATCCACCCGGTCGCCAAAGTTCCGAGACGATTGTGGGATCAACCGGGGTCAGTTGATCTTGCGATGTTTCTGTGCACTGCGACGAAATGCGCCCGATTTACGCGTCTACTGCTTCGGATTTCGAAGCTCTGATGCTCTCATGGCATATGCGGGTGATCCCGGTTGAGAGAGCAGCTTCCGATCAAGTTAGTCTCATAGTCGACGTCCTGATCATGGGGAATTTTAACCGGCATCAAAAGAGATATGCTAGGGTCAGATGGTGGAGGAGGAGCATATGGTTTCGCCTGAGTCTCGCGGTCTGGACCTCATACAGAAGAGAATGGAGCCAACCTCGGGGCCCTCTGCGACCTTTCGGGCCCAGGATGCCCTACTTCTCTGCGCGCAATGGCACTGAGACGCGCCACAGAGACTGGCGACGACAATGACTTGGATTCTTTGCCGTTGTCGACCCTTGAACTCAGACAAGCAGGAGACCACATGCGCTCCCTGCAACAAAGATTGCCGACTCTTAGCATGTTATCGAGGTTGGCTTGGTCGCTTGGTCGACCATAAGAAGGGAAAAAGACGGATACATATGCCGAGTCACTAGAACTACTGGTCGAGAAGCTCGATCCTCAATTGTAGCGTCTGTCACGCACTCGACGGATGGCGGCCCAATCGCTCGACATGCAGGCAAGCATGTTTCGACACGATTAGCCAGAAGCAACATTCGTGGCGTCACTTTACACCTCCTCTTCACGACAGGAAAGGATTCCAGGAACTCGCTGGTTGAATCCTGCGTCGAGTCTCGAGACCTCCATGTCAACTATCGAGCTCATTCGCTGCTCCACATCGTGCCGCCAGTCTACCCGCCTCGATCGACCTGGCCCCCACGAGCGACGGGCATGATATCAGGCTTCGGAAACGCCTGTGATTCTGGACACTCGTTGCATTTGATGATCCTCAGGATTCAACTTCACGGAGGAAATGGCCGAATCGAGATTCATGAGTGACTATGTACTTCATGGCGACGATTCAGCAGTCACCAGTCAGATTCGGCTTGAGTCTCCCATGGCTAGCATCTAGAAAGGCGATCTTTCACGTGGCCTCGTGACTCACCCTTAGATGACGACGTCCCAAGACATCATGAAACCATTCAAGACGGGGAATGAGTGGTTGTTATCGACCATCGGACCATACGGAGATCGAGAGGCGAAAGGGATGCCAGTCCAGGCCCGATTGCGCGTATTTACGCTATGATTCAATGATCGACAGAGACAAAAACACTCCCGCAAGCGAGACAGGTTAGATCCTGACCTAAAAATCTACGGGCGCCCTGTGATTCATCCAACCAGATCTCAGGAAGGTCTTCGACGTGAAGCTCATTGGCCCTTCATCAGTGTGATTCGTCGCTCAAAAGACACGGCGGGACCTGTATTGGACGAATCGATACTCCGTACCATCTCACGTCCTTCGTCCTCGCCCGCTTCCATAAGAGTACTGCCCAACGTACAGTACTCGGTACTGGGTATGTGAACTGCCAACAGCCCGCGGCCGTGTCTCTATGATGCTGGCGTGGCGCCCATGCGTGAGCTCTATTCGGATCCTCACAATCATTGCAGCTGCCACTGCTACTGCGGCAAAGGCAAGTAAGTATACATACACAGCAGCCCCAGCCGTCTGATCACCTTTTCCAACCACAAACACGTCGAACTCGAACTTGAACTTGAACTTGGCCCCGGGGATTCGATTTCTGCTATCACGCCCAAGGACACCTCCCAACCATACCATGGCGCAACACCCGTCCCCAGATCCTACGTCTACGTCCACGAAATCACCCTCCACGGCCCCAGCCAATGCTCTCTCCACCGAAAAGAGCCCCGACCCCTGCTCCCAAATCGAAAGAGACCATCCCCAGCACACGTCCACCTGCCCGAACTGCCAAGAACGAATGACCCGACAATTCGACAAAGTCCTCCGCGGCGTCATGCTCCGGGAAGGCTGGACAGAGGAGCAAGTCCACGCGGTCTCCCCCCTGCGAGGGTTTGCCAGTAAGCAAATGAAGGATCTGGCTCCCGATCCGGGCGCGCCCATAGAAGTGCAGAGACGAGTGTACGCTAGGAATTGTGTCGAAGAGTTGCAGGCGAGGATTGATGCTGCGAGAGAGGTTCATCAGGCGAGGATCGATGCCACTAGGAGGAGTCGTGAGTCATGAGGCGAGGTCGAGGAAGTGAGAACGCCGGTAGTTGGACTAGCTGGCATCTATCTGGCACCTAGCTGTTGTAGTGGCGAGGTACTGAGGTTCTGGGGGTTTACGGCTGGGGTGGTATTTCGACTTGTGCCTGCGCCAGGTGAGGGAGCCGGTTAACGAGGGAGTAGCTGCCATATAGGAAGGATCGCTGTGTGGTTTGGAAGGCAGGGGACCAGACCTTCCCAGAATGTCAGGTTCGTCGGTAGACTCTCTACACGGCAAATCGTGGTGGTCGTCTGGTTGCCATCTGAACACGTTACCGATGGCCTTACGAACATTTTGACAAAGAGTTCCTTCCCTGTTGCTTCCTCTCGTACTGCCATCGAGCATGAAGTAGTATCAGACTATTGATTCTGAATCATGGCTGGTTAAGGATTGCAGAATGGTGCCTACGGGTTACGGGGCTTCCACGATATGATCCCCTCTTGCTATGGGCGAATCGTTTACATAGAGTTCCCCGACAGGCAGTAGATGCCCAAAGGAGGATCTACGAAGCGCCGTCTCCATAAACTCAAAGTAAAACATTCTAGGATACATTGATCACGACTATACCCGTCCAACGTTCGGATCATAGGGTGAACATCTCTGACAACAACCTGGCCTCGCCCATAACAACACGCACTTGACCGACTTTCCCAGCTGCGGCGAGTACACATTCTGCCTTTGCATCCCCAACTCTGACTGTAACTGCGCGTAGGTTGGTCTGGATATAGGCACTGGGGCCTCCCCCAAGATTGGCAACATCCCGAGCATCACGTCGCCCGTCACATTCTTTTTCCCGGAAAAGAAGGTCTTGACGTGCTCCGTATGATTCCGAAGAAGAGCCGTATGCCTGTTAAGATAGGTCTCGTACGTGCAGCCGTCAGTGGCATTGGTGCGCCGGTCCGCCCATTGCCAAAATCGTTTTCGCAGCGCTCGCTGATATACCCAGTGGAACATACTACCGGGTACTTTCAGGGCGTCGAATCCCCCACCAAAGGCGTGCCGTAGGGTACCGAAACTATATCCAAAGGCACTTCGGCGTAAGGCCTCCTCGTATCCAAGGCACCAATTGTCGTAGCGCTCACGGTCCAGGTCGGTCGCTGTTTTGCCAGGGAGGCATTCCAGGATGTAATCAAACCAGATGTGGCGAGCGTTCTCTCTGCCTAGAACGTGTGCATCGTCAAATTCCCAGTTCTTGGGACTCGCAGTGCGCCCCTTCCTGTCCAGTATCAGTCCAAATGGTGTGCTTGAAACAGCGGACTGCTTTAGCTTAGCCACAAGCCACTGTACTTGCGGGTGCTCCTGGCATTCAATCCGAATGTCAATTGAACGGGCGTTGCGAACCCTCTGGAAAAGGTCGACAATGTATCGGAAATCCGCACATCCGGGGCACCTCAGCCGCCTCAGTTCGAGAATATCTGGTATCAGCACTTTGCAACAGAGGACACTCCGAGTCCATCGAAATGCGGTCTGCGTGGACCCATGCCACCACCTCCCCTGATCGTCGTTGTGAAACATAACCTCAATTGATGGCATCCTAGTCGATACCCTGTCGGGTGCCAGTATGATGTCATTTGCCTCGTCTTCCGGAAACCTGTCAGGATCTCTCCATCGTGGTAACAGGATGGTCAGAAGGCGCTTCGTCTGATACCAGCATCGGACGAGCTGGCCTGGGTCTTCCGGGTCTGGTGCATCGATGCGGACTCGGATTTTTCCAAATTGGTCGACGGGCATAAAGTCTAGGTACACGCTCTCTTCGTGTGCAGACTCGACGCTGATGATGTTCCGGTTCTCGCCCCAAGGGTGGCCGTGTCGGTTAACAAGGTATATGACCGATCTAGGCGCTCGGGGGTCGATGTGGAATCCAAGGACGAACTTTTCGCGGAGGTATGGTAAGCTCTCGAGATATAACTGCTTGCTCGCCCTGAACAGGGCAGTTGCGCGTATATCCAGACAATATTGATAGATCATATTTCTGATCTCGGGCGAGATCACGCGAAAGGCACCGAGAGATGAAGGGCGCTGTGATTGGGACGGTCTCGCTGATGGCAGGAGCGAGTGCCACAGCTCGATTTCCCTGGCTGATGGATCCACCTGTCGCCTATTAGGCGAAAACCGGGGCTTCGTCCTGTTCAGGTATTGAGCATACATACTGCAAAGAGGGTGATAAAAAAAAGGTTCGGTGAATGAGATACCTCGATAAAGCTGTAGATGTGAATGTGCGTGCCGACACTCGGGATCAAACTATATCAAGAAAAGACGCGCAGAGACCTTGCAATAAATAAGGATGTGAAATCGAGCCTTTTCCTGGCAAGAGCAGCCCGACCACGGCAGCGAGGGCCTGCAAAGTATGTCCACCGAGGAAGGAACAATACATCCCCAGAACAGGCAATACCTGGCTGCTCGCACATCGTCCATGCAAAGACGTCTCTGAAGTGGCATACCATCGTGTTGCCCTCCTCAGGGGCCGAGCTCGCTTTCATACTGAATAGTAGCAAAGCCAGTCCTCCGAGGGGTAATGAATTCCCTCAACTTCTTGTGCGCACCGCATTCCTTGTCGTAGTAGTCAAAATCCTCTCGTGACTTGAAGACGGTGACAGCGACCACCGTGTATCCTTGGGCTCGCTCATCTGATGAGTTGGTCACGCGAGTCGCCTCATTGGATATGATATACGGTTTCCCATCCTACTCTGGCATCAGCACATCACCCAGGCTTCGGCTGTTGTTCCGCAAGAAGCACAGAACCGTACCTTCTGCGCGGTGGACCTCAAGATCTGGTACTGGTCCAACACCGCGTCGATATCCTCCTCTTTGGGTATCTTGAAGAGTGTAATTCTCTTGACTGTTTTGGACGACATTGTGGCTATTGTACGATCCTCCTCGTCCTGATTCGAATCAACAATTACTGGCAGTCTCACATCAGGAGCAACATCAAACAAAGTCTGACAGCAAGGACATCTCCAGTTCCCACATCATAATGGGCAGCTTCCGATGCACGGGACCACCCCACCTGTCTCATCCCGTGCTCTCTCGGAGGGGGTGGAGGGGATATTGAGGTTGGAGAAAGGCATGACAGATTGCGTAATTGTCGTATCTGCGCCCTCTCCGCTTTTTGCTCTATGCGCCACCGTAGACAGTCCGCCAAATTCTTGGCGATGCGCCGGTTTGCCGCCGTTGCGATCATTCGACTCTTTATCAGCTCGACTCATTCATCGCATCCAGGACATCTAAGTCCACCTTTATGTTCATTTCTGAGCACTGGAGGACCTATGTTCAACACATCGCTGCGCCGAGTGGCGCGCAACTGTAGCCCTGGGTCTCCGATACCCTCTCGCCCGAGTACACCTACGATAGCGACCTTCTCATCCAACTCGCATCAGCGGCGGCATTCGTCTTCCAAGCCTCCTACACCGCCGAACAATGGCTCCCCACCTATTCCAGCGGCTCAGGTGAAGCAGGTGGGTGCTCCACGATCCGAGTCGAAAAGACCGGGTGCCGAGTCACGCCTATCGAAGAAGAGGACTTCAAAGGACAAGTTGGATGCAAAGCAAGAGGCTCAAGAAAACTGGACATCAAAGTTGCCTGCTGTCCCTAGCTTGCAGCACTTGAATCCCAAGGGTACGTTCATCACTCCTCTTTCTTTATAGGAGCTAATTATATCGGCAGACGTCTACGTCGCCTCATTCTTCTCCACCTACCGGCCTATGTCCATTACCGGTGCTGTTCCCACTGAAACCTCGCTCGAGGCGATCGACAAGCTCTTCGCGCCGAAACCCAAGCGCTCACGCAACAACACTCAGGACGTCATCTATACGCTCGCGTCTGCGGTAGAAAGGCTCGACGAACACATTGCGGAAAAACAACACGCTCATCCCTCCCAGAGTCAGAGCGGCGAGCAGAAAGCGGCCTTGATCAAAGCCCTCACACAGCGCAACGAAACGCCGATCGACCCCAACAGGACGCACCACCTCGATGGCGCACCCTCACAAACAATCAACCTCAACGGGGGCAACGTCAAACTCGTGATTCAAGAAATCCAGCGGCGGTTCCGACCCTTCAACGTCCCTCCCGTTCCTCAACCGATAGGTGATGCCGAAATTGACGCCGCAGAAGCCAAGGCGGCGGAGGTCGAGAAGCAAGAGGAAATGCAGGCCAAAGCACTGGAAGTGGAGATCGAGCAGCAGGAATACGACCACGACCCCTACATCCAGCAGGTTGTCATCAACGTGCCCCGCGACGCGGATCTGCAGAACGGCAGGTTCTTCACTAGCGGAACGACAATGATGGAGATTCAGAACCCCGAGGCTGGCGAGGCTGTGCCAGAAATGGAACCTAGGCGAAGCAGAATCGGACGAAGACGGAAGACGGGGGATATCTCTCCTGGTCGGAGAATACAGCAAGGCACAATGTACGCCATAAGTGTCAAGAGGCAACGGCGGCTGAAGATGAAGAAGCACAAGTACAAGAAGTTGATGCGCAAGACGAGGAATCTGAGGAGGAAGCTCGGGCAGATATAATGTGGTTTTGGATGCGACCTTAAGGGTTTGGACCGTCTTGCATTGTTTTCCACGCGTCGAACCGCACTGCTCTGCACTGCCTTACCTTGCATTCATTGCGAGGTGGCGATTCTTCGCCCTGCTAGACATATTCAACAGATATGGTTGACGGAACAAGCGAGAGATACTGCGCACTGCATCGGCATCTGCATTCAAGGCGTTATAGAGCGAGGGCAGCATGTCGTCTTTCACCTGCACGCTACCTTCCCATCTCTGCCACGCATGTCTTAATCGATAGCACTGCCTGCAGCGCTCTGAGCATACTGCTCAATGGCACGCGTCAGCAGAACAGAAATACTACGAATCGTCTCTCATAGAGGTCTCGTCTCTCATGAAAGTCTCGTCTCTCATGAAGGTCTCGTCTCTCACTTGACATGTCGTCTCTCACTTGACATGTCGTCTCTCACGAAGGTCTCGTCTTTCATGGAGGTCTCATCTCTTACTCTCGCACGCTCATTCTCACACTCTCATTCTCTCACCCTTTGCTCAACCAGTCAGTCAGTCAACCAGTCAATCAATCGCCACGCAATGAATTGGTCAGAGTCAGTAGGTCAGCTACATACTAAGGTATCTAGGTACCTAGTCACCACATCATCCACCGATAATTAGATGACCGAACAAGTCACCGAAAAGACAGACACCGGACACATCCTACTGCAGTCATCTACGGAATACTTACCTCGCACTCATACAGTACGCTGCAAGTTGGTAATTACCTCTACGTAGCTGATATGGACACACACAACCTGCCCGTTTGATCTACCTGCTTGCTTAACCCCACACGTTTGTCCGCGCCATACGTGTGTTCTAACGTGGCATTGTAGAAGTTCTGCTCCCACATACATAACACAGTACGAGTATTGTACATAGTCGCCCCACGCTGGCCCTTGAGTTACTGTGAGCAGATCGGTGGCCGATCTCGGAGCGGAGACAGGTCACCAGGGCCACAGCATTGCGCCACAGCCACTGGGCCACCTGATCAGTATGCACTGTGTAGTGTGGGAGTATGTACGGAGTAGGTAACCAGAACATTACGCAGCCAGTTGGTGTCAGTTCGGCCTGGTAAAGTCACTGCGGAAGGACCTGGTACGTACCTAAGGTACTGTAGCTGGTAGTCTATTAACGCTAGGCTTCACCTGCAAGTCATCTGTCACGCGCGCGTGGAATGGGTGCTAAGGTTGGGGGATACATAATGCTGCAAAACGATTACCCGACCGTGATGCCCGCGAACGCCTCGAGGCAGGGTGGTCTCCTTGCCCTTGCTAGCTCTGGTCTTGTATCTCACCAGGTGGAAGGTCCGTGGAGGTTATGCACGAAACAGGCAATGCGAGGGTCGAATGCCTACAATACGACGCAGACTTTACAGTGGTCCTAAGTTTCTTGCAATACACTATACTGTCCTATTCCGAAGCCCTGGTAGGCAGCAGGCAAACCATTAATGCCAATGCCGCCATTTCTGTGCTCAAAGAAGTTCTAGCATTTGATACATAATCGTCGGGTTCCAGGTCGAGTTCCTTTTCCATAAACTCGCCCTGGGTGTGATGTGGTGTGTTTGATCGGATGATTGTGGGGTGCCAATTCGTGCTGAACTGGCGTGGTGGCATCGATTGTAATTGAGAAGTCCAGTCTCTCGCTTCCCATCGTACTTCTCGTTGTTTGTGCTTCCCGCTATGTCTCACTCTGAAGCTCTCATTCTCGCGGTGACGCTCCAGCGCAGCCGTCATGTTTTCCCTCCTCGTCTAGCAGGTGACATCGGTCTGTGCCTTGGAGTTCATCAACAGCGCGACAATCAAGCCGTAGAGTCCCAACACCTCGGCGAAGATCAGGATGAGAATCATTCCGACGAACAGGCGAGGCTGCTGAGCGGTACCTCGCACACCAGCATCACCAACGATACCGATGGCGAAGCCCGCAGCGAGACCGGCAAGGCCGACGGACAGACCGGCGCCGAGTTGAATGAAGCCGGTGAAGAGAGCCTCCTTTTGCGAGAGGTTGTCGGAAATTAGCACCGAGACGACTAGGCCGTAGATACCGATGATACCAGCCATAATAACGGGGACAATGTCTGTAAGGATGCGTCAATTGAATTGATCTGATCTGTGAAAGAGAGACGAGCGCACTCTTGACGATGAGGTCAGGTCGAAGAACACCCATGGCGGAGATACCGACACCAGACTTTGCGGTTCCGTATGCAGCACCAAAGCAGGTGAAAACGATGGCGGATGTGCAACCCATGGCACCGAAGAAGGGCTGTTGAAGAGTGTCCGGGTTAGTCTCGAGTCTCAAGCGAGGAGCTGCTCATTGAGGCGCTGCAGTGCGTCATAGGGTTCGACCGGGAAAGAACATACCGCATATACGGGACTATAAGGACATTCGTATCAGCAGATATACACATAGAACATCACGCCTCGGCCGGTGTGTCGACTGCAAGCTCTGCCCAGCTTATCGACAATGACGGGCGCAGGCTGAAACGAAACGAAGGCGATGGGGGGCAACAGGAGAACGTACCAAAGATCGGAAGACATCTTGACTGATGGAGTCGCCTTTGTAGGATTCTCAGGTGGCCTGTTGCTGAGAGTGAGCTTGTAGATGTCGATGAAGGCGAGCAAGATGAAGGCTTTGCAGTGCTGGCGGCGAAGAGAGATGCAGTGGTTGATGATGTTTCGAAGATCGAGTTTGGAAGGGAAGCTCCAACCTTGGACTTGGCAGCCTGCCGGCAATGGAAGGTCTGCCGAGAAACCTCGCTTCTCCGCATAAACTTTTTGTCACAGCCAGAAAATAATTTCTCAAACGCGACTCACTCACTCAAGCAACACCAGGTGATACAGTCACTGTTCGAGCAAAGGGCGAGCCAACGCAAGGAACCCTTTGCTGCGGAGAGTCTTCTTAAACCACATCTTCTCACTCCCGTCACTTTCGCATACCTCTTATCAACCCCACGACAGTCGCTATGGCCGACAATCCAAGTGCCGCCTGGCCCGTTGCCGACGAAGCGTTGTCGCAAAAGATTCTCGACACCGTCCAGCAAGCTTCTCACTACCGCCAGCTCAAGAAGGGTGCCAACGAAGCCACCAAGACTCTCAACCGCGGCACCGCCGAGCTAGTTGTCCTCGCCGCCGACACATCTCCCCTCGCCATTCTCCTTCACCTGCCCCTCCTCGCCGAAGACAAGAACGTACCGTACGTGTATGTGAACAGCAAGACCGCGCTGGGCCGAGCTTGTGGTGTGAGCAGGGCGGTTATTGCGGCCAGCATTACCACGAACGAGAGTAGCGATTTGATGCCCCAGATTCGGGAGCTCAAGAATCGCGTGGAGAGATTAATGATCTGAAGAGCTAAGGTCAGCGGATCTGCTCCCGCGAGGCACGTGGGTCAGCTAAGAGGTTTCATTTCGAACCCTAGAATCCAGAGTGTGATAAAGGCTGTCGCAAGACTGGGCGTGTGAGGAGGGTCTGTGGCTGCATAGCGGGCTCGAACCTACGGCCATAGCCGAAGGAGGGAACAGCGTCAAAACTCGACAGTGACTGAGGACACCGGTACCGGTACCGACACCAACGAAGGCTGAAAGAAACTACGTTCCATGTGCTTTGGGTATCATGCTCTCAGCCCTGCCTGAATCACGGCTCAAAACGAAAAATACATTCTAATAACCAGCTCATACCCGCTCATTCCTCTTCGTTGCTATTGTGCTCGAACAGCCAGGACCTCATATTTCATGGCGATGAATGCTTGAGCTTCATTCCCCCACCAACAAATTCCCTTGCTCTGCGCCGTCAAGGACCCTCCTAACATGTCCTTGCTCCAGCTTCCTCGCCCTGTCCCTGCCTTCCTCGAGTCTCTGGACGCCCAGCCGTATGTTCTCCACGTGCACAGCAAGGGGGATCTCCTTGTGCCCTTTCAACACCTCCGCGCTGGAAACCCTCGACCTGAGCTCCTCCAGCTCAGCCCCCATAACCTGCAATTTCAGAATCGTCGCACTGACATGAGCCCATGCAACCTTCCTATACTGACCCACTTGTCTCAACAACCCCAGCTGATTATTGAACTTCCCCAGCTTAGCTCGGTTCCCGCCGAGTAGGGTCCAGAGATGTGAAAGAATCTCGTCTTTCTCTGCCTGAGCTGCGATGTTGTCATGCATGGCGATGGCGTGAATGACGTCCAGTCGATCTTCCAGGTTTTGCAGGACGTAGAGTAAGGCCTGTGCTTCCTCGATAAGCCGCTCGATCTCGTCGGAAACGACGCGTGTGTGAGCGATGTATTGGTCTAGAAGCATTGCTTCGTTGAACTGTACGGGCTTGAACGGCGCGAGGATCTTGTCTTGGACAAAGCTTGGGATGACACCTCGTGACGATTGTTTGTGTGCCATGTCGTCCAACACACGTTCTGTCCAACGAGCCGTGCTGAGCACGATGTCAACGCCCCTGCCGACGTGCGAGTTGAACTTCTGCAGGTCGTACGAGGCCATACGAGCCGTCTCAATAAAGCCGTCAAACTCCAGAACCATCTCATTGCGAGACGCGAGTTGTGAGTATCGCACAATCTGGCGAAGGTCACGAATCGAAGTCTCCGACCGTTTCATGTCTAGAGGCAGGGTGACGCCTGTTGCGGACTCGGACAGTATCTCCTCAAATTGAGATTGCGTCTTCATCAGCGCATCAAACTCGACCGGGGCCGAGGTGCCAGAGGAGATTGTCGGGCTATCATGGTTGGGTGACGAATAGCGGCAAATCGGCAGACTAAGAAGTGAGAGTCCCGGAATGCGACATATTGGAGATAAGGCGGTATATATCGAGGTGGTCAAGAGGTTCTGCACAAGCATCAATATGCCTGCGAACAGATAGGCCGCCAAGAGCCATGAGATAGGTCGTTTCAAGGCTTTCAGTGTCTGCCCCAGGATATCCAGGAGCCATTCAGCGGCATGAACCAGGATGAGAACAACCTTATCGATGACTGGAGACGACGCTGCCCGACGCGCCCGCACTTTGTTCGCTTGGCCCGACCGTACTGATATTGTGGATTGCTTCAAAGGAGTCCTCTTGGTAGGGGTGGCAGGCTTGCGCTTTTGGGCGTTCCTGTCCGATGGCGGTATATTCGTCGACATAGTTGGCATGATAAATTGCGGCTCGTGTGGTGCGGGCGGGGTCATCCTAGGAGACTGGCGTCGGTCGCGCACAATACGAGTCATTTTTGGATCGCGCCTGACTTCGTAGTCATGCTCCTGTTCTGACTCTTCGGAGCGTTCGTCCCAACTGATACTTCCCTCACTGTCCTCATCCTCCACTACCCACGAACCGTCCATATCGGAAGTGCGCTTGGTAGGCATTTTATATGCCGATTGACGTAGGTTCGGTGAAGTTGAATGTGGCTGACCAAGGTCTGTACGTTACCTGTAGAGGGACAGTCTGGGAAGGTATCCAGCCTTGATCGCTGCATATGATGGCCATCACCGAGCGAGGCCAGTCATTGTAATATCACTTGGCAACTATTTCTTCAACTTTGAGGGATGGGTATCAATATCTGACGGAACGTGAATATTCGCCACCTTTACCCGAAGACAGCACTATGACAGGCGACAGCGGCCAGGTCGCGTAGGGGCCCGTTGTTTGCGAAGAGGCATCCACGCCTCCAGTTAAACGTCGCCCGTTACGTCACATCAGTGCCGTCCAATAGCAGATCGCCGCAGCGATGTTTCAGCCTTGTCTTCTACCTCGTATTACAACTCACCAACTTCACTCGGAGTTCAGTTGGGCTTTACTTATAATCCGCTTGCTGATTCTTTGCCACAGTAAAGTTACATTTGTGTGGCTAACAAGGTTCTACTAACCTCTCCATATCTATGGCGCATCATGATCAAATGCTTACTGAAATACTTAGTGATAAATCCTCGACCTTGCAATCAATTGGCATACCATTACCAACAGCCAACTGTATCCCTCAACGACTGACATGTTTTGCATGGTCTCCGCTACCGCAGGACTTGCATTATGACTTGACCGATCGTGCCAACCTCGACTTCTATTGATACAAAGGCCATAATGCATGGACATCGGAAACGACGTGGAAGTATCTCTCCGATTCAGATTCACGGTTGGCCGGCTTTGGGATGGTAATCTCCTTTTGGGATCGAACAGGCACAGAAGAAACCAGTCATACAACGAAAATGTTTGTAGCTTGATTTTGTGCGCAAATGCCGTCTTGTCCATTTGGGAAGCCGCCACCGCGCAGATTGGAAGCACATCACGTCGTCATATAAGGCTGGTTATCAGAATTGTCAATCATGCGTCGGAAGATTGCGGCGGTTGAATGACTTACAGTCTCCATCTTGAGACATCGAGGGAAACTCCAACAACAAGGTCGTAGCGGGGACTGATCATCGCAAAGCTTGGTAAGGCTCGTCAGACATACGCGGTTGGGATACACTTGCGGAGCTCGGCCAAGAGAAGTGATGTTGCGCCTCGTAGAATAAAGCGCTACCGGGCAGTTAGATGTCCCAGCAGCAAGCGGTCTTATCGCCCACATGCTTAACGTCGCCCCTACGTTCTTCCTTGATCATATCGGCTCGAATGGTCTTGTTCAAATTTCGATCTCTGCTCCAGCGTTAGGATGGTAGGGAGTGTTATCAGAAAGGATCTCGTTCTCGTTCCGAGGCAGGGCACGGCTCTGGCGACACCATGGCCGAACCGCGAACTGCTAAAGTCGCGTCTCTGCCCTCTCCTTTCTGAATCCAGACATCCCATTTTTGCCATGCTGCTGCAAATCCGTTCTGGTCTTTGGTCGTGTCAGGCTTTGTATCGTGCAATCTCCTACAGGCTATGGTGATGGGCTCATGCACGAAGAGAGGGAGGAGATTTTTATACTGAAAGTTTCGAATTGTGAGGGCGGATGCTTCTCCATGAATTTTGAGTGCTAGAGCCTTTCCAAGCACATCCAACATCAACACTGATGTAAGCGGACCATGTACCAGAAGTTTGGGAAGGCCGTACACTTGTCGGGTGTAGTCGCCGTCGAGATGAATAACATGAGCATTGCGCGTCAGAGCACTGAATCTAAAGAGCAGGGTTGCCGAGGGTATCATGGTTTGTGAATAGTCCGGGTCTGACGGAAACGCTATCTTGCGGACTGCAGACGCTGACTTGAGGCTATCCGGAATCTCACGCATGAAACATAGGTACTTTTGCTCTCTGATCAGGATATTGTGTTCGGCCTTTGACATACAAATCTGGTTGCGACTGCCACGGACAGGTTGCCCCTGAGCATCAAGCTCGGGCGCAAACAGATTTTTTGTTATTGTAACCATAACTTTCGCATTGTGCGCATCGGCGTTGCCAACAAGTCGTGTGTCGGTAATCTTTTCGTTAACAGCAACGGACACGGGTCCATGACGCCCCTCAGTCCAAAGGAAAGGTTTTTGGAAGTCCAGATGACCTCCAGTCCATACGCGAAATTTCCATTCGTCGTTAGGAGCATGACGCTGTTCGGCGCCATCATGGGAAAGCTCATGCTCATCAGGTAGACTGTTGAATGACACTTGGTGATAGCCCGGAGGGACGTGATTGGGATATGAAAATTGCGGCAACAAGAGGTGGCTCTGGAGTGTTTTACGCAAGGCTCGGATATTGTCCTTGTCCCATAGACCTTCTTCGGTCGGCAAGACGCGGGACTTCATCTCCTCGAGTTGGTGGGCAAACTCTGTGTTGGCATCTTCCGAGGCTTTTGTGGTAACATCTCGGCAGAAGATCGATCTGATCGCTCCATTGCACCTAATCCGCCGTCTCCGAAGACAAGGTCTCTGAGTCGGTAGACGTAGTGGTGAGGATAAAAGAGGCATAGGAGATGTACTTAACTGGCCCGTAGTCATGAGCACATGTTCGAAGCAAATCAAACAAGTAATGGGCAAGAGAGGAGATGAGATTCAAGTGAGGTCGCCGGTCAGGTGACTCGGTGACGTCTTCGTGTTGTTCCTGCGACGCGCATTCAACGCGTGTACCATGAACCCAGCAGAGCGTTGTCCTTATCCGCATCAGAAATAGGTCGGCATTTCGAGGCCGTAGAGGACTTTACCTATCCGTGGTATCAAAATGTCCTTTCGAAACCGTCCGCTGACCGAGTTACAACCCTCCCAAACACCATCGCGTTACGCGCCATCGACACCCCACGCGATCCGCGCTCTCCAGCAGCGAAGCGGAGCAAAGACACGATCGGTTCGCAGGCGGGCATACAGTGCTACCGTGAGGCCCGAGTCGGCGAGAGGAATCCTAAGGCAACTAGCTAAGCTTACTGCACCCACATCCAACAAGATAGTGCCTACGCCTGGAACGGTGAAAGGGAAGGAGAACCAACAGCCAAATGAAGACGCCGAGGAGAGACTTGGGAAGAGGCCACGCCTGACTCTAGACACTGATGAAAGCCTTGAAAGTGTGGACGCACCTGATATCGGGTCTGAAGAAGATAGTGACCTTCCACTGGCACCAACACCGTCAGTCTTGCTAGACGACGACCATGAACGCAGCGACATTGAAAAGGACAATCCGACCTTTACGCTCAAGTCTATCGAATATGCCGACCACGTACAATCTCCTAGAACCGAGCGAAAGTTACTAAGACGTTCATTTCCCGCATCGGAGCCGGTCATCTATCATGGTGAAGAGGAGTCGACATTTCTCTCTGAACGAGGGAGGAGGGCACCAACACAAGAGCCTACAGAAGCACTGTCACACTACGATTTCGGCACGGTCAACATAGAAGAAGCGAGTTATCGTGAGCAGTTAAAGAGTCCGGAGAAGACACAAGTTGGCGTTGCAGACATCAATACAAGTTACTCACCCATTGAGGATGCAGGCAACGAGACTGAGGCGTTACGACATCTTCAGGCCTTTCACAGCTCCCCATCTTTGGGCCCGCCTGACGACAGCAATGTGGAAATTCCCACCTTCGATGACACGAACTTCCAGTTGTCCGAGCCCGATTTAGCAGCCACTTCAAAGCAGACGCGAAGCGGTCCAGCAGCAGAAGTGGTAGAGGCATCGTTCCAGCAGCACGACCCGCATGAACTCAGAGCCGGCTGGGAGTCTGATGATGAACATCATGAAGAGCATGAAGCTGACCTGGAGGCTGAGCTGGAGGCCGGCCTGGACAAGGATCTAGACGGTGAGGCGCCGGCCGAGCCACAGGCATCACCAGCAAAGCTTTCTAAACCTGCATCCACAGCACGCCGGTCAAGGATGAAGTTGACCCGCCGTGGCGAGATGGTCCCGTCCTTGCCGTCCAGCCTGGTGAAGCGGGTCGCGGTTGGGGCCCAGGAACGTCTGGGCAATCGCCGCTCCAAGCTTGGGAAAGACCACATGAAGGCACTTGAACAAGCCGCTGAGTGGTTTTTCGAGCAGATAGGGGAAGACCTTGAGGCTTACTCGAACCATGCTCGGCGCAAGAAACGCATTGATCAGAGCGATGTGCTCTTGTTGATGCGTAGACAGCGTATTCTGCAAGGAAAGCGTGAGCTTTTGAAGGCCGCAGAGGAGTTTCTTCCCAAAGAGGTTGTGGAAGAGTTAGATCTTGAGTCACCGGCCGAGGCTCGAGTATAGGTTACCACTGATCGGTCCATTCCCAACTTAAGACGATATGGGCCTTGGAAACCTAGGATTTACCAACTGGTAACATGACGAACCCTTCTCGACGGATCGACTGGTTTCTTCTTCAACAACATCCACATCATGAATGTGGTGGCAGCGGATAACGAGTACCTGATGATTTTGATGAGACATGCACGCTCCTTATGGGGAGGCCACTTACCAAGTGAAGATGTACTGTAAATGATTGTTCCTCAAATTCACCTCTGGTGCTCTTCCGATTGGGATTCCTTTAGCTTCTCGATGATAGCTGACCAACAGATCCGGAGTCATAGTCTCTTCGATCCAGACGGGCTCGGCACTGGCGACTTCAGCCATTTCGTGCACGTCGGGGAAGTAGAACTTTCCGCTCTCCGGTCTGTTGCTGGGCGTAAAGAAGTTCTTCTTCCACGGCTCTCTTAGCAGGCCTGAGACCGTGAGTTCGCCTTTGGGCAGAGAATCTTGGTCTCTGTCGACCTGAAATCTCTTCTCTTTACTGATCCATCCTCTGTTGACGAGTATCGTGCTTCCGTCCTCTCGCTCCAAGGGCGTAACAACCATAAACCCATCCTTCCCATCGTGTGTCCGTGGCCCAATCAACATCTCCTTATCGTGTCTGAACCGCCCCGTTGCATAAACTCGGCGATAATCAATTTCATGGATCGCGTCAGGGTCGATTCTCGGAGGTAAAGGTAGAGGAGGTCGAACAAGTCGATCCTCGTATCTTGCAATGAGTTTGGTCTTCCAGTCGAGACGTTGGACCTGCCAGGAGCCCAGCGCGAATGCGGTGATGGGAATCAAGGCTAACAGGGCAATGCCAATCTTGTTGTGCTTCTCTCCGATGCGGACGAGACGGGGAGGGGCGTCGACTATTGACACGAAATCGGCACTGTTGTTCAGTGGTGCTGGGGAGGATTCCTTTCCGCTTGCAAGGTGCCGAGACTGTATTCTATCGAGCCGGTGAAGGGACGACTTGAGGCGTGGAAGTAGTGAGCGAAGAAGCTTCAACTCATACTTGGCCATCGTGAAAAGCCCGATCTTACGGGATACGGACAGTCAGAAGAAATGGCAGTGAAGCTCGTTATAGATTTCTCAGAGTGGCATTGATCTAGACTTCCACCATTTGCGCGTCTCCAAATGACGTTGACAAGGCTACGGTCCTTCGTCCCACCGACCACACTTTCCGCCTTACACTGCTACAGACGCGCACTCAGCATGTTTCACGAAGGGGATCTGCAGAGTGGCATAGAACTGGCTGTCCAGCAGTCCAAGGCCGTGCTGTGCTTTGTTGATGGTGAGCCGTACATCCCAGCCAGGGCCATACCCTCTAATATGGCGACAAGATGACACGGAGACGAGCGCTCAGTGGAAAGACATCTTGGAAGATGAGACCGTAAGTCTCTGGTGCCAGAGTTGCGACGCATAGCTGATCTTCCGGCACAGATATCTCACGCCATCGCAGCCCAGGCCGTTGCGCTCCGACTCCAGGCAGGGTCGCCAGAAGCGGGCTTCCTCACCCCGATTTGCGCAATCAACAGCACGCCGGCCATCGTTGTCATCAAGTAAGAGGCTTTGGCGAGCTGTTGATTCGGAAGGTTGACAAGAGCAGGGATGCCCAAGTCCAGATGAATCTTCAGTCTGCCGAAGTACCTTTCAAGGAATTGAAGCCAAGGCTTTCGACAACATTCAGTACACAACAAAATCGACAAGCTCAGGAAACCAGGTCCGTGGAATTGGATCCTCTGCTGAGCTCGCGCTAATCGGTCATCAGTGAACCCTCCTCTACAGACGCCTCCGATGTGGCTGTCGAATACCTAGACCTCCAACCTCAACCGGGCCAGATGAGACTGCCGAACAATGCCTACGATGCTCTACGGAACTATACCCAGAAACTCCTCGACGAAGGGAAACCCCATTCAGATGTCTTCGAAACACAGTTAACCCTGTTGAACAACATACCTATTTTCAAGGAAGAGGTGTCAAACCTGCGAGGGCCTAAATCAAGGCGAGAACTTTCAGAATATGCAAGGTCACGGCTACTGCGACTTCCAGCTGTCGGGCTGAAGATACCGGACCAGAGTAAAACAGCTGCGGCGTCATCCTCACAACTGCCTCAGCAATCAATCGCGCCATCAAATCCACCTGTCGCAGACTCGGAGGGCGAAGGAGTCTACCCAACACCAAACCGTACGGCACCAGCACCGCAGACCCAGTCGCAGTTACATAACACTCCACATACCGACTCCTCGCAACAAGCCGCAATTTTCGAGCCTGATGAGAAACAGAAAGCCCAACGGCAGGAATACATCCGCATGCAGCGCGAGCGCGAACAGGCCGCACAAGCCGAGCGCGAACGGATAAAGGCGCAAATAAAAACTGACCGCGAAGAACGACGCCGAGTGGACGAGCTTCGCAAACAAGGCTACCGGTCATCAGAAACAGACACGGATTCGACTTCTACCTACGCCCGTGGGGGGGCTAGATCTCACGCGACCGCGGACGTGCGGGTCCAAGTCCGCACGTTCGATGGCTCGACTTTGCGAACATCACTGCCGGCGTCCTCACGTATAACCGACAAGCTCCGCCCCTGGATCGACGAAGCCACGAGCACAAACGTCCCATACAACCTCAAGCTCATACTCACTCCCCTGCCAAATCGGACTATTGAAGCCGGCGAAGAAGATACTTCGCTCTCAGATTTGGGTATCGTGGGAAGTTGCACCCTTGTCATGGTGCCCGTGAAGGGCTATGTGGAGAGTTACTCGACTGGTGCGGGCGGCTTGATGGGGCAAAATGGGCTGTTAGGCGGTGTGGGAGGGATGGTGAGTGGGGGATACAATATCGTTAGTGGCACGGCGGGGTGGGCTTTGGGCGGCGTCAAGTCCCTGTTGGGCTATGGAGGCCAGCAGGTGGGAACAACTGGCGCGAGTAGTAGCAGCACAAGCACACCCAGTGCGGAACAAGGTGCTGGAGGACCCAAGAACGTGCGGATTCGCACTCTGGCGGACCAAAGGGCGGAAGAAGCGAAGAAGAACCAGCAATTTTACAACGGCAATCAGTTGAACTTTGAGCCGAAGAAGGACGACGATGGAAAGAAGAACTGACGGCCGGAAAGGGATCTGAATGCCGCATGTGTGATTAACTGCATTGGAGCAATATATACGACCAAGACGCTGAACCAAGAGGGCAATCAATGCATAGCTCCAGACGGATCGGCCAGCCTTGCCCTGTGTTCCGGACATCATGTCTCCCGTCGTATACACCTTCGAGGCTGTCAATGTGCCCCTGAACAAGAGCTTGGGATATCCCGCCGTGACCATCGCGTGAGAGACTTGCATCTACTGTACTCTCAGTCCCACACAATCAGAAATTCAAGAGGCTCAATAGTTCGTGGAGTGCCTGACCACCCTCGCTTCAAACATTGAGATACCCTACGTAGATACCTCGACTGCCCCATGGCACCCTGAAATCCTTCCGGCAGTGACACTGATCAACCCCGCAAAACCTTTAGCCCTGTGCGCATCTCAAGACCAGAATTAGGGTTAAGCCCAGATCCAGACTCACGACGAGACCCGGATCAATGCACAAGCACAGGCACAGACCCCGACACAGGCACAGACTCAGACACAGACATGAATCCAAATTCACAGGACGAGCCCCTTATCGAGGACGGTACCTTGTCCTCAACGTACTCGCCTGAGGCGCCATACGTCCGTCGCTCAACAACGTCACCACCACGACGGTGTGCATGATCGGTCGCCGCCCTGCCTCTGAGTCTGGCTCTGCTTCCGCTTCTGCTTCTGCACGACGTTCTTGACGAGCACCACCACCACCACCACCACCACCACCCTCACCACCCTCAGAGGCATGTTCCGTCACGGCTGGGGTGCCGAGCGTGTATGTGCTAGGCGCGGAGGTGCCAAAGACGATGCCGCATTCTGGCAGTGTGGTGGAAGTACTGGCGGTAAGAGGCTTCGACGGACTTGGAACTGAATCTGGCATCGTAGATTCAGTTCCAATTCTAGTCGTATCTGGACTTACGTCCTCAGGCACGGTGCTGGATACTTGTAGCGAGTCGATCTCGAACCCTCCGATGGATGACGATTTTGTCGGGACCACATGTCCCAGTGATGTTAAAGAGCTGCTCGGACCAACGGCCACGGGCGACGCCGTCGTGATTACTGTCTTGACGAGGGTGATAGTTCGTGTTCTGGTCGATTCAGTATCGGTGCTCGAGAGTCTCGAAAGCATTGCGCTCGGTAAGAGGGCCGCCGTAGACACACGACCCCCAGCGTGCGGGATTGGAGACACGGTGAACGATCCGATGGGGCCGTATGTGTCCCTGGTCATGCTGGTTCCTGTTCTGGTGGTAAGGGTGTTTACTCCTTCTGGGACTGTCTGCATGGGAGGCGGTCCCGAGACTGTAACGTTGCTCGTCACATACATTGTCGTCCGCACTCGAATTGTCGTTGTGGAAGTAGGCGTCAAGGAAGGGGAAGCGTCAAAACTGAACAGCGACGGCGACCAAGACGGCAGCGAACTCCCCTGAGCAGGTGAGATTGAGGTATTGCAGCACGTCACGATCGTGGCGGAGGCGAGTTCGGGCTCGGGCTCGTGTCCGCCGTCGGGCTGGGTAGGCGACACTGACATCGGGATCCTCGTATACGTAGAGAAAGGTACGTCAAGGGCCGAAGTACAATCGACGTTGTAGTTTCCTGGCTGCAAATCCTGATATTGACCTGCTGGAGAGCCATCCCCTGTTAACGCCGAGCTGCCTTCGAGCCTTATGGAAGAAGGGTTTGAATCCGTAAAGGGGTCCCACTCGGTGTAGGTCGTCAGAGGTGATATATGCAGCGATTCGGCAGGGACGACTTCCAACGAGTCATATTCGATGGTAAGTGAATTGGTGCGCGTTGAGAATTCTCGCCTGGTCAAGGTATCAGTTGGCACAACATTGGATCGACTGCGCATGAGATACCGGCCTGATGCAAATTCGCTAAGAACAAGCACGCCGCATAGGCCATGTAGCAGAGGTCGCTGCGCAGGCAACCGCGCAGTACGAGAACCGCGCATCTTGGTAGCCACACAGTCAGAAAGAAGAACAGGGTGGAAGATGATCAACTTCCTCTTGGTCCAGTCGTAGTAGTTGGTCAAGGCTTGATGCAGAAGTGGAGACGAGTCTTTGTGTTGATGTTCAAAATGTGGAAGAAAGGATGGTGAGACAGCAAGAGAAGTAGTGGCAAGATATTTTTATGTGCATACGCGACACCCGTCACTCGTGGGAATGGGTCATGTGTTTCGCCTCTGAAATCCGGCCAGGTGCCGGTGTCTCGACGACCTGGTGAAGACGACAAGTCGGTGACATAAACAGATGTGTTGGTCATGAGAGGCTCACTATCAAGAAGCTCGATGCAAAACGTGACCACTCCTTACCGCCGAATCTCCAGCCTCCAAAGAGCTCTTGCGGATGACCCTCAGCTTTCAGATGAATAATAGGAGCGCAAGACAGAGGATCCCACACAGCGCAGACCAACTTGCCAGATCGATATGCGTTCCACCATTTGCATACACCACGACGGTTCCAGGCTGGCTGCCACCGCTACTGCCACCACCTCCTCCACCAGACTGTCCACAACCGGGAGGACCTCCTTGGTACGGGTCACCTGGCGGACCCCAGGTGTAGTAATAGCCGGTCCACTGAGCGCAATCGACTCTGAACCCCTGGTCATTCCAGCAGCATTGCCGCTTTTCGAGGGGATTCTGTGGCAAGGGGGCGATGGTGATGAGAGCCGAGAACGGGGCTTGCGATGTGATCGAAGTTGGTTCTGACGTCGCCGTCCAAAACGTCGTAGGTATGACTGAAGTTACTGTCGCGGTTGTTGTGGTCGGCACCAACAACTCTTCGGTTTGGATAGGTAGCCGCGTGACGGCAAAACTGACGGCAGTTTGGACGAACAGTAAGATTGTGAACCAGGCCATTTTGTTCGCGGTGAAGATGTTGTAAGTGGGAAGCCGCGGGAGGTAGCTGGAGCTCAGGTATAATAGAGCTTGGGAGCTTTTCTGTCACCTTGGCTCTGAATGGTTCTGGACATTTCGAGCTGCATGCCGAGTGACGGGCATGAAATTGATTTGTGCGCTCTCGACGGCTTCTCGGGCATCAAGTGAGAATCGGACCACTGAGTAGACTTCCTGTTCATGGTACCTGCTTCTGCGTGGCTGATGTCGGTGAGCACAAGGCGGCCCGGCGTGGCTCGCTCTGATTGGCGGCCTTGACAGCTTTCCCTTGCGCCCAAAGCTGCACCTCGGACAATTCCCAGCTCCACATTGGCTCCAACCCGAGTGACAGAAGCTTGAAGGAGGGCGAGATTGTGACAAGGTAGAGTCGGAATGCAGAAACCGAGATGTGCTGGAGGATTGTCTTGCATTCACCACCTGCGTCATCTGTGAGTGCTGAACTTGGCGCCCAAACTCGAGCACAGAAATGCCTCGAGAATTTGGAGACTCGTATAGCGTGAGCATGTCTCGTATTTGAATTTCGTAGGGGACGAACATTTTTCAGCAAGCTCACTTGCGCTGTGTCAGGTCATAGGTATGTCATCATGCTGAGGTTGTGGCGGTACACTTGTAACGAGGGAGTCGCCGAGGATCTCGAGTGTCCTCTTGTATATTCTTGATAATGCAAGCGCAACCGACATGGGTTGTTCGTCGTCATCGTCCTCGTCGCGCTGTCCTTCCTCGTCCCTCTCGTTGTCATCAACGTCCGCGTCAGCGTCAGTGACATCCTGTACGCTTGCCGCGTGTCCATTGGATGAGGCTGCGTTAACAGCCGCGATCCGAGTCTCTTCGATCAGTGACTTGATCCGGACCTTTTCTGTCACCGAGACCTGAGTGTTGGTGGCAGATATGGCACCATTCTGCGTAGGTTGTAACAGGCTGGCAAAACCCTGATCAATCTTGCTCAGCAGGGGAAAAAGGGAGTTCGAGAAGGGAAAGGCCTGGAGGTAAGAGCAAGCAAGTCCAGCGAGTTGTAGCAGATACGGGATCTGAATGGATGGTGTGCCACTGATCCAAACAACGTCTACAAGCGGCTCGACGTCTGCGACGAACTGATCGTATGTGGTGTAGCCCGGGGTATCATCGTTTTGCAGACCTTCGTCAGTGAACTTCTTCGCATATCTTCTTGTGATATTCAGAATGTGGTTGTCTAGGTAGATTATTAGCGCAATCTCTTTCTGTGAGCCTGGCTGAAGGCGGTGCGTGCGAGGAATCGGCAGGCTAGAGGCTCGACTCGATGTGGACAGGTTGCTCGGGGCGGGAGAGGCAGCCGAGGCAGGAGGAGTAGGGAGCGTCTGAAGATTCGAATAGGCCATGGCTGAACAATGGCCGGCTGTAAAGAAGCTGATGGATGGGCGCGGTACCGTCACCAAAGGTGAATCGACGCTTCGCTCAACTTGAGAGCATACGAGGCTCTATCTTGCGCCCCTCAACATCAAGCCAGACCACTTCCATCAGAGCAAGGAGCAGACGTCACACTCTCTTTATACCATAACAGAAGGCGAAATGTTGGCCAAAGTCGTGGAGTGACTTGAATCTGAATGGAGACCTAAGTACGAGGTACCAGGTCAACGCAATCAAATATGACGCATGCACACTATCGTGAGGTCCTCACGCGGTCGTCTTTCGGGACCTGTTTTCTTCCCAGGTGCCACGCGATTATCTATTTACACGGTAGATAGGTATCAATCAACATCTTCAGGACCTTCATCAACGTACAGTACATGCAGCCGAGTATCCGGAGTACGGGGAGAAGCAAGCCTCGCCTCAGCATCCCGCTTCACATGGCAGCCCGTGGTGAGAGTGAAATCACGTCTTACAACATTGTCCCGAAACACCGAGGCCGTCGTGCTAATACCGTCGACTCTGCGTGTGGACGAGATGGGTGACTTTTCTCACAAAATCGAAACTAATGCTAAACTTCTCTATTTCTATTCGAGTGCCACTTGTCTGAGTTTCTGTCGTCTGTCCTAACATGACAGCCTGCCCATTCCAGGCGAAGTCGGGATGGCTTCACAAGACGACAATGACACCCAACCCTTGGCTATTGTTGACTCGCATATCCACCTCTACGCAGCTTCTCACATTCCGTCGTTGAACTGGACAGCTGACCTTCCCAAGGATCACCGCCTGAACAGACAGAACTCTGTGGACCAGTACCGAGCAGCTACCGCGCAACACTCGGACCGCCTTCTTGGTTTTGTGTTTCTCGAGACAGACCGGAAGTCCGGCCTCGAGGAGACTCAGTGGACAGACGCTCTCGAAGAAGTTGAATTCTTGCTGAGGATCGCACGAGGTACACCGCGTGAAGGGGAAGGCCACCGTCCCGAGGATGGCAAGCTGGTTCTCGGAATCGTCCCATGGGCTCCTGTGCCAGCTGGCGAAAAGGAGTTGCGAAATTACGTGCAACGCGTTCGACAGCGCGCGGGGGACGAGTGGCGTCTCATAAAAGGCTTCCGGTACCTAGTCCAGGACAAGCCGAAAGGCGTCATGCTCGACCCGCAGTTCATCGAAGGGTTGCAATGGCTAGGTAGTCAGAATCTCACCTTTGACTTGGGCGTCGATGCACGGTCGGGAGGACTCGGCCAACTCGAAGAGGCATGCGAAATGATGGACCGTATCTACTACGCCCTCGGCAGCTCAAGCACAGTCAGAATCATCATCAACCACTTCTGCAAGCCCAACTTGCGACTTTCCCCTGCAGAAGCACTGGCAGGGCATCCGGACTTTGCGAAATGGTCCGAGTGCATCGAGCGAATGGCATGTCATCGGCACACGTACATGAAACTTTCGGGATTCTTCTCCGAACTGCCAGCGCAAGAGGAGAACCACCCAGCAGACATCGGTGCATTAGCGGCACGCACGAAGCCCTGGGTCGACACCGTTTTCAGAGCTTTTGGCCCTTCACGAATCATGTTCGGCTCCGACTGGCCAGTGTGCAACGTTGGGGGTCCCGGCATCGCGAAGTCATGGCATCATTGGCACGATCTCGTGGACGAGATTCTCAGAGCGCAAAGCCTGAAGCGCGATGAAAAGGCGCGAGTATGGTCCGGCACGGCCGTGGCGGCGTATAACATCCGTCTCTAAACAATTGACTCTGGACACAGAGAACAGGTACTACCGACATCGTTCCATGAGCTTTGCATATTCGGTTCAGTCACTGAAAGTTCACGAAGGCGCCTCCGTCAACCAATATCGCTGCGCCAGTAACGTAGCCACTCAGTTCTCCATGGGCGAGAAACAGCGCCGGCCCCGCCATATCATCCGGCCTGCCCAGCCTCCTCAGAGGGATCCGCCCTTCCATGTACTTCTTCTTGTCACTCCCATCCTTCAGATCATCATCATTCAGCTGCGTGCGAATCGTACCGGGAAGAAGGGCATTACACCGGATGTTATACCGGCCCAACGCCGTGGCGGTCGACTGCATGAGACTCAGGATCCCAGCCTTGGTGGGCGTATAGTGGCATTGCTGGGCGCCCCCGACCAGTGCCGAGATGCTCGAGACGCCAATGATACTGCCCCCCTGCGGTGTCTGCCGGGTCATCTGCCGGGCCGCGGCCTGGACCGCGTAGAAGGCGCCGGACAAATTGGTGTTCACGTGGCCCTGGTACAGCTCGGGAGAAATGTCGAGGAATTCCTCAAACTTGCAGATCCCGGCGTTGGAAACGAAGGTGTCGAGTCTGCCGAACTTGGAGACCGTCTGCTCCACGAGAGAGTGGCCCGTTTCGGGCACTGAGATGTCTCCTGGTACGGTCAATAGCGGCACGTCATCAAGGTTGTGCAGTTCCTTTGATGGCCACCTGGCTTTGATGGCGTCGAATGCTTCCGTGCGGAGAGACGTGAGGAGCCGGTCCTCGTCCTTGTTGTGTGACGCCAGGTAGTTTATGGCGACTTTGGCGCCGTGCGACAGGAAGAGGATCGTGATCGCTCTTCCAATCCCGGTGAGCCCACCCGTGACTGCGCAGACCTGCCCAGCGAGTAGCGGCGGGATGGTCATTGCGTAGCTGAGAGTGGCAAGTCGACGTAGATTTGTTGTCAGGATAGGCTGAAAAGATGCCGTCCAAACTGAATTGGCTGCCAAAGATCTGGCCTCGATTCTAGACTCGGCCGGAAACAAGTTTAATGGATGAACTGCGGTCTTCTAGCTGCGACTGTTGATTCCCTGTTTCAATAGACGTTCGGCACTCCCCTTTGTCGTTTATTCTGTAAGGTAGTATAGGTATAGTGAGTTAATTAGCTACTTCTTCACCTTGCAGACAAAATGCCAACCGCAACCTTCGTGAAGCATTCATCCGGCCACCCCACATGATTGCCTCGACCGAGATTGTGCGAGCGAGGGGGAATGTGCTCGGGTAAACTCACGCCGAGCTGACTTTCTCACTCCGACGGCTGTGTTGTACCTCTTCGCCTACATTACAGAGGACAGTACAGTAGATAAGAGGCCGGATTTAGTATCCTGTGACCCCGACTACCGAGCAATGTGAGTACCTGATATCGTGAAAGAACAGTGTCGTCTACGGGGAAACGAAGATTGAAATTCCATCAATCGACATTTGACCATCGACCACACCACGAAAAGACAGCACCTGTCATGTTGGCCCACGAGGGATGAGATGGTCATTTCCATACCTCATACCAAGTCTGTCAAGCACGTACGATTCTGTGGGCACAACATCCCGTTGCTCCGCTGTGCCGCTTGCAGACTGGATCTTAACCATCAAACACATTCCCTATGCACCGACCGAGCAGCCCGTGGACGCGTGCTCACCCTGACTCGGGGCAGGCAGCTCGACATCCGTTTGCCCCCTTTTTATTGCAGTCTGCACACACTTCGTCTGCCTGCATCGAGTCTCCTATGTATGAGACAAATGCTCTTGTCTCCGGCCTGGCTTCGAACTGCTTGGACGTGTCCAGGTCGACCTGCCTCAAAGCGCTATCTTTGGTGCGAAACAACGTCCCATCTTTCGGAGGGCATATGGGCTCAGATCCTTTTCAATTTGGCGGCAGGACCCTCATCTACACTCTCGCCGGATCGTCTAAGCCGTCACCTCCTTCCATCTTGCATGGCGCAAGTCGTCGACTCATCCAGCTTGGAAGAGCAGGCCGGGTTGAATCAAGGCTCGCCCAGCCACTTACTTACCATTGAGGCACGTCAATATGGCCAGCTGTTCAGCGATCAACCCGCGAATTCGGTTTTCTACTCGATCGACGGGTCGACGGGTCTGCTGTGCTGGAACGGACATTCGGCATTCAACAGGCAGGATAATGCTGCCCTTTGAGCTAAAGGTCGCATAGGAGTAGGCAGGCGGGGACATGCCGGTGAGGCGACGAGCGTCAGAACCAGGACCAGAGACGAAAGTAAACCCGACGTTTGTACGATGAACTTCGAATTTCGGAGGATCGCGGCGTGCTGAGCTCGAAGTGCAGAAGCAAATCTTCCTCCCTGCAAAGACACCGCAGATATTGGAACTGCCTTAGCTTGACCCCTCAAGCTGTACAGCTAGCTCGTGGTTTCTGTGCGAAGGACCGCAAGCACGTCGAAGCCGGTAGACTGCCAGTACCGGGTCTGGTGTCCCGTTTCGAAAGGCGACAACAACGCAATTTTGGCTGTGAGAAGAACGGGAAAGTGCAGAGGAAGGACGTCGCCATACTGGGCGGTTCTTGCCGAATCAGCATACCAATTCGGATCAAGGGTCACCGCGACAGATAGGTAGGAAACGCTCGAGTTGCCGGTCGGTCCTGCTGTCGGCCTGCGCGATCGGTCTCTGACACTGACATTGACACTACCTACAGTACGAGTGTGCAGTACGTACCGGGTCCATTACGTGACTTCAGGGGCTTCTCACGCGCACGTTTGCCGGACGAGCGGCTCTCATGGTTCACTACGCCAGTATTCAGCCACCTGCAGGCAAGCCATTATAAAGACTGCACGCGGCCGACACAAAGGTGGAACGTACCTAGATACGTACCCGGTACCTAGTCCGTAGGTAGTGGCAGACACAAGTCAACACTGTAGCCACGGTTGTGCCAAACTCCATTCATTGAAGTCGAAACTGAGATCGAAATCGAAATCGAAGACTAAAACCGAAACCGAAAAGGCACATGCGCTGTCGAGACCGTGTGCGAGGTACGAGGACACTTAATCTGTACCGTGTAGGAAACATGAATCATGATATGCTGGACTTCCATAACCTAGATCTGAACGGATCCTGAGAGCGTTTCGCAGTTGTCTCGGACTCTCTGTGCTTTGCCAGAAGTCACCTTTCATCTTGAGTGGGTGCGAGGCGTGCCCCACAATCAGAAGACCAACTATGCACGTATGCAGTCATTACTGGGGTGATGAAGGGACTCAATTACCTTGAGGTAGATGAGATGCGCCTGCGGGGCTGGGGACTCATATGCTATCCTACCTTGGGAGGTATGCAACGCTGTGCTGCGAGTTGCCATGCTACTGGTCCTGTCCCGTCGTGATCCGTCGAGTTTTCTAGAGTCGACCGTCTCTAGAGGGAGCTGTACTTTTGACGAGTCAAGAGGAATCAGGATCCGGGATCGGGACACTGTGCAGATGCATAAGGTATGGTAATTACAACACACATACTCGTGGCAGCGATGGCCAATCAGTCGAGTGAACGGCCGCTGCTGACGAGAGACGAAAAATGAGAGACACAACGCCAGGTACATACCCAGGTTCCTACCTAGGTACCCATTACAGTACTCGTAGGATCCGCGCGCTCCGTGCCATGGCTCTTGCGCAAGCGGATGACAAAATTCCCTCACAAGGTGGCGCGGGCGTGGACTTGGACTCTCTTCACCTCGTTCTCACCACCAACTGACCGTTTATTCAGCCACAGTACCGGATACCCACTGGGTAGTGAGTGCATGGTCGTCCCTCAGCAGGCCCCTAGTATCATACAGTGCCAATACCCCATCAGGTAGGTATCTCTTCCGCGCACATACAGGGCCAATAGGTAATAAATCTACATACGTATTTGGCCGCCAGCTTTACGCGCTTCAGTGTGTCCATGTTCGGGCACACGCTGAGAGCTGCGATGCCAGGACTTGATTTAAACGCGCGATGTGCTGATCGCTGAGAAGTGAAGCCAAGTTACGCAAGTTGGTGACTTGGAGTGCCAGGGTTCTATGCTAACTTTACACAGCTTGCATGATCATCCAAGAATGCTGTACACATAGCCACGGTCGGCGCCGGGACGTTCGCTTGGCCGGCCAAAAGCCTATCTTGCTCGCTGACTGACACGAGGTTCTATGCATATGCATATGCTCGTGCTCATGCAGACGCTCGCGAGAAGCCCACAAGTCACTGTCAAGTTTTCATTGTCCAAGTTCCAGCCTCCAGCCTCCCAGTCCCGCGGCCGCCACAGCCACTTCAATGCGGGGCACGGGCGGAGGATCGAAAAAGTTTGCCCCAACAGCCGAGGGATCTAGCTTGGGAACAATCCAGTACATACAGCAGTGCAAGGTACCCGGAATCCTCGCTGTTCCTAATCCTCCAGAGCCCTCCAACTAGCGAGACGAAGACGCAAGACGAGCCAGCCCTATTGGGTTTTGCGGCTGAAGGGATGGTGTCTGTGCTTGATCCAACTTCGGTGGTGACTCGTAGTGCCCTGGCTTCACCGTATCTCGTACAGGTCCAGAGAAGTTGTCTATTTTTCGCCCCCATCTCATTCCTTCCTTTACCGGCCTGGCTCCCTGGCAGCACTGCTAGATTCGGAAAAACCGGAGAGACCTTTCCTCGCAACTTTCGTCGCTTCCGCCGTCACCGAGTCCGTGACGTCTGTCCTACTATACCGGCACGGATCTCACTCTGTCGCGGGCGTTAGTCTGCGTAGTTCACAGTAGCTTCGCTTCCAAGACTTGACAGATTTGACAAGCAGTCAGCAGTAGTACCGTCCCGCGATAATGCCTCGCTGCAGTTCCTTTCCTGCGACAACGCCGGTGGGCGCTGGGATGCACACGGATGACTTGGGAGCGTGACTGCGGCGCGGGTCGGATTTGGTGAACCCCGCGCTCTGAATTCGCGTCTCTAAAATCCACGATGCGACGTCAACGGGCCTGCTGTTGTTGCTCAGGTGCGTCAACGTGCGTCATGCTCATCACTACGAGTGTCTTTGCATGGTATGGTCGACCGAGAGGCATCTCAGATTCGCCTGCCCCTCTGCTGGCCCTGGTGCCCCCAGGAGAGCTTATGTGGTCCGTTCCGGGGATTCGCCATCATGGCCCGCCGTCTGGGGTTTGGTGTTGTCGAGTCCGCTTGGACGGAAGACGCAGCAGAGCCAAGGAACAAAAATTCCAAAACCCCCAGAAAGTTTTGTTGCCAGCGGCCGAAATATCCTGAACAGACTCCAACAGATGTAGCCTTGCTGCTGCCTACCTCAGCACCCGCCATGATGGGTCAAAGATCTAAAAGTAAACCGTGTTTTCTGGTTGCCTGATGTTGCTCGCCTGTTTAGGCAGACGGGGCCAAGACGGCGAGACGTCTCCCAATGCATTCATTCCCGGTGTTCCGATCAATAATGCACGAGCTGCAGAGTAATACATATATCGACGAATGACTCAATACAAAATACGCCCAGCTGACGTCCCAGGTCAATATACCCGCTCCCCGTAGTAATCATCGCCGGTACGCCATGCAATCTTCTTCATGCTCTGCATGTGGGAGACCAATGCCATCCAAGGGGAGTACCCGGAAATAGTGCTCTATCTCGTTTCCTGCGCACTGTGGGTGAGACGTGCATCATCAGGAAGCGCCTGCGCCTCCTCGCCGATGCGGTCCGATCCTGACGCCCTTGCCAAAGTTGAGTCTAGTCGACCTCGTGTTCGTGACCATTGTAAAAAGAATGTAGTGTGACGTACGTCGAGTGTTGGTAGCGCCGAAGCCGTGCCCTTCGATCATAACCGAGGATCTGAAGCCGGGCTTTGCACTGCCAGAGTCCCGACAGACTGCAAAGGTTGAGCTTGCTGGGATCGACGCCCGGCATAAGACCCAAGAAAGGGACTTTTGATGTCCATGATTACGCCGCGTGATGTGCGTGACCAAGGCGCCGAACCATTGGTAGAGCTTGGACAGGGCAAGGAACGACTGGCGCCTTCTGGAGATATCGACCATGCCTGGTGCATCACCTTGATCGATCCACGATCGATATGGAACGAGCGATGACTGGTCCCAGCCGATTCCCGTGAGATTGAGCGGAGAACCAACACGGCATCCTTGTGGACGCCGAATCTCCTTGCCAGAAACACTCTCCGTAGAATGTTGTCATTGCCTTCGCCAGTAGATCGAAAGCGGAGAGTCCCCTTCACCGTCGTGTAGAGCCACCACTAGAATAGCCAGAGTCGTGCCATGGGCGGCCTCCGGAAGGCTTGGATCCTGACGACGAGGATTGGTTTGTATTTTGCTTTGCAGAGTGGGTTGGACATGCGAATCCGACCAGAACTGTCTTCTCGGTGGTGGAATGGCCTCGTTGACCATATCGTTGACAAGGGTCGACCGAGTGCTTGTGATATAGACAGCGGCATACGGCATACCTTTCCACAATCTGATAGCACATGTCTGGTTTGTTTCTGGACAGTTTGGTGGTGTAGGGCAAATCCGATAATGAATCAACAACAGACTTCAATGCTTTTGCGAGAAAGACTTGCTTGAGAGAAGAGAAAATCAGAGATGCAGTAGACGACTGAACGCACAATGGTGGATTAGACCAGGGCACTTAATGTTTTGTAGTCTTATATCGTGGAAGTCGTGGCTGTAGCCTTAGGAAGGGAAGGTACCGATCAATCGACCCTGATGCGGTTGGGCTGGTTCAAACGGGAGGCTGCGACTGACGGAGTCATATGTCGAGGGCCAACTTTATCCAATAGCATTAAAAGACGGCAATGTCCAAGAGCTGGGAAGCATTGTGGTGATTGGGACAAAGACTGAATAGATGGTGCATAGTCGTCGGAAGAGCAAAGCCCCCGGTCTGCCACGTTTTGGGACCAGGAGCAGCGCCAATGAGGAGGCCGAGGCGGAAATGTCGACTGAATAAGAAACCGGCCTGACGGAGGACTAAGCCTAGTCGACCGGAGCATAAGGCGTGTTCGACCCTAACGTACACGATGGAGCGGAACGTGAAGAAACTGGAAGGAAATGGCGTTCTTGCGAAGGAGGTGACCAGGAAGTGAAATGTTGGGTCCGAAAAGTGGCGGCTTGAGCGACAACAGCGAGAAACGGGTTGCAGGAAGCAGCAGCTATCCACTGCCCAGAGCGGGACTCACATCGTCACCTACAGTGAAGTTACTGAAGACGTCCGCGCAGGTTGCTATTCGATGCGGCAGCTGGAGCGGTGGATGGTTTGAGGCTGAAAAGACTTGAACTCATTGGGAGTAGGGCGGGCGGTGCTGAGAGGTTCGCGAGCAAAAGACCGGAGTCACTAAGAGTCTGAAGCCCTCCAATACGCGGAAGAGGCCCTGGACCTCGGGAGACTAGGAAGCAAACCGATGGATGGTGTAGTCATGGGAAGGACACAGCTAGAGGCAGTGGATAGAAACAAAAGGGCCAAACTGGATATGCAGTACTCCGTATGTAGCAGTTCAACAAGCGAGTGCGCGCAGCATTCGACATTTCGCCACATGGCCAGAAATGGTCAGCATCGCAGTGAGAGCGTCGTGAGAGACGGGCAAATGAGAGAAGAAGAGAGAGATTAGTAGCGAGAGCAACAGCAACATGATGACGGCAGCCTCGGTCATGTGAGGGCACCTGACGCCGATGGACGAAATTGCTGGCGACAAGGGTAAGTAGACGCGGCAGGGCTGAGGCCCGTGGAAGACCCCGAGGCACCCAGGCACTCAGGCTGTCCAGGCGCAGGGGACTGACGGAAACTCATCCGGGGGGGCAATGAGGCACGCCCAAGATGCATGAGGACACCTCGGCAATCGTCCAGCAAGGGCAAGACCCGTCATCTTCCATCATCTCACTCCCACTTCACCTGAGGATCACGTCCCCATGAGAGGTCGTTCAAACCCCCGCCTTCCCTCCTCGTTGGTCCGCTCGTAATCTTCCAAGTGCGGCGAGTAACTCGTCCAGCAATTCTATTTTTCTATTGTGCGCAGTCACGCTATGTCACAGGCTGGACTTTCCACAGTCTTGGAGCTGGCCTGATCAGCCTATCCCCTTCCGAGTCTCCACTACAAGGCCCAATTCGGTATCGGGTAAGGCTGACTCGAGTCTCTCTACAAAAATACTGTGTACTACGACCCGGTCACGTTCTTCCGCTCATCGCTGACACTATCAACCATGTCACCGCGGCAGAGGTACTTACATTCTCCATTCCAGACAAGAGTACGTCGTTCCTCAGGTCGTTGACGTTTCCTAGCCTACGCACCCTACTGGTTGCGGGTTTTTGCCTCCATCAGCCCTGGCTCTGTGACTGAGTCCATATTCCAGATACTGTAATCCCTACGACTGCTTGACCAATCTCCAGCTGTAGCACTCGGATCCTGACGAAGCCGGCGATAACGCCCCGTTCCGAAGTTTGAACCTGGAAGTTTCAGATGGGTACCAGCACCGTCCGCCTCCCCGCCGTAACTCGGCCCTAGTTTGTATGGTAAAGCCAATCAGCTTCGGGGTTTGGCACTGCAAAATTCGGGATCATGGAGGCGTTCATGGCTGAGAGATCCGGCGGAGCGGCTTGACCCATTGCCTGCGCATTCGCGTTGTCCACTCCTTCCTGAGTCATTGGTACGCGTGGAAAGTTGAAAAGATCAAACACGTCAAGATATTCCCTACTCGGTCGTTAGCATTCCAGGCTGCGACGAGGACCCCAGCGGAACGGCACCAAGGATTTCGGGAGGGACTCACAGCTCATTGGGGGCGGGAGTGTTCGCACGTGTCGGGTGGTACGATTTGACGGCCGCAGCATGCGGCTGGCGGGATATTAAAAAGTCAAGATCATATGCGCATCTGTTTCATGAACTTAGTCGCACCCAATCACAACAGAGAACAGTCCTACCGGCGCATGTCGGCAAGGATTTTCACCGTCGATGGGGTCACTCTCTCCCCTGTCACTCCGGTGGCCCGGTGCGACTGTCGATACTCTCCCAGCACTCGGCTCAGAATTTCGCTGTACCGTCTGGCAACTAGCCAATTCTCGCCCATCTCGGAAAGGGCCGTGACGAAGAAGTCAATATCGGGATCCACCTCGTGATCCATGGTCGACCCGTGAACGAGCATAACACGAGCGCCCACCTGTGAATATCATCAGCCCGCTAACGCTAGGGGGGTTCAAGAAGGAGACACCTTACCCAAATTGCAAAGGCGAAAGGGGGCCCAACTTTGTCGAGGAGGCCACTGAGCTTGACGAAGCGACAGAGCTTACGCAAGTTCTCCACTGCAGACAGACACCTCTGCATGGCGCTGTAGGAAGAGCAAAATATGGGCGAAGTCTGGCTGGGGTACGCCGCCGACGAGTTTAAGCGAATGACAGTCAGGCAGTACGCTCCATGCAGCATGATCCAGCCACAGTTTGTATTTTTAGCCGGCACATTTGATTTGAGAAGCCGGGTTATGTTGGCAAAGTCGTCAGGCAGACTGAAGTGCCATGCATTTAGATCACTGTCGAGCGCACGGTATGAGCCTTGCCACTGCTCGACGTCAGCCAACGACCCAATGTCGACTGGCCGCTTCAGGAACTGGTGGATCCGACCCAGAATAGCCATCAGTTCACAATGATACGAGAAGTAGCCATGCGTGTCGCCGACCGCCATCCCTGTGGCATAGCGAGGGTGTTCTGGAGGCCGGAACCACCTGGTCTCGACAGGCTTGTTCGCCGCAAAAAGGTCGTCTCGGCAAGGCAGACGACGGTCGACCTCTTTCTCGTCAAGCGCGAATTCGAAGGCAGTGGCAATAGTGGCGTATCGGTCCAGCAAGTAAACGGCCCAAAACAGCCTGCGTCGTTCTTCGTCTTCAATCCACGACTTCGGTTCGGGCAAGACAGAGGCTCGGAGGGTTGCAATTGAGGGATACATAGGCGTGGCCAGTACTGAGCCTGACTCAACGGCAAGCCCGAGTTGGACCATACTTCTGCTAATGAGCGCGAGCAGATTCCAAGCTGGTGGGCCATTGGTCGTTCCCGTCACGTCCAATGCCAGAATGACCAGTGCCTGCAAAGCTCGAACGTTTGAGTTCTCCAGGCCGAATAACTGGACCCGTTGTTTGGAGGTGTCATGATAGTGCTGGCGACCTTCCGAAGTCAATCGAGGATCCTGTGAGAAGCGCAAAGTTGTCGCTACGATCGCATGCAGGAGCACTCTGTCCGCTTCATCCAGCGTTGAAGCCCCAAAGAGAGTGTCAAGAGTGGTCTTTCGGTCCAACAAGGGCAGCCATATGTTGATGTGTTTGAAGTAGAGGTCGACAAGGGAATAGAGGAGGTCGTATGGAGGTAGCATGGTCGAATACTCATTGAACACCTGAGTCCCCGGGTATCCGGTGGTAGAATGAGGAGAGGTAAGTGCCGCATGCGAATGAGAGGAGGGTGTATAGTGGCTCTGCTGAGCCATTTGCTGGTCCGCAACAATCGGTTGATATTGCAAAGATCCATGTCGCGAGGCTGGCGGCCGTAGACTAGGGTCGACGATTTGTTGTTGTTGGAGCTCGCCTGGTAGACTGATGCATTGAGCGTCGTAGGAGCCCTGCGGCGGTGCAGTCTCTGGCACGACGCCTTGTGCATTGCTTCTGTTGCTGGCAGCGGTCGTCACCCTAGATATGGAGCATGATTCTGCAAGGTGGGCCGCTAACTGGTGACCTTGCTCCTCCAGCAAGGCCTCGAGGCGATCAAGTCTACCTTCGAGCTCTCTCCCGTAGCCAGCCCGAAGGCCAGGCTTCTTGCGCTCCCTGTATTCACATGGGTGGTCGTTCCGAGAGCACCAGCCGCAAGCCGGCTGTTGGCGATCGCATTTCACCTAAGCGCATTTTCTCAGCTACTTGAAGCCCAGCGTTGGCGCCGAAGCTAACTCACCTTTCTCTGCTTACAGGCTTCGCAGCTATCAAGCTCCGGCATTAGTGAGCATGCGCATGTTTATCAACCAAAGGGTTTAGAGATGGAAGAGCGTGCCCATTGAGACGGAGCCAAGACGTACGTGACATTCATAGGCCTGGAGACCCTTTTGCGCTTCCTAGTGAGAGAGCCATTGAGGTCGTCGTCTCCGCCAGAGTCATACTCGGATGGCGAATTGGAGGATGGCGGTAGGAGGGTCGACGCGCCATTGGCCTCGCCATCATTTCCTGCATGATGGTTGTATAACTCAAGTTTGGCCGCGTTCATCGTGCTCGGTGACAGTGTTCTTCGGCACAGAATCCCATCGAGGGTTACAGCATTGCGCCGTAGTCCGAGCAGTCGGTTGAGAAGAGGCCGAGGGATGGAGAAATGAGAAGCAGGACAGAAGGGAAAACCTGGGGAAGGAGAATCGGCGGTTGAGCTGGTCACCCCGCTGCGCCCCGGCAGGCCCGCCACTTTCTATTAGGCGACGCCGAGGCATGGCTGACAGCCTAATAGCCGAAGACAGCAGGGGACGCCCCGGTGTTTAGATGTCTAGCACACCCAGAATCAACCCCGTACTTGTAGGCACATGTGAGAGCTCCAGCCTCCAACCTCCTCTCGCGTCACTCACTACCCCTTTCTTCCCTTCTCTTTCCATGCTTCGGACGCCCTTACCCCGCGGTCGCTGGGACAAATCCCTGATCGGTCGCTTGTTCTGATCTACTTGGCACGGAGTCCGCCCCCATTGATTCTTTGAGGCTAATGGATGTGAAAGAACGTCATCGCTCCGAACCCGGTGGCAGCTGTGCCGACGAGCGAAACTCACTTGTCGAGGATTTCGTGACTTCAAGTTCTCTTATTTGTGCACTGCGACCCCTCCAGACCACCATGGTGCAGTCGGTTCCCTGTGTCTTATATCTGCCCCGTGCATTACGTTCCCTGAATGTGCTCTTCTTGTTCCTGCACCGTCTTCCGCCCTAGTCCTTGTGAACGGACTGAGCCAACAACAGCGACCGAGCTTCATCATGTCTGGACTGAAGTCCTTCCCTACCATCAAGACCGTGCGGACCTTCGTCATTGAAGGCGTCGGCTCCGGCGGTGACTACCATAATGTCAAAGGCGGCCATTGGCTGATCGACAACAAGATTGCGACGCCCATGTCCAAATGGGAGCAGTACCGCAATTCCCGAACGTCCTTCGGCATCAACGTCCTTGGGTCCTTCTGTGTCGAGATCGAGGCCACGGACGGCACAAAAGGTTTTGCGACCGGATTTGGCGGACCTCCCGGCTGCTGGCTGGTCCAGCAACACTTTGAGCGGTTCCTGCTCGGCCGAGACGCGCGAGACGTGAACGATATATATGAGCAGATGTACAAGGCCTCGATGTTCTATGGAAGAAAGGGCTTGCCCGTGGCGGTCATCTCAGTAATCGATCTTGCGTTGTGGGATCTGCTGGGGAAGATCAGGAACGAGCCAGTCTACAAGATGATCGGTGGCGCGACCCGAGACAAGTTGAATTTCTATTGCACCGGTCCCGAACCTGCTGCCGCACAAAAGATGGGCTTTATCGCTGGTAAGGTGCCTTTGCCGTACAGCGCCGATGAGCCCGACAGTATTAGAAAGAACATCGCTTTTCTGAAGAAACACCGGGAACATGTTGGTCCCCACTTTCCGTTGCGCGTCGACTGCTGGATGAGTTTGAACGTCCAATACACCATTGAGCTTGTGGCAGAGGCAAAGCGACAAGATATCAGAATAGACTGGTGGGAGGAAGTCTTGTCCCCGGATGACTTTGATGGCTTTCAACTGTTGAAGAGAGCACATCCAGATACCAAGTTCACGACTGGAGTAAGGAACCACGTTCAAGCTGTCATTTATCATGGATACTGACCTCAGCTAGGAACACGAGTACTCCCGCTACGGCTTCCGCAAACTTCTCGAGGGCCGTAATGTCGACATCATCCAGCCGGACGTGATGTGGCTGGGCGGCCTGACCGAGCTCCTCAAGGTCTCTGCTATGGCTGCGGCGTACGACATTCCCGTGGTCCCGCACGCGTCTGGTCCTTACTCATACCACTTCGTTGTCAGTCAGCATAACTCTCCTTTCCAGGAGTACCTTGCCAACAGCCCAGACGGAAAGAGCGTGCTTCCCGTCTTCGGCGATCTGTTCCTCAACGAGCCGATCCCTGAGAACGGTTACTTAGATATCGGCGTCTTGGACAAGCCCGGATTCGGCCTCGAGCTCAACCCGAATGCACGTTTGGTCGATGCCACGAATCTGCTGGGCATGAGGCCACAGAAATCGCTGACGGCGCCTATGGATAAGGAGCAGGCAAAGACGAATGGCACTCCTGTCACCGGGGATCATGCCCCTGCGAGCGTCAACAGTGCCGCCTGAACCTGTCAGTTGACTGCGACCTTTTGGTAACCTTCGTGAGCGTTTTTTGTTGCATTGGTTATTTGGTGTCGGACAAAATCCGTAAGATATCTGGTTGTACTCCGTACTTCCCGATTTAAGACCACATGATCTGGGTCTCTTCCCAACCGCCTGCCATGATGCCTCGATTTTCCATACTCGTTTCTCGCCACAGGCTGACCTTACCCAGCTAAGCAGGTGGCTAAAAGGCCCAGGCACAATGCACGACCCCACAAAAGCCCATCTCCCATCCCCAGGAAGGAAATCTCATCGACTCCAACTCCACCGGATCAGGGTCTCCGGCAGTTGCACGCCAGTTCGTCCAACATCCACAAGCGGTTGTACAACAATATGTACAGGGTTCGACCGGGACGGTCTTTCACGGCGGTGGGATTAACGCCTCCATGACTTGATCCTAGGCTTGAAATAGACTTAAGTACTCATTAACGTCACCAACTCAGCGCCCTGCCTGCTTGCAAATGCTTGTCTCGCTGTAACCTTAGTCACAGTCGGAAGGTAATTAGACATCGTCCGCGGCAGGATCCCTTGTTCAAGATGTCCGTCGATGTCGTCCCTTATGCTCCACGAAGTATATTGGAGACTCTTCCTTGCCAACTGCCGCAGTCGCACTTCGACGTTGGTGCCGACTTCGAGAGCATTGCAACTCCCGTAATACAGTCTCTCGAAAATATCGAAGCTTCGAAGCTTTCGTCGGAGTCGATATGGCGGGACCTCTTCGCCCTGACGGGCAGCATGCGAACCATCTACTCCCGAGAGTCCATTGTGAAAGCATGGTCCGACACCTGCAAATCTCGGCAGGCAGGAGATTTCGCCTTGGTCAAAGGGTCGGCCCACGCGTTGCGGCTTGACAAGGACACCGGCTGGGTCAATGTATCGTTCAGCTTCCGCAACCAAGGAACCCCAGCGGCGACGTGCCGTGGGTATCTGTCCCTGATCCGCGAAGAGGATGGGGAATGGAAGATCTGGATGATTAGGACTGTTCTTGAACAGCTGGAGGGATGCGAGGACGTCGACGTCCTGCAGCCTGTCGAGCGGGGGTTGAACGGTGTGAACGGTCATCACGACGGCCAAGTGAATGGAAATCATGCACTCGCCAATGGAGCCAACGGAGACACCGCAGCAACCAGCTCGGCGCCCCATTTCGACTGTGTCGTCGTGGGCGCAGGTCAAGCGGGCCTTGGGACCGCCGGCCGTCTTCAAGCGCTTGGACTCTCGTACGTGGTTCTTGACAAGAATGCCCAAGTCGGCGACAACTGGATGACGCGCTATGACTCGGCCAGACTGCACACGGCGCGCGAATACAACCATCTGCCCTTCGACCGCACGTTCCCGCTTCCCTACCAGGAATTCCTCACCAAGTACGACCTCGCCAGGGGGTACAAAGCGTGGGTCGAGAAGTTCGGCATCGACCAGCACATCTGGTTCCAGACGACTCTGGACTCGGGCTCGTGGGACGAGCAATCCCGCACCTGGACCTTGCACGTCAGGCGGGCGGACGGCTCCGTGCAGACACTCACGACGAACCACGTCGTCATGGCCACGGGCTCAGGCGGACAGATCCCCATCATGCCGCACTACCCGGGGCGCGAAAGCTTTCAGGGCACGGTGCTGCACTCGGCCGACTACAAGTCCGCGGAGCCGTGGCGCGGACAGCCCGGCATTGTCGTCGGCACGGCCAACACGGCGCACGATGTCGCCGAGGACATGGTCGAGGCGGGACTCTCGCAGATCACCATGGTGCAGCGGTCGCGCACGTACGTGTTGCCGTGCGAATACTTCAAGGTCATTTCGGACAGATCGTACAATGAGAAGGTCCCCACCGTGGACGCCGATCGCGACGGCTACACGCAGCCGTACGCGGTTACGCGGCTGCTGAGCCGCAGGGCGTTGCATGCCGCCGCGGCGCAGGAGCCCGAGCGCTTCGACGCGCTCGAGAGGGTCGGCTTCCGGGTGGAAAGGTACGGCGACATCATGTGGCATATCTGTGAGAAGATGGGAGGTAAGGCTAGGCCCACGGTAACTCTTAAGCTTCAGAATGCAGGCTGACAACCCTCGATGCAGGACACTACATGGACGTGGGATGCTCAGACCTGATCGCGAGAGGGAAGGTATGTGTCTGTATTCCGTATCCCTCTTGCGTATTCAGTCCCTTGCCTCGGAGACGTTACAGCCACATGGTCGTTTTCGCCCTGCTCTTTGACAGACTGGCTAACCCATGCCCTGCCATCTAGATCATGATGAAATCCGACGCCCTTCCGACGCACTACACATCGACAGGCCTGGCGTTCAGCGACGGCACCGAGATCCCCGCCTCGGTCATCGTCTTCAGCACCGGCTTCGTAGGCAACATGCGCACCGACGTGGCGCGGATCTTCGGTCAGGAGGTGGCGGCCCGGGCAGACGACTTCTGGGGTCTAGACAGCGAGGGCGAGCTCAAGGGCGTGTTCAAGCAGAACAGACAGCCCGGCCTGTGGTACATGGGTGGCACGGTCGGGCACGCGCGGTACTTTTCGAGGTTCGTGGCGTTGCAGATCAAGGCGGACAAGGTGGGCACGCCGCTGCCAGTGTATGACGGAGAGAGGAGGACGGAGACGGTGGATATGAGAGTGGTTTCGGACGGGGGTTTGTTGCAGAACGGGCATTGAGCGGCAGAGAGGAAGACGCATCTTATACACATACAGGTGTTTTCTTCGTGGCATTAACTTGCGCTTGTGCTCACTCACCCTCAACTCGCTCCTCATTGCCTCAGCTTATACTCGCTCACCCTCAATTGCGTCTTCAGTGACTCTGCTAATTCTGACTGACTCTCAACTTACTCTTCACTGCAGGAACCCCCAAAGGTTGTTCAGACTCTCACTCAGACACGGATGTGCAAAGATGGCGTTCTCCAGCTCGTCGTATGTCAGGCCTCCCATCTGCGAGTTCGTCACGTTAGCAAAAGTTCTGGGCATTGCTTGCACGCAGGATGCTTGTGCTAGTCACTTACCATGGCCATCTGCACGACGCTCATGATCTCGCCGCCCTCGACACCTAAACATGCAAACCCCAAGATCTCTTTCGTGTCGGCGTCGACCACCGCCTTCATGAACCCGTTGGTCTCGTCCATCTCCAGTGCCCGCGCCACATATGCCATGGGCATCTTCGCGACCTTGACGTTCCGGGGCGGGTTCAGCGCACGAGCTTCCTTCTCCGTCATCCCGACGCGCCCGAGCTGCGGGTCGATAAAGGTCGTGTACGGGACCAGCCGACCCTGGACGGAGGCCCGCTCGCCGCTCTGGGCGTGCGTGACCAGATTGTGTCGTAAGATGCGCATGTCGTCGTAGCTGACGTGCGTCTGCTGCATGCCGCCCTTGATGTCGCCGAGCGCGTAGACGCCCGGCGCCGACGTGGCGAGGTGCTCATCCACCCTGATGAAGCCGTGTTTGTCCACTTCGACGCCCGCGCTCTCGAGGCCCAAGTCCGCGGTGTTGGGCGTCCGCCCTGCCGCGGCGAGCACGTGGCTGCAGAGGATGGATTTCGGGGTGCCGTCGCCCTGCGTCACAGAGACGACGATTTGGCCCAGCGTGACGTTGGAGACCTCGTTCGTCGTAGCTCCCAAATACACCTCGATCCCGGCGTCGACGAAGATCCGGCGCACCTCGTCCGCCACGTCGGTGTCCTCGCGCGGCAGCAGCTGCGCACCCCGCTGCACGAGGCTGACTTTTGCGCCGAACCGTCTCATCATCTGCGCGAACTCGCACCCGATGACGCCGCCGCCGATGATGACAATGTGGCGCGGCACATCACCCAGTTCCATGATCGAGGTGGAGTCGAGCAGCCCCTCCGTGCGGCATGCGCCCTTGACGTCGAGCCTTGATGGTGAACACCCTGCGTTCACAAACACCAAATCCCCTGTTATCGTGAGGGTCGTGTCCATGCCGGTGTTGCTGTTGCCGTCGGTCTCGTGATGCGGCCGCGGTCCATTCAACAGCACCTCGACGGTCTTGGGCCCCCGGAACGTCGCCCTGCCCAAGATCAGATCGACATTCTCCGTGGCCTTGATCCGGTGCTCGCTCCCCGCGCGGAAACTGTCCACAATGTCGCGCTTCCGTTTTCTTACTGTCTCCATGTTCAGCGCCAGGCTGGACCGCTTGAACTGCACGCCGTACCCCTGCGCGCGGCACGCCAGGTGCGCGACCCGCGCGCTGGCCACCATGGTCTTGGTCGGCGTGCAGCCTTCGTTGACGCACGTGCCGCCTACGTGCTTGGCCTCGATCAGCGCGGTGCGCCGGCCTGCGTTGGCGAACGCTTGCGCAAGGGGCCCGCCGCCTTGGCCGGAGCCGATGACTATGGCTTCGTAGTGGGCTGTCGTGGTCATGGTGCGGGAGGTGGAGGTACTGTGGTGTAGAGCAATTCGGGCACGCGGAACTAGAAGACGAGACGAGACGTGATGATATAGCATGCGAGAGTGAGGGGATGTAGATGGTCGTCTGATATGTACCTTGTGCGCACGGGCGAGGCCCGTCTTCTAGTCGAGAGGGAAGAATCGAGGGTCAAGTCGCTGAATCGCTCGCTGGACGAGCGGCGAGTCACGGATGCTTACCTCGTACTTACAGTATGTTGCGGCAACTCTACTCTTATATGTTCGTTCAGTCGTATGGTCCAGCAAGGTCTTGGATCTTCTGGTGTCTCGTCTTGCTACGTCCTTTGGGACCGCCGAGTCCGACTCCCATGCAGGACGCTTAGTCACCCGAGTTGATGTGTCATCTGGCATCCACTCACCAAGTTGAGAAGCATCGGACGTACTCCGTCTGTCTTGTGTATGCGTTCGACGGCCTGAATCTGGCACTGTGGGTAGAGGGAGGCTCACCAGGCACACGCTTGCAGGCATAGCAGCAAAACAGCACGATATACTTTGTGTCTATTAGACGACGCCTAGCCATCCTTCTCTTGTACATAATTGCTGCATCAGCCTGTCAATTTGCCCATCGCTTGAAGACTACAGTTTTGCCCCCTCGGAATTCCTATAAAATGCCAAAGCCAACGCAGAATGTTGGCTGCCTTGATATCACAGTGGCCCACGTCCAACATCGCTTCAGCACCTTAGGCCGTGTCGGCCTCGACATAGTCCCCATTCAGTCCATTCGTCTCGGCCATGTCGCTGTCCAGGATGTCCTCCTGTATGCCGGGGACGCCGGTCTGCCCGGCAAGTTGGTCAGGCTGCTCGCGCCACAGGCCCTCGTGGTGAACTTTCAACGCTAGACTTGGTCAGTAATGTGTACCCAGACAGTGTGAAGAGCAAAACTTACTGGTCGGGAAGGGATACCACGAACTCCAGTCCTCCAACATGAAGACCTCAATCCTACCCGGATTGGCCTTTGGATCGCTGCTCGTGGGATTAGGAGCTGGAATGGTTTTCTTGAGTTGACCTTGCGGGCCTGGCGCTCGTCGGAGGTTCTTGAGTTTGGCAAAGACTTTCAGCTGCGCCGCCATGGCCACTTCGACCATCGGTCGACCGAGACAGGAGTGAGGCCCGTGACCTTGATGGACGTAGAGCGATCGATCCCGGGTCGGATCGATCGTGCGCGGATTAGGAAAGACGGTCTCGTCCAGACCGGCAGTGATGAAGTCGACGTAGATCTGGTCGCCCGACTCGACTTTGACCTTCTGCCCGTTGTCGACAATGGTGGTGTCGATGTTTGCTTTGCGGAGGAGTCCGAATGCCGCCGGCGCCAGACGATTGGCTTCGAGCGCGTAGCCTTTCAGCTTGTCAAAGTCGGCTGGATTGTTCGACCAGGCACACCTTTGGATCTCCGGCCAATGCTCGCTGTGTTCGGGAGACAGGTAGATGTCCAGCATCTGGGTGAAATGCTGGGCCTGGGTAGCAACGGCGGCAGCGGCAGTGGGGATGATGGTCGACACCACTACATCGACCGATTTGCCGCCTTCGAACAGCCGCTTCAGAAAGTGAACACCATAGTCTTCCAAAAGCTCGCCAGCAATGCCTGTCGAGAAGATGTCACCGAGGCGAAGCATGCCACCTACCTTAACAGCTTCGCACACAATCTTGACCAGTTTCGAGAGCTGCTCGTTGGCGGTCTTCGCACCAGCACGTAGCTTGAACGAGCTGGCCGTGTCGAGATCCAAGAAAACATAAGCGAACATGATGGACAACGCGAGGTACAGCTGATCAACCTCGACTGCGATAGGGTTCAGATCCCCGCGCTTCTTAAGTGGGAGATGGAACATGCGGGCAACGAAGATGGCATGCGAGGGGTTACCGACATCCCGGCAAGCATCGAGTTGGTACCATTCCCCTCTAAGTCGCTCCGATCGTGCCACGACGAGCTGTGTCGTCAGGTCTTCGTAAAACTTCTGAACCTGGGCAAGCCCGTTAACAGGGCAGTTCATTGCGCTTTGGGTTTCTTTGCGCTGCGTCGCATTGGCCTCACTGTCTCCACTGAGCATGTAGTCGTGATGGGTGAGGTAGTATGTGTGAGGACCCCAAGGGACGGAGAAGCCACCCTGGTCTGCGAGGATGTCCGTGACCGCCTTCCAGGAACGAATCGATGTAGGCACTCCGACGTACGATGGCGGGTCGAAGTTGTAGTCGTGGTCCACGCCCAGCCTCGTCAAGATCTTTCGGTTCTCTTCGGGCACTGTCAGGGGAAACATGGCGTAAACCGAGTTCCCACGGTAGTAGAATGGCAAGGCTCGCATGAGCAAAGTGTAGAAGCATCCTCCTTGGGCCACCGAGGGATCGGACTTGACCTGGGACCAGCCCCAATTGGTCAAGTTTGCAGGCGTGTAGTCGACTGTATAGAATCGATCTCCCCTGGTCAGCGCCACGGCATCGGCCAGGATGGTCCTAGAAATGGTGTAGCCGGGGCATAGACCAGACCCGGGCTCCAAAGGATCCTTCGCATCTTCAGCAACAATTCCCGGGTACAGTTCAACGTAGTCTGGGTGCTGATAGAGAGCCTTCAACGATCGCGCCACCTCCTCGTTTCTGGTAATGTCTGAGAAAGTCTTGTGAGGCTGAAGCTTGAAGAACTTCCTGAACTCATTGAGGGTCGCCACGTTCCAGGCTCGTGCTTGCTGAATACCCAGGACATCAATCAGCTTCATCACCAATGGTACATTTCTCGGCCCGAACGCGCAGGCGACATCTTCGGTCGACTGGGTCAAGATTTCGACGAGATCTTCGTCCCGGAAGGCGCCATTCGCAGTTCTCTTGTACTTTCCTGAGTCAAGTTGCCATTTGGAAGGGTCTGATCCACGCTCATCGAGCCACTGCTTCAACCTTGGCAACAACTCCCACTGAGTCACAGAAGCGACATCTCTGCCGGGGAACAACGACTGATACAGATCGTTAGTCCATTTCTCGTCCTTGATACTGATCGCAGAGTGCCATCGGTACACCAAGTTGAATTCGACGCTGACTTGATTGCCGACGCCCGAGGGGACGCCAGCGCTGTCGAAAACGTCGGAGAAGTTCTTGCGGGGATCAAGCGTCCAGGTCGAATTAGTCCGGTTCAGGTTGAGGATGGTTCTCACATAGTCGTTGAGGATGATATTGACATATAGCCCGCAAGTGACTAGTCGGGCCGTCTGAAAGAGGTCATTGTCCAGCTTCGCGAGACCAACCTTGTCCTGGTCGCTCTTAGGGGCGCGGAATCGGCCTCCTTCGTTGATCTCCTTGAGCTGCATGGCTACATAGTTGTGGAACCGATTGAAGCAGACTACAATGGCGGCAACTCCAGGGGGAAAGCCGAGGATCCTCTTCTCCGAGAATGTGTCCGGTTTCAAGAGACCGTCCTTGAACGTTCTTATCTGATTCTGTTCCTCCTGGCTACTGCCGTACAGGGGAGCCAAGTCGAGATAAGATGACGTTTTGACCTTCCCGGACTGGGCATCGTCCGTGTGGAAGCAGTCGTGGATGATGATCGTTGCAAGGTAGAACAGCATACTAGAAATCTTATTCGGGTGCTCTCTGGGCTCCTCACCACGCGCGAAGATCGCATCGAAGATCACACCAGGATCCGGGAGGACACCCGGTTGCAGTGTCTGTGGAGTGACGGTCCTGGCATAATATGAGCCGGCTTTGCCGAGGTGTGGGTACATGATATTGTTGTTGGAGCCGTCTGCTGTACGGAATTTGTACTCGTCTCCCTGGTATGACAGTGGAGGATGCTCCAAATTCTCCCACAACAATTTGATGAACTTGTCAGTCAGGTCGTCAAGAGACTTTGACCCGGGCGGTAACGAGGCCGCCAACTGTAGAATCTTCTCCATCTGTATTCAGGCAGAGTCAGATGACATTGAACGTCTTCAACTGTGGGATTGGGTACCTGATATTGCCGATCGTCAACAAGACCGCCATCGAAGAGCGTAGTGTCGACCAAGGAATGGATCAGTCCCAGATTCTCTCCTATGCGAGGCGCTTGAGACGCAATGTCGGCAAGCACTCTTGCCAGAAGTGGCTTCGACTGTACGGTTGCCCCATTGATTACCGTGTTTGTCGGATCCGGGCCTGAGCCCGCAATGCTTTCGAAGAAGCCTTTGATGGTGCTCGTGATCTTGAACTCTGTATGAACAGGGTCCAGGTCGGACGGATGATCGCGCGAGCCGTTCATGGCGCTGATAGACGTCGAGGAGAGTTTCCTTTTCCGCACCATTGTTCTGAACGGGTGTATCTCCCAGGCTATATAAGGAGCTCCTCGTCAGGCGTCGGGGGAATGGCAGCCTGAAAACAGATACGAAGGAACGAAGTGGGTTAAATGGTGACTCGCGGCGAGAAGAAAGGCAGCATCGTGAAGGCATCCTGATGAACGCCATCCGGGCTGAGCGACGCAGCTGAGGCTCCAAGCCCTGAAGAAAGGCAGGCATACGGAGTACTCGGGGGGCCGAGACCGCGTGGTCCGCAATAGTGGCCATCTGATTGGCGAGAGGGACTATCGAGCATTGGCTATCACGTTCAGCTCTTCCTCCCCCTGCCAGCCATGGCTCTTGGACTAACCTCGGCGCCGCCCGCAGGTGTTACATACTGGGTATGGTTAGAGACATCAAGTGGAGATTGGTCAGATTGGCAAGGAAGGACATAGTGTGGACGAATGGGTGCTGGGGCAGTAAGCAAGGGTACTGTATAAGTCGGTTGGAGCAGTACAAACGAGCACCATTGAGCTCCATGATGGCTGCCATTGCATCGGTCCCGACGAGCCTGGGACAGTCGTGGTACTTGTGTAGAGTACGACAAGAGACAAAGAGAGGAGCCTGAAGTTATTGTTTCCAGGCCACGTGCCTGGCGTGGAGTATTGATGACAAGTGCCTAAGGCGTCCAATGGGGCCCCTAACTACTTAGGGGGCCTTGGAGGCGCCCGGGCGTCTTCCAGTACCGGCGCCTAGCAAAGTCTAAGCACACGCACATTGACATCCATATGGGCCACACCATAGATTCTGCTCCCGACCAGGTCATCTAGAATACAAAACGATTGTACTGTATGGCCTGCATCGCCTGCCTAGCCCCCTCATGTGGCACATGTCGATCCGGGTCTGAAGCTCAAAATTAGAGGTTCCCTTGCCTTCCTTTTTTGTCCGTGTGTAACCGACGAATACCGGCCTGCTGGATTACGAAGGATTGTCCCAGGGTTCAGGCTCAGCCATCGTACTCCGTACGCACTGCGGGAATGGATTCGTCACACCACACCTTCGCCTAAAGACGTACACCCTCAGCCAGCCTCATCCCTCTTGCGACATGAAGCTGAGACATTCTCGAGACCACTGTCATATCTTCCTTTGCGATGAAGAGCTGAATTGCTATGTCGCCATGAGAAGAGGAGACCACGCATCACGGATCCTTCTACGAGATTTCGTGAGCAGCGTTGCCGGAGACCGTTCGTGACACACGACCTCCCCAGTGAAGGTGCCTGTGACTGGAAGTTGTTGGCTGCGAACGAGCTTGAAAGCCATCCAGTCGACGCAGCATAACCCACCTGCCCTGATGAACAACCATGCACTCAAGCGTCGAGCAAATTCAGCTACGGCCGACACGACGGTGGGCATTGATATTCTGTTGCGAGCCTTGTATAAGGCAGATCGGCACCGCGTTGCCGCTTCGAGTGCTCGCCGGGTTACGAACGCGGAAGTTCGGCGGTATCCCGGCCACATAGGGTATTGCGATATGAGATAGTCATATATTAGTAAATGGATAGGCAATCTCTGAGCTTGATAGGAAACGCGTGGACGTCTTAACACGGATCTCATACTCGCTCAGGTTGGCTCAGGTTACATGGCTTTATTTATGGCATCCATATCTCGAACACTCCAGAGCTCGTCCTTCTTCCAGGGGTTGCGTTCGGAGGGGCCGTCTTTTCGTGGTGTTGGAGTACAGACGCTCGTGAACGTTGGGAACTTTCCTTCCAGAACTGCCCGACAATTCAGACGTCTATCTTGCCAGCCGCGCTCGTGGTTACCCCTGTTCGGAAACATAGAAAGAGTTAGGTATGAGCACGTTGAGATAACCATCAGGCAGCACAGTCTCTGTGGTACTTCAAGCACGACCCAATGAACCTCAGTGCCCGGTTCCGAATGCAGAGCCGTGTTCTTCCAAAGACTTTCGTTGCTCCCTTCGCACATTTTGTCCGGCACATAAATGCCTTTCAAGCTATGTCCGCCGCCTCCGAATCTCCATTCTGACGCGTCCCATACCGATTGAAACTCTTGAAACCAGCCGAGCCTTGTCGAACACTTCTTGCCTAGCTCCTCTGACTCTAGCATAGTCAACAACATGTGAATCAATGGGTGGAGGAGAATGGACGGGTAATGGACGGAGCAACTGGTGCTTGACCAGCAAATCTCCACAGCGCGTGTCTCACCTGATCGCAGTGCGAGCCAGAGTTCTTCGATCGCCATGAGACACCGGGCACCAAACGGTCAATATACCAAGTACAGATCAGTGGGGACGTGTCAACGCGCGAGGTCGGCACCCAGCTCTTCGGGGCATGTAGAGTGATGTGCCGAGCTCGCACCAAGTCATGCTTTCAGGTCAGAGCGTAAATCTGATCTGGATCATAGCTAGCTTGCCCGCGAAGGGACACCGATGCCGGCGAATAGTAACCGCTCAGTCACTGCAGCTATTTACCGTCTGGGTATTCTCGAGATGGGCTACCGCCCCTCTCGTCAGATAGATGCTTGCAAACACGTTATAGGTGTGGTCCATCATACACCGTGAAGAATAAGAAACGGAATGAATACTAGTGAAGTAGACCGGCATGCACTGAGACATTGAGCCTCAGTCGCAACGATTCTAAGTGCTGCTCTCGGTGCTGTTAACGATTAAAGTGGGGCACGAGATGCCAAGCCGAACTCTTGGCGGCTGTCATGCGGCGCCGCACGCTGATTTTTGCGATCCCCAATTTGAGGTTGGCTACATCTTCCTCCACGGCACAGCTGCGTTAAGGACTCAACCACAACACCGTCAAAATGTCGAAACGAGGGTACGTTTTGCGCTTTGATAGCTTCGCTGGAGAGGAAGGAACAAGGCTAACATACGGATAGTCGCGGTGGTGCCTCTGGCAACAAGCTCAAGATGACCCTCGGTCTCCCTGTGTACGTTTTCCCTACGCTCAATGCGATCAGCCCACTCCTGTCAACCGGCCGAATATGTCGAGTATGATGGGATGGTAACAGGAACTCGATGGCGTTGATGGAGCCAGCTCTTTTACTTAGTGGAGGTGGACGAGAGAAAGATGCTAACGGATGGCCACAGCGGAGCCGTCATGTCTTGCGCAGACAACTCGGGTGCTCGCAATCTCTACATCATTTCAGTCAAGGGCATCGGTGCTCGATTGAACAGATTACCCGCCGCCGGTGTCGGAGATATGGTCATGGCCACGGTCAAGAAAGGAAAGCCAGAGTTGAGAAAGAAAGGTAGGTACAATCTGGAAGGGGGGCCGCGCGAGTGACTGACCGTTTCCCTATCAGTCATGCCCGCTGTCGTGGTCAGACAATCAAAACCTTGGAGACGGCCGGACGGAATCTACCTCTATTTCGAAGACAACGCTGGCGTCATCGTAAACCCGAAAGGCGAAATGAAGGGCAGCGCTATCACGGGACCGGTCGGAAAGGAGGCGGCTGAGCTGTGGCCCAGAATTGCGAGCAACAGTGGTGTGGTGATGTAAAGAGAGCATCCTTGCTGGGGCTTTTCAGTCGGGCGACAACTGGAGGATTTCCTGCACGCACAAACCGGCGCTGTGTGCTGCATACTTCTGCAGATGATGGGAACCGCGAGCAGCTCTCATAAACCAATAAGCATTGCAATGATACCATGAACAGCTCGCCTAGGACATAGGCCTGCTCCCTTGCAATTCAGGCGGCCGTGAAACCGGTGTTTGGCGACTTGAAAACTGAGCCTTTGTTCCCAATGGGTTTCTCTCACTTCTTCCTTGGTCTGTCCAGCTGGAAGACTGGAAATAAAGAGATGCAATGCCCAAGCAGTGATGAAAAACCTGGCACGGGTGGATTACTGCCACCATTATCGATGAGTCTACTCCGTTTGGTAAGGACAGTTAGTAATGCGCTATTGGGCCCCGTGGAGGTGGAATCTCACCTTCCGGCGTACAATCCTCTCCGCAATGGTGAGCCAGAGTTTTATTGGCTTGGCAAGCATACGGAAGTTCCCAGGGCTGACGCCCTTCCTGCCCAGATGAATGCAGAGCAACGGATCTTAAGAGGCTGTGCTGGGTGCTGCAGGGAAAATAACAACACCACCTGACCCAACCAGTCAGGGTAGGTATGAATGTCACAACCGCCGTCCTTCCGAGGTTCTCCTGGGGGCCATCCCTAACTGGGGCTGTATGAGGAGGTACCGGAGGATGCCTGCCTTGGCCTCTGGACGTAGCACAACCCGGTCATCCTCCCCCCCTGAAAATGACGTTTTCGTCATACACAGGTGCAGATTGTTGACTTAGCAAAGGAGCTATGCATTGACCTCGACACAGTCCCTGCATGGGCATCAACAAATGCGGGAATGTCCAGCTCAATTGGCACTGGTGCAGTCGAGGGGGGGAATAGCAGCAGCTGCGGCTGCTCCCAGTCAGAAGGTGAGCCCCCGCGTAGCCCTAGCAAGCAAAAGCCATCATGGTACGGAGTAGATGACGAGGTAATCATAGGTTGCCGCAACTCTTTAACTGGTAGCACATTAGGTGTTCAGCCCCGGAGGCTGATATTTCACTAAAGTGCATGCTTGATCATCTGGAGTGTTCGAAGTCCCAGGAAGAGGCTGGCTGCCATGTTCACCCCCATTTTCTTCGGGCACAGACATCACTTGGCTCTTGCTTGCAGGCCTTAGCAACTCCTTGTATCCTGGATTGCCTGACATGCTCAGAGGCTGGCGTCGAGGGATGATTGGGATTCAGCCAAGCAGCATCTCGTGGCTGGCTCGACACGCACATTATGCGCAGGCGTTGCTCAAACGTCTTCTTGAAGCCACTCCCAGTTCCTGGACCGTTTTCCCGACTTCTTTTGCAACCAGCCTAGGACACCGGTTATCAATCTCACCGGCGGACAGTGCCCCGTGACGTAATCTGATTTCCCGGACCACGTGCCTATAGATACCACTAAGACTGACATTAGGTGATATTATTGCCATAACCCCCTACAGCTCTTCCAGCTTTCACAGGTCTGTCATCCATAAGAAATTGATCGCGATAGAGCTTGTGATCGGCGACGATCTGGAGAGCTTAAGCGAAGAGCAAAAGGTGCGAAACATTCGCGGCCTTCCTGGCCCTTCCAAGGTTGACCTTTCCAAAACCACCTTAACGGGGCGTCCAGTGGGGACCACAGACCTGTCCAGATTCTCGTGCAAGCGAGAAGACAGGGGTGCCCACATGGCTCTGTGCTGCCTCCCAGAAATCCGGCAAACTTGGTCACCGTTAGCTGCTGGGTCCTATGGATTTGAACCCCGCGCATCTGCAGCTCCATTCACAGTCTAACCCAACAACAGCAACCCCCCTCTGTCCGCAAATGGTATCGTAACTCTGCAGCCTGCTTGATCAAAGCAGCCATGGGCAGACGCCATGCGCGGGAATCCAACATGAAACTGACAAGCCTCACGCCGTTTGGTTCGCTTCAAGAGTCACACCGTGAGTCGACGTCAATGGGACGATCAATGCAGATAGCGCGTACGATGCGGAGTATAGCCACCGAAAACTCGCGTAGAAATGCTTGACAAAAGTCGCATGATGATACCGCAAAGGAGCCGCAACCCCAAGTGCAGGGAAAGACAAACGGTGATTGTTGTGGATGTAAAGGTTCGACTACCCCGCCTCAGGGATGCTTGCTCCAAGTTCTCGGGCTCTAGATCAGGCGCACGATTACAACCTCTGAATGTGTGTATCCTCATTACGGATCTGAGAGTCGACGGTGCGGTAGGTACTTCCCAACAGATCACGATGATACCGATGTCATCAGCCCTTCCTTCGGAATTGCCTGACCGGCTTCTGACATATCAATCGAAGTAAACTCAGATAATCCTGGTTACTGCAATCAGGAGATAGCTTGCAGCAATGCTTTCAGTGGTTCAATCGGCTGCTGCAGGGGACCGCAACCGACTACCAGAAAGCTCCAAAAGTTAAGTGCTTTTGCTGCGCTTCACAGACCAATCACATTCTTCTCTGTGCAGCAGCAGCCCCTTTGAGTCGCGCCAGCCACTGGAAGTCGCTAGTTGCTGCAGGACGAAAAAGGCCACGAGGCGTTCAGCTGGGGCTTGGCATTGACTCACCCAGTTTCCCGTCTGGTTGGTCTCTGCCTCTTCTGTCTTTTCACACTGTGCTCACCTTGACCTGACAAGCATGCGATGCCACGCTCGACAGGGCTGCATGTGGCCGATACCCTCCGAAATCCACCCGTCTTTACCTTACCCACTCTTGCAGACCCCATGTCCCCGCCCTTTTCTATTGTCAGGCTGATGCCCTGCTCGGTCATCTCCTCCAGCCAAAGTATGGGCCACCAGAAGCCGAGATTGTCCTGTTCAAGTACTAGGTGCATGTCAGACGTGCCACAGAGGTTACTGTGGTAGACTGAGAGATGTCCAGGATATTCGATTTCGCGTGGTCTGGACTGACTAGTCCTCATAGCCATGACCATGCTCATCTCATTCCGAATCCAAAGCTTCGGTTCTCTGACCATGTCAGATCGCCGCCTGCGAACGTTATCCTACCTCGTCCGCGCTAGACCTCGGCGAGCATGGCAGCTCCGTCAGACACGTTCCGAAAATGATTCGATGCCATCTTGATCCCCTGCGCCTAGTTTCCCACAGCGCTTCTGTCAAGCAGGATGGGTGGTGGGTGAGAAAAACTACCAAGGCGCTCCTAGTCACTTTAGGCCAAGCCCACGGAATGCCATAGGGCACGGCAACGCGCGGGCAGCCTCTCATTCCCTCCACCGTTTCAGACGCCGCAGCCACTCCAGCTGGACTTTCGCTTCTACTCGACCTACACTTGCGCTGGGAAGCAGCTCTTGCCCCAACCAGACACGTTCTCAACCGTCAAAGCAAAGACAAGGGCGTGGAAGATGCCGCCGCCGCATCGAGGCTGAGTTGTTGCTTTTCCGTCGCCTGTCGCTTTTCCTCCAAATGCCCCTCCCAGGCTATGCAGTAGCTTGATCACGATTTGTTTCCAGCCGGAATGCATATCGTGTCATGATCCTATTTCAGGCCTCGCATTCGTACTTGACCGACAATGGGACCTCGTGGCAACCCAAGTCTTTTTCTTATCCCTCCACCCCCATGTCACCGGCTCACCACACTTGCGTCTATTATGACACACTCCATACTTTCTTCCTGCTGACGATTGGGCCCGTGGATGAAGGGACTCGAACCGGGGCTGTGGTTATACGGTTCATTTGCTCTTCAATACTCTTCTCGCCTTTTGAATCCCGTGCCTGTTGCTCTCGGGTTTCTCAGCCCACTCTTGTCCTGTGGGGTCGGTATCTATTTCAGCCTTATTCATTAATACGAGGGCTCCCCTTCAGAGTCCAGATCGGCACTGCCTTTTGCGACTACAGCATACACCAACGTCTCTGAATGTAGCAAAGGTGGTTCCAAAATATAATCATCCCTTCTCTTTCGGGAAAGCGCAGGGCAGCTCTTCGTGGGGTAAAGCTCCTCCCTTCTCGAGCTTTCGTGAGAAGCAGCCGCAAGGAATATTCGGTACCGGGACAAACAAGGCTAGAAGTGCAAGATTTGAATCAACACAGGGCTGTTCAAGCTGGCTCGGAGAATGGCTGGACCCGGTGGTGGCCCACCTCGCAAGAGCCACACCAAGTCGAGAAAGGGATGCAAAACTTGCAAGCGGCGACATATACGCTGTGACGAGAACTTCCCCCAATGTCGGAACTGTACGAAGCACAACTGCCGTTGCGACTACATGGATATGCCAGCAGCCGGTGAGGAACCTCTGAAAGGCGCCAAACCACCCGACCTCCTGATGGGTCCCGAACTCCAGCGGCGCCTTGACAACTGGCGCATGTCGGGCGAATCTCCTCTACAGGAGCTTCAAGTGCCAGACAGGGTGTATTGGACGCGATTCTCGACAATTGACCTACGCCTGATCCACCACATTACGACATTGTCAACAGACATGTATAATCGAGGATACAGCACATGCACGGCGTGGGGTTTCAAAACACCTTCGTAAGATGAGGTGTTTAATATCTGGGTCCAGATCGCTAACGCGGCGCTCAGGCTCATCGCTGCGGCGCTCTCGCATGATTTCGCTATGAGCGCACTGCTTGCGTTATCTGCGTCACATCTCGCGTGGCAAACGAAGAACCCAGACACAGACAATCTGGCGTACCACCATCGAGGAGTCGCCCTCAAAGGGCTACATGAAGCCATCGGTGCGTTCTCCAGGGAGAATTCTGAAGCTATACTTGCCGCCTCGATTCTTCTGTCGTGGCAAGCAACTGACTGGTAAGAATGATCTCCGCCCTCTCTATGTATGCTAACGAGAGACAGGCGGGGCTGGGCCTCCCTGCAGCAGGGGCTATCAACCGTACGTACACGAAACCTAGGATTGATGCGAAGGGTGTTGACAACGTACAGGTCATGAGTGCCATGCGGCAGTGGATACACGAATCCGACCTGGCTCGGTATTTAGAAAACCAGAGGACAGTAGCTCGAGCTAGGACTCCCGCAACTCCAACTATGCCTCACGCGCAGTTGTCGATCCCTCATGAAGACCTACGACGAGTTGAACAAATCACTACAGCCCTTCACAACTTGAGGTTGCGGCTCTCAACCAGTGAGGAACTTGCAGAGCATGCGGGACGTTTGGTCGATTACCTTCAAGACTTACAGCGGGACTTGTCGACTCAAGCGCCTGAGCAAGCATTCGTCCGCTTACAGCCACTCAGAGATCTGATCTTTTGGCTGCCACCACTGATTTTGCGCCCAGACGAATCGGACCTAGCCCCTCTAACTTTACTCTCACATCTCTACGCAAGCGCGCTTGCCGTCGAGCCGTTGTTTCCAGATATTGGTGGCGCCTATCTTGGAAGCATGTCCGTACTCCCACTTGAGCGAGTACATGACATGCTCAGGACAAGACGAACCACACAACCTCAAGATACAAGCATTCAGGTGGCATTGTCTCTGATAGATGTCCCTGTACAGATCATGACTTCATACCGGCTGAGGCAAAGGCACAACAGCCAGAGTGGTCAAGGCATCGAGGGCTATCGCTATTCTCCTCACGGAAGTCCCTACACCGCGCCCCAGATGCCCATCTCCACTACGGACGTATCGATGGCGCCGCACTATTCCAACTCACCCCTCCATGCTCCTGGCATCCTGCCGTTGCCGGGATCAGCTTATTTTCAAGCTGCTCTAGGCCCTGGGGAACCGCGCCGAGAATCATCAATGTCATCCGTGTCATCGCTCGGCCGCACCCATTCAATGAGTGATCGGAGTCTCGCATCTGGCAGCCCACATGCAATGGCAATGGTATATGGGTCTCCCGCGACGCAGCATCCGCGGAGCAACCACGAGCTGCCAGGGTCGAGGATGGACTACTTTGGGCAAATTCAAGCACCGTACAACCCATACGGCAGCCTGAACATGAATACTCGGTTCGTCGCTCCTTCACAACTCTGGACTTAGACGAACCCCGACTGAGTATTCTTCTTCCACACAGGACTCCTACGACGACCAGGTCTCCAACGCTGCAGCAATCACAGCAAGACAAAGGCAAGGAACGACAACAGTGAGGCCGGACCACATGACGACGATGAGGATGACGTGAGACTACGGGTGCGGATCATCCACAGAGACTAATTCACGGGTATTAGCGAGGCGTTGGGAAGCGATACATGAAATTGGACGAATGAAAAAAAGACAAGGCCACTCGCCAGGAGTCCATGATTTTGATGACAAGGTTGGTGAAAATCTATATATGGCGGGATCTCTTGTCAAAAGCTTGGTGTTTGGGTGGTCGCGTCAGCAGCAGATGACTCTGTCGGCTCATTTGAACGGCCCAGAAATAATCATGATGACAGAGAAGGTAATCTGAGCGCCCGTATTTTCTTCCAAACGATCTCATAATTGCCCGAATCTGCTGGGTGGCGGTCTTCCGATGGTATATCTGACCAATGCTGGTACTAACAGTACAGAAACATCTCGACGAGAGCTGCGCTGCAAGAGAGGCGCATGATAATTGGTTATTCCCCAGACATGCTCACCGTCGACTTGATTTCCCTTGTACGGAACAGGTCACATGTTTCCTAGTGGTTGATCTGCGCTGTCCATCGTCGCTTGATGTTATGAGGTGTGTGTAAAACATCCTTTTCGGTCAGGTCTTCGGCACGACTTCTTGGCTCGTTACGCAAGGCCTTGTTGCCGGGTAGTAGTAACCTGAGAACAGGGGTGCATCTGCCCTTCGGCCTGCGACCTTGGAGCTGTGTATGACTCAGGCAGTAGGTGGGCAGATGCCCGGGGCCCAGAAGTGACATATTACGGTCGTATTCCGTGGCTACTGCCTGGGGGCGAGTGCCGACAGCTTGATTGAATACGCATCATCGGAGGTGAGTCGGAAAGGTCAGATTGTTCCTGGACCATAGCCCTGCCGATACGAACGTCCCGATCCAACCATACCACTAGGGCCCGAAAGTCGTCGATGTCGCCGAAGCGGTCGCGTTACATCCGTGGCTTGTCAGCCAAACCATCGCATTTCCATTCCAGTCCAAGCACGGGCAGATTCGACTGCATCTACCAAGTGGCGAGGTGCGGTCCTTGCAGTAGCAGTCGCAACTTCAATGGCGGCTAGGGACCAATAGGGCTTGTCGTCGAGAAGTACCAGGCTCGCATGGATGGCATGACGTCGCATCGAGTGGGCCTACCCTGGAAACAGGTACATGCATACCTACACAGTGTCCGTTTCGAGCGGGCCAGCTGCAACCTTGGTACTGTAGTCATGGATGGTATTCACTAATGTGGCGCGCAATCATGCACAACCGGAGGATCGTGTAATTGAGATGCTGGAAGCTCAGGACTGTAAGAGACGACGATGCACCTAGCCACGTGTATCGTCGCCAAGGCCTCACATTGCGACTCATTGATGCGTGGCCCCAGATAAGAGATCTCGATGGGTCAGCGTTCGCAGAACAAAGGTGACCTGGGGCGGGAAGATCAATCCATATACTGTGTAGACTAGGGTGGAACCGGGCAGCGCCTGGCGGTCACGTATAATTGCGCATAATAGACATCCTCATGCGGTGCAAGGACTACTGTGTAGTGGCTAGAGCAGAGCCAGAATTCTCCGCGCCTTGTACGAGTAACCCGAGGCTTAAGGCTTCACTTCTAGATACACAGTACTACAAGTTAAGACTGCCTTCTTAGGGGGGATCCAGACGCCTTTTCAGGTTACGTACTCGGGGGTTTCAGTCCCCGTCATGCCGGAGCCGGACGCACTGGGTACCTGAGTCTATCACATTGTGTTTCCACGCCACTGGCGTGACTGGCTCGGTTCTACACAGTACTCCGTGTGCCTCGGACGACCCACTCAAAAGTGGAATGACGATGAGCGCAGGTTGACACTGCGTTCACGATATCCACCAACGGCGACACGAGGATTGGAAGTGCCGTTCAACCTCCATCGCATCCTCCCTCTCGGCAATCAATATGGCGGAAGATGCAGCGAGCGGTGGCTGGAGCACGATTGAATCCGACGAAGTAAGCATGCAACAGTTCCCTGCTCATTTGACAGCCAGGAGCCCTGCTGACATGCTTCCTCAACTGCGCAGGGCGTATTCACCTCCTTGATCGAGCAGCTGGGGGTCAAGAGAGTGCAGTGTGAAGAGCTAATATCGTTGGACGCTGATTCGATACGGGCTTTGAGGTAACGAGAAGGTCGCGCAAGACTCCACATCGGCCCCGAACGAGATAATTCTGCGATGCTGACATCTGTGTTACCGGCGACAGTCCTGTATATGGCGTGATATTCCTCTTCAAGTGGATCGGATCATCGTCTGAGAGCAGAGCCGCGCCGCAGGATGGCACATACGACACAAGCGCAGTCGAGGAGGACGGGCTCTTCTTCGCGGCGCAGACTATTCAAAACGCCTGTGGCACGCAAGCTGTTCTCTCCGTAGTGCTGAACAATGACACATCGAGCACATCAGCTGGAGGAGACGCAATTGATATTGGGCCATCACTACAAGAGTTCAAGGACTTCACGACGGGCTTCGATGCAGGGTTGAGGGGCGAATCGCTGTCCAACTCAGAGATGATCCGCACGGTGCACAACAGCTTTGCGAAATCTAGCCCTTTTGTCGATGAGTCTGCACGCGACCCAAGCGCTGCATCCGACGACGTCTTTCACTTCATCGGGTATACATGCCATAATGGCAAACTGTATGAGCTTGATGGACTGCAGCCATACCCCATAGCACACGGTGATTGCACGCCAGATGAGTTCCCAGACAAGATCATTCCTGTGTTACAACGGCGGATTGAGCGATACCCTCCTGGAGAGGTTCACTTCAACCTGATGGCCATATGTGAGGACCTCCGTGTCAAAGCGCACGATTTTAATGATGGTGAAATGCTTGAGCGGGAGCAGCGGAAGCGGGCGCAGTGGGATTTTGAGAACGCGCTGCGGCGACATAATTTTGTCGGCTTCACGGCCGAGATTCTCAAGGGCGTGGTCGAGATGAAGATCAAGGAGGGCACTTATGGTACGTGGATCGACGAGGCGAAGAAGACCACCGAGAAGCGACTGAGGGACAGGCGGAAGCATGCCGATGCATGATGACCTGTTCGCACTAACATGACCACCGAGACGTTGTCGAGAGCGACGGGATCGCGCCGTGCGAATTATCGGGCGGCCATGCTGCTTGCATACAACGAAAAGCCACATAGACGAAGTAGTGCGACAGATGTAAATCTGGGCGTCAGCCATGTTGGATCTGTTTCGCGGTGTCTCTTCAAAAGATGCCCTCGACGCCTTTGATGGGTTGGTGACACGTGACCCGGCACGGACCTGCACCTGCGCGTGTTGGAAATTGTGCACACCACCCAAAACCTTCAAATTCTGATTGGTTGAATTCCCGGCGGAATTTGCGCTGTCATTGGCGGGCAGGAACCACTAACTGCTCATTCTGTAAGCCCATTCTCAGCCATCTCAGCATACGCTGCCGCACCTTGGATGCCATGATTTCATTCAGATTGTTCTGTTCTTCACTTGAATAACAGGAACAATAGCCACCTGCCTGGTTGGCGCGCAGCATTGTGATTGGATATTTGTGCGCGCTAGGAATTGTACAGGCACTGCCTTTCTTCTGCCAGCTTTTACTTCTTGCCGCACGCGACCCCTTCTCTCTCATCTGACCACCAAGCACCATTCTCACAACCTCATCTCCGCTCCAATTGCACGAGGGACAATTCGACATAGGCTCTCTTGATCTACAGACCGGAGTTCTGGGGGCCATGGAGATCGACTCTCTCTGGCACTCCGCATTTGGCGAAACTTCTAGCCGGCCTGTTCTCTACAGTTCTGAGGAGCTCAACGATGAGGGATGGCGACCACTCACCGATCCCCAGGCTTTCATTTTGAATCTCGCCAAACTGGACCATCAACAGCTATTCGCTGCAAGCTCAAATAATCAAATCGCCATGAAAGTCGCCCAAGACGAATACCTCGAGATTGAGACCCAGATCGCGGCAATCAGAGGCAGGCCTAGTCAAAGACATCTTCAAACGCTACCAGCACCAGACGAGTTCCAGGAAAGGCAGGAGGCTGCGTTGTACGGCTACAAATACGATGGCCATCGCCCTGCCTTGCTCCATGCTGGTATCCCTGGCCTCAGATCCGCAGACGACCTGAGCGATCGCGAAAAGCAAGACGTCCGCTTGTTTCAAGAGCCATTTGAACAAGGCGGCTTTGTTCCCAAGGAACGCGAGTACAAGGCCATGCTCGCCAAAGCCCGGGATCCCAATAACATCGACGGGTGGGAACCGGTTGTTGACAGCACTGGCCGCCGACTGATTCCGAGACAACAAGTCCACCATGACGAGTACAACATCACATATGTCAAGCGCAATGTTGATGCGAACGGCGAGATTGCTCGACCTGTGTCTCCCGAAGGCAGTGATGCTCACCAAGGTGAAACTCCAGACAAGGCGGTCAACAAGCGGTTGACCAGAACACGCTTCGACGGCAAGAAGGTTCCAACCACTCGCGACGTGTCCGAGGATCCTTCAGCAGCTTCGACGCCCCGCGGTCGGAAGCGAGGCAGCCCTTCTGGAGGCGACAGCCGGGAAGACACACCCGGCTCAAAACGTCAGAAAGTCGGCCCACCCATCGATGGTCAAGAGCAGCCACGACCAAAGCACCCGAATCAATATACCAAAGCCAAGGAAAGAGCAGCTAAGGACCAAGAAGCGACCGTAGCTGGCACGCCTGCACCCGAAGCTCCCACCAAAGCGGCCACCTCATCCAAAGTACACTGGCGAGATTTGTCATCAGAGGACAAGTACGATCATAGTTGGACGAACGCAGAGTTGCACGAAGCGGTCAGAGAAGACCACTTGTGGCTCAATCCAGATCCCGTCAAGGCAGAGCATTGGAAAAACAAGCTGCTGCAAAATGAGAATCCCATCCGAAGTTTCGCCATGTTCAAGAAGTGGCGTTTCTGGAAGCTTAAAGGGCTAGACAAGAGACCGCGGAACAAGGAGCTCCTGAGTGCAGATGGGACAACCAACAAGGAGAACGAGGGCATATCGCGCTCTCAAAAGCCTCGACGACGAACTGCAAAGCCGAAGAACGCCAGCGCCATGTCGACACCAGCTGACACTCCGCCAGCCACGCCGACGCCGACGCCAGCTCCAGAAATTCCCAGAGACAGAGAAACGGCTGAGCGAGCGGCAACCCCCTCGGCGAAGACCCAAGGAACCAAGTTTCCTGGAAGCAAGAGAATGGATAGTGCAATCCCTCAACGGAGAGGTTCGCCAGAAGAGATAGAAAATGCAAATGGGAATGCTGAGGCAGATCAGACAAGCTCAGAGTCACGATCACCCAAGAAGGCACCGGGGCCATTAACAGGAAAGCGTACTGGCGAAGCGATCAGTGCGCCAGGGCGCGAGCTCAGACGGCCGAGCTTGAAGCAGCAAGGAAGCGACTCAACCGTCGTGGTCGCTAGCGGTACGACAGCTATGACGAGTTCCAATGGTACGCCACCGAGGAGGTCCCTGCGCATTCGGAAACCCAGTCCTTGATTGCAAGATGGACGCCGGGAAGTATTGCGCTGCGAGTCGAGAATGGCGGCATGGAGTTGGTTTCTATCGAGGCTTAGCTTTCCTGCCCGCTAGTGGCGTTCAGCCAGGACGTGGCATGCAAGGAACGCAGTCATCGTGAGCCGGGGAGAAGCAGATGTTGGGTGACGTGGTTATGATCCTTGTGGGCGGTTGCGCTGAATGTCTCCCACTGCTCGGCAACGGCCAGTCCCAATAGACCTGCGAATGAAATGGAAACCAAAGTCAATCAAGTCATCGAGCTCTTTTCATCCACAGTTGTTTCCCCCATTGCCCTCTGCTCGGAGCCTACGGGGTCTTCAATTCCTGTAGCCTCCCACAACTGTCGACACTCGACATGCATATTGATTAATCGCGCAGGATCGCTGGCCTGACATTCGCCAGGTGGCGCCATCGCCCGAAAGGGGCGCTTACAGCGGTGGCTTGGCGGGGACGAATCCCTGTCCAGGAGCCTGAACGGGCATTTAAACAATCGCCCACCACCAAACTCCTTCTTTCCTTCTTCTAATCGACGGCACTACATCTGCGTGTGCCTCGTCCTTTGTTCCATCCCGACCATGGCCTATGATAATTGCCGAGACCCTGATTGAGGGATCCTCCTACGTTGCGCGTCCGTAATCAGCGCCTGGAGGCGCGATGGAAAGTAAGGCCGCGCTCCTCAGACGAGTGGTCGTCCCAAGCTGACCGCGCCGCTCAGAACCATCGTCTTCCCCTCCAGCTGGCCCCGAGCGACGCAAGCAACAGACCGTTGTACGGCGGGCTTTGGCCTGGGTGCGCAACCATGTCTACCAGGGTTTTGCCGGCCTCTCTTTCATTCAGTGGCACTATTTCTACTTTGTCGCCACTTCGCTGGTCGCCAGTCTGATCTTCTGGGGCTCGTCGACACCGGCCAAGTCCGTTACCTATGTCGACAGTCTCTTCCTTTGCGTCTCAGCCATGACAGAGGCAGGCTTGAACACAGTCAATCTCTCGGAGCTGAATACCTGGCAGCAGATACTGCTCTTCCTCCTGATTATCCTTGGCTCTGCCATATTCGTGTCGTCGTCCATCCTCCACATACGTAAGAGGGCCTTTGAGAACAAGTTCGCGGAACTTGTCGAACAGCGCCGGAAACGACTGCGCAGGCCGCGCACACGTACCTTCACCTTGTCAAGACGAGACCATGTTCACTCTAATGACCGCGAGTCCACCGTCGCCTCTGGAGCGTTGCGCGGGCGCCTGGCGGAGGCAGGTCCCGAACGCCCCGAGCATAAGGCTTCCTTCAGCTCACAGGATCGCCGGCAGAATTTGGAGGCGCCAGCAGAGGCACAGATTGAGCCTGGACCACCACCCGCCACAGGCACAACCACCACTGACTCCAATATAGGCCATATCCGATTTGTTGAATCGATCCTGCCCGTGGAACGCACGGAGCACCGGCCACGGAGCATCAGCCGCAGCCGGAGTTTCTTCGAGGGTCGCGGTGTTGGTGCTCGAGGCTTGGACAACCATCCGCGGAATGCACGACCGGTCGAGATCCACGAGGCGACGCTGGATTGCGCCGTCGACGACAATGCAGCACAACCGGGACCATGGGTGAAGAAGGTGCACAGGTATATCGACACAGTGGGGGGATACCTGGGGAGAAATTCCCAGTTCTACCACCTCAGCGAGAAAGAGAGGCGGAAACTCGGAGGGTTCGAATACGATGCCATCTGCCTTCTCTCGTGGCTGGTGCCGGCCTACTTCGTCCTCTTCCAGCTGTTCGGCGCTCTGGGGGTTGGGGCTTGGATAACAGTCAACCGCCCACACATCTCGTCGACGAATGGGTGAGTCATTGTATATTTCTCGACGTGGCGGTGTTTCCACTGACTTGGAGTGTAGGCTGAATCCCTTCTGGACCGGTGCTTTCTTCGCCATCAGCGCTTTCAACAACAGCGGCATGGCTCTCCTTGATGCCAACGCGGTCGCGGTCAATACGAGCTATTACTGCATGTTGACGCTCAGTCTGCTCATCCTTGCAGGGAATACGCTCTTTCCGCCATTCCTTCGACTCATTCTGTGGACTTTCAGCAAGGTGATGCCTGAGCATTCCGCCTCGGCGGACTGGCAGAGACGGCGGCGGACAGTCCAATTCTGCCTGGACCATCCTCGGAGGGTCTACACGAACCTTTTCCCCAGCGCTGCTACCTGGTGGTTAGTTGCCAGTGTGGTGGTCTTGAACGCCATTGATTGGATTGCGTTTGAATTACTCAACATTGGAAATGAGGTGGTGGATTCGCTGCCCACGGGGTTCCGGATCGTTGCAGGGTTATTTCAGGCCTTCGCCGTGAGAAGTGGTGGCTTCTACATTGTATCCATATCAGGGCTGAGATCTGGTTTGCTCGTCCTCTACGTCCTCATGATGTACTTGAGCGCTTTCCCCGTGACAATGACGATTCGGAACACCAACGTCTACGAAGAACGGTCGCTCGGCATCTTTGCAGACGAGCTTCCACTCTATCAGGACCATGAGGGAACAGCCGCGCAAAAGGACAAGAAGGAAGGACTCTTGACTGGGCTGAGACGAACACTCACAATGACCCATGGCGGCCAGCCGACACAGAATCCGGCATGGAACCATGAGGATTTCATCCGACTCCAGCTCCGCTCCCAGCTCGGCCACGACTTGTGGTGGATTGCCATTGCAGTTTTCGTCATTACGTCGATCGAGACGGGCCAATTCGAGCGGGATCCTGTGACTTTTGTAAGTACCTCCGACCGCGGGGAGGAGCCCATCATGGATTCAGTCTGGTACTTTTATGGCGGCTGTCCCTTTTGGCTAACAACAAGACAGTCCACATTTAACATCATCTTCGAAGTCATCAGCGCCTACGGCTGCGTCGGCATCAGTGTGGGAGTCCCCTGGAACAACTACTCCTTCTGTGGAGCCTGGCACCTGACCTCCAAACTTGTACTTTGCGCGGTCATGCTTCGAGGCAGACACCGGGGATTGCCCGTCTCGATCGACCGAGCAATCCTTCTTCCGGACGAAAGTCTGGCGTGGGCGGAGGAAGAGGACGCGCACAAGAGAACCACGAGCTTCGCCTCCGAGGTGACCACGCGTTCGGGAGATGTGGTGCGACCACCGACGTCGGCAACCGCATCGACAAGTGTGGTGCGTCGACCGCGATCTGCGAGCTTGGGAGCCCCAGGGCCCAGCATCCACGTTGACGCCGACGCCAGAGGAGCCGAACACGTCGTTTGATGAATGCAACTAGCAGCACGGAGTGCAGTACTCTAGAGGTATGGAATTTGGGGCACTATTTCTCTGTCCTTTGTATGTCTTGGGTTCGTTTCTGGGGGTTTCACACACCGATTTACATTTTGAGCGTTCGTCTAAAGCGTTGGTGCGAGCGTTCTACAGTATTCGAGCATCAGGGTCTGGTTCTATCTGCTATACACAACATTTGTAGTACTTGGAGCAAGCGTAGATCTCTGGCATTATCCGTAGCAGCAGTTCAGCGTCAGCGTCAGGTTTAGCAGGCCATATAGAAGAACATGTTACAAGGCTTCACATCGCACGAGATGGTAATTAGACTCGACAATCCGGTCATCACACTACAAGGACACAAACCCGCCGCCGTCTATCACTGGCTCGTCGGCAATTGAACTCTTCCGTACGAGACGGGCCCCGACTCGGCAGATGCTTAAGTTGATTATCGCGGAGAGAGGCCCGAGCTGCGCCGGCACTCGACCGATCTCATAAAGACGTAGACGGGCGTCAGTAATTACGACTTTGGCGGGGCCGCAATTGAGAGACCATTCGTCTTTCTCGTTGGTGTGCTGTAATTAATGATATCTGCAGCGTGAACCTGTTGCCAGTTACTTGCAAGCAGCGCGAACCAACATCGCCGCCATCTCATTGTCTCTCGATCGCGACCCGCAGGAAAAGACACGCCGGGATATATCTCCCATCGAGCACTCCATATAGCTGTTGATTACCGCCCCATCAGGAACCAGCTCATACAACATAGGCCGCCAACACTGAAGATGGTCAAACTACTCTACCCGACGTCGCTGACCCTCGACACGGCCGAGCTCGAGGGCTTCTCCGTCTCGCTGCACGCGTACGACGTCAAGCAGCCGATCCCGGAGGACCTGATCGACGCCGAAGTCCTGATAACCTGGTGCAACACTCCCGACAACTTATCGGACGCGGCGAAACGAATGAAGAACCTGAAATGGATCCAGTCCCTCGCGGCGGGGCCCAACGACGTGCTCAACGCCGGGTTCGACGCCAAAGCCATCACCGTCACCACGGGCAGCGGGCTGCACGACCACACCGTGGCCGAGCACACGCTGGGCCTGCTCCTGCTGGCGGCGCGCAAGTTCCATGAGATGCGCGACCACCAGACCAAATCCCCGCCCGAGTGGCCCGCACATCTGGGCGGACCGCAGCCCGACCGGCCGAAGGGGTCCTTCACGAGCCTGCGCGGCGCCAACGTCGTGATCTGGGGATTCGGCAACATCGCAAAGACGTTGACCCCGTCGCTGCGTCTGCTCGGCGCGAACGTGACCGGCGTGGCTACGCGCAAGGGCGTGCGTGACGGCGTGGAGGTCTACGCCGAGGACGAGCTGCCTCGGCTGTTGCCCGAGACTGATGCGCTGGTCATGATCCTCCCCGGCAGCGAGGCCACCAAGAACGCCCTCGACGCCGAGCGGCTCAAGTTGTTGCCCTCGCACGCGTGGGTCGTCAATGTCGGGAGGGGAACCTCGGTCGATGAAGATGCGCTGTACGATGCCCTCGTGGGCGGTGGGATCGGGGGCGCCGCGCTCGATGTCTTTGTCAAGGAGCCTTTGCCCACGGAGAGTAAATTGTGGGGGTGCAGGAACTGTTTCGTCAGTCCCCATGCCGCTGGGGGGCGGCCGCAGGGGGCCGAGAGGTTGGTGGCCGAGAACTTGAGGCGGTTTCTCGCCGGGCAGGAGTTGAAGAATGTGATTTGACACGCCACTTGTCGAGGGCTGTGTGTGTGCGGCTGGATGGTCAGGCGGGCAGCTAGTAGGTCGAGAGACGAGAGCATAGGCTCGAAGGCTTCGTTTCTGGTCCTCAACCTTGCATACAGGGTCAAGGTCACCAACATCAGGACCGGGGCAGGATATCTACGGAGAAGGCAGGCACTGTATGTACGTGCGTGACCAGAAGAGGCCGTTCGGTGGATGGCCAGTAGATGGGAGGTATGGCCAGTAGATGGGAGGTATGGCCAGTAGATGGGAGGTATGGCTGTCATCTGTGCTGTTCTACCTGTCTACATGGAAGCCGCCTGTCTGCTATTCACAATGGATTTATTGAGCCATGGCAGATCTGTGTGCGCCTCCTCGGTACACTGCACTACTGCACTACGCTTCAACGCATGCCCGAAAACATGCTGTAGGTCGTCCAGAGATGAGGTCCATTTGACTTTTGAGCGGACGCTGTTGGCAAATGTCTAGCACTCAAACAGACCTCTTCTTTGTATGTGTGTATCTATAGGCAGCAGCCGAGGACAAACCACCTGTTTGTCGCAACCTTGCATGTGCCCATTGCCGTCTGCCTTAGATTGATTGCAATAGACTCCGTTTCTTCACGAGTCCATACAACGCGGCAGGATCTCCTGTTTGCGTGCTGTCTACAAACTCCTCGCACAGCAAACATGTCTCCTGTAACGCAATATATCTGAGATCCCGCGCCGCCTCTCAGATAACTGCCGGTTACAACCGTTGCAAGACCGGTATCGATACAAAGCGATTTTCCAGAGCCGCACCGCCGACACCGACCAGAGCAGCGTCATTCAGCACAACTCTCAAATCGCGTCAGACTCATCCGAATTCACCACCATGCCCACTGTCCTGGGCGTCCCCCTTCGGGCCGCCAATGCCATCACAATCGACCAGCCAACAGACCTGGAACTCCTCATCGCGGTCAGCAACACAATCATCTGGCTTTTGATGGGTCTGCTCGTGTACATCCAGATCCTAGACAATCGCCGTGTCGAAGCCCGCCTGGTCCAACAACTCGAGATTGAAAGACGGACATTTGCCGAGCTGGACCGCGAACGGAAGGAGCTGATGCAGTCGTGGAAGCAGCGTTTGGAGCGAATTCCCGAGGAGGATGAGCTGGTGGAGCAGCACGCCGGTTTTGACATTGTACCGGAGCAGGCCACTGTGCAGGGGACTGGATTGCATGTCGAGGCTGATCTTCTGGAGGCCATGGAAGAGGAGTTGATGGAGCCGCGGGAGGAAGAAGATGACATTGGCAGCGAGGATGAGGATGGGGACGGTCTGGAAATGGTGCGCATGCCGGCGGGACGAGAGCCTGATCGTGAGCATGAGGCGGTGGTGCATGGACAGTGACTGCCGATCGTGAAGGCACCGTTCAGGCTCCACTTGAGATGAAAGCAGGCTCGCTGGATACCGTCGTTTGGAAGAGCTGGATAGCAGCAACGTCTTGTGACTTTGGGCTCGACCTGTGTTGGCTGGAAGGGTCCCGCGGAGCAGTGATCTCGTTCGCTCTTCAGACTCTTGGACTGCTGTCTTGATGCAAACAACCAGCCAGAGGGCAGACCGCGGACTGCAAACCGAAGAGATCAGAACGAGAACTCCTCTGCTTCAACAGTCAAATCAACCCGCTTTATCGGAACCACCACCCACCACCCTTCTTTTCCTTTGCCTCCAGCTTCTTCACGTCGTCCGTCTCCTTCTTCTTCCTCTCGGCCTCGACCCGCTCCTTCTCCTCCTGGCGTCTCGTCAACTCAATCACTTCTCTCCGCCTTTCCTCCACCTTCACCAGCGCCTCCTCCTTCTCCCTCCGCCTGGCAAGGATACCCTGGAACCATTCCTCTCTCGCGGCATCCTCTTCTGCCTTCGTGGCATACTGGATCATACAGCTGTTCATGGCCAGATGCTGGTCCTTACAATGCCACGCCACGGAAATGGTACGGCCGCGCGCGCAGTCGGCAAAGTCTTTAATGACGTCGGCGCACCGTCGGCGGGCGCGTTCGTGGTACAGTCTGCGGACTTCCTGTTCTTGGGCGGGGGAGAGGGGGAGCGGGTTGCGGAGGTTGTTTTGTCGAGTTGTTGAAGGCTGCGACGAGGTCGGGGGTTGGGCGCCGGTAACGACTGAGGGAGCCATCTCCATGGCTTTTCGTAGCGCAGTATTTTAATACGAGTCTGAAGTAGCGAGTGTAATGCATTATCTATCCATGGCGACGAAGAGGCATGGTAGGGTAGGTATTGGTGTCGAAGCGGTGAGCTCGAACTGAGGTGAAGGTGAAGGTGAAGGTGAAGCTGATCTGCACAGGTCAAGAGCAGAAGTGGAGACTCCTTGTCATCTGCAAATGGCCTCGAAATTATTTCCGTGTCCGTTCGATTTTGTTTACACCCGCTGCAATACATCGCCAGCAGCCCCCCCAGTGTTTCGACTGCTCTGCGCATACTGATTTCCTCTTCTTCTGCACCCTCGAAATGTCCTCCCTCCGCAACGCCGTCTCGCGGCGCCCGCACAAGGAGCGCGACCAACCCGCCGCCCGCCAAAAATGGGGCATCCTCGAAAAACACAAGGACTACTCGCTCCGCGCGCAGGACTATAATCTCAAAAAGAAGAAACTCGCGCAACTGTCGCAAAAGGCGCGGGAGCGAAACCCCGATGAGTTCGCCTTTGGGATGGTCAGAGACGGACATGCCGGGCTGGGAAAGCATAAGTCCAAGCACAGCGACGAGGACGCCAAGGGAGTCGTGCCTGGCAGGCCACTCAGTCACGATGCAGTGAAGTTGCTCAAGACGCAGGACGCGGGGTATCTGAGGACGGTCGCGGCGAAGGGACGGAGAGAGGTTGAGAGGTTGGAAGAAGAGGTCGGTATGGATACTGCTTCTCTAGGAAAGGGACAGCTGGGGAAGAAAATAGTGTTCGAGGACGAAGAGACCGCCGTGGCGCCCAGGGGCCTCAAGCGCGGCCGGAACGGCGAAGTAAAGCACGATTCATTCGTCGGCGCCGATGAGAGTCCGCATCTCGAGGAATCGAAGGTCGGTACATCTGTCGTCCTGGTAACCGAAGACCAGGAGCCAAAGACGAAGTCTAAGAAAGCTCTTCAAGCAGAGAAAGACGCACTTACCCGCCTCAAGGCCGAGCGGAAGAGGAGGAAACGTCTCCAAGAGATGCGGGTGGCGAAACTCGAGGCATTGAAGAAGAGACAGCGAGAAATCCTGGTGGCGACGGACCAGTTGGAACTACAGCGCGCAAAGATGTCGAGGACGGTAGGCGGTGTCAACAAGGACGGAGTCAGGTTTAAGATCAGGGAGAGGAAGCGATGACACCTGCGTAATGATGATGCACGAATAGGACGAAAGCATGTGACATGAGTGAAGCCTCTGATTGCGATACCCACAAGGATGTCTACGTGCCACTCTCTTGGAGACCATCGAGGTCAAACCGCCAGTTTATAACCAGGTGTGCATAAGAACTCACAGAGTCTCAAACACCAGCGGCCACGGCGGCGGTTTTGACATTGGTGAAATCAGGTTCTCGCCCAAGCAGCCAACCCATACCCTCGACCTGCTCCTTGCGGAATTTCTCGCTTCCGTTGAGGAACGGGAAGAAACCCCAATGGCCATGCGGCAGACCAGGATAAACGTACATCTTGGTCTTGATACCGTATTCCTCCCGCAAGACACGCTCATAAATGAGGGCTTCGTCTCTCAGCGGGTCCATCCCATCGACCTGGAACAACGCGGGAGGAAGGTCCTTGTGGCCCTTTGGATGGTTGAACGCAGCATACCACACCCCGTCGTCCTCGTCGGGCTGGTATGCTCGCATGAACATGTCAATCGCGGCAACGGGAAGGACTGGAGCGTTCTTGTTCTGTTCGTATGAGAACATGTATTGCTGGTACTTAGCCGGTACTTTCTTCTCCGGCAGCACGGCTGGGATAGCAAGATATTGTCCGGTCAGAGGCGGCGACAGCTTCTCATCTCGAGCCACATGGGCCAGGACGGCGCTGATATTTCCGCCAGCTGAAGTGCCCCCAATGACAAACCCCTTCGAAGGGTCAGCACCCCAGGAGTTTGCGTTCTCTGCCACCCATTTCAGACAGTCCCACGCATCCTTGGGAGCGTAGGGAAATTTGAAATCTGGCGCCAGTCGGTACGAAGCGGATATGCAGACGGCTCCGAAGGCCTGGACAAAGTTACGGCACGTCTGCTCCTCGCCCTCGGGCGCACCGATGCAGAATCCGCCGCCATGGTATATCACAACCAAGGGGCTACCGCTGCTGGGTGGATTTGTCGGTTGATAGAGCTTCGCGCGTAGCTTGGTGCCATCCCGAGTGGGGTATTGCAGTTCGCTCTGCTTGACTCCCTCTGGCGGCTGACCCAGCGCCTTCATGGCTTCTTCGTTGCGCTTGTCTACCATGATCTTGAAGTCAGTGAGATCAGAGTAATCCGGTGGCGGCAGGTTGGCCTTCTCGAGGAACTGGACCATTGTCAGCGACAGATACAAACTCCCCGACGTTGATGGACTTACGGCTTTCAACTCAGGGTCGATCTGCCCGAGAGCGAGGATCGAATCTTTGTCTGTATACGACATGATGATAGTAAGGTACTCTGGTTTGGTGACGCTGTACGGAGTTAAGGCGCTCGAGAGGATGCTGGCAAAAGTCAGCTGGAGGGCAGAGTCTGCAATGTCTTCTTATAAGTCTTGAAGATTGTTCTGCACAGAAGGCCTGATGACTGTCTTTCTAGTGAGACAACAAATACCAAAGATGTAATGGACCGGCGTGAAAGCAACTTCTTCATCTGTACTGTGGTACGCCTTGCATGGTGGATGGGGCTCGACCTCAGGCTGACCTCGGCATTTGCTGCATATTTGCTTATTTGATTTCCTCCACGTAGAAGCTATTTGACTCAATACTCGACGCCCTCCATTGTTCGAGGCCGCACGATGCGGGGTGTACCACACTGCCGGTCGGAGTTAAGAGTCACGCCGCTTGTGTACACAGTATGGAAACAAGTGGAGGGTCCTCGGCACAGGGGGGAGCTTGTGTGGCCTCGGCCAGCCACGAACCGCCGTAGACTATGCCGTATCTTTCGAAATGAGTAAAGAGATGTCACCCCGTGCCCACCCAAAGAATGACGGGCGTCTCATATGAGGCAACCTCTTATAACGGCGACTGCGATGTGCTGACCATACCCGTCATCAACGACGAGGACGTCCGTAGTTGACAAGAGTTTCGTGAATTGGGCGAACATACTCGTCGTAGACAGTACGAGCTATCCGAGGCTGGACTGAGTAGCTATTGCTTGACTCTGCTGGATGCGGGAGTACAAGCATCCCATACCTCGTACTGGAGCCCCTGGTTTACTGAGTCAGGCACCATGAAACAATGTCCCGGTAATGTTCGAGTTCACGTGGGAGGATTCAAAGGCCAGCCGTTGCTGCTGCACGAACAGAGGACTCATGTATATTTGCTTTTGCCAGCTCGCTCATCGACCGCCCCAAACAGAGGCACTGTGGTATGATGTCTTTGCCTGCATCCAGAGTGCGGAACCAACAGCAACACGGGGGCGTTTGCCCCGAGTGCCTGACAGTCGTTGCATCGCGGCAAGCCACCAGATTTCTAGCCGCGAGCCACTAGCCCCAAGACAGCAAGGCCGGCCCCAACAGCCACTCTCGGGGAAGAAAACTGTGATAGCCCGGCTGCTGGGGGCTCCCAGTCCACTGGGCGCCAACTGCATTGCTGCCGGAGCCTTCTGAACCGGAAAAGGCATGAGTGGGTGGTCTGTGAGCACCGTTGGCACCGTTTCGGTAAGACTGGCGTGATTCCGCGACACGATCATGGCGGGCGCCATCCCGCGGCAACGGGTGAAGGATGCTCTTAGGGCGTTCGATTGTTTCCAGTTGTTCGAGCAGTGGGCTGGTGGGCAAGAGAACAGGAGCCCATCCGGAGAAGAGGGCGGGCGGGCAGGCATCCCAGCAACACTGTTGCCCAATCATCAAGGCCAGGGGTGAGGAAGCGATGGAGGAGAGGGAGCATGAGACAGAAGGAGCCTCCCACGACGATCACGGATGCAGAACACTACCGAGTACGAGTAAACGTTGAGGTGATAGAGAATACAGCTGTGACTGCACACCACGTCCAAGCCCACACCTGTTACTCCAGACAGACAGACAGACAGACAGACAGACAGTTTAGTTCGATCTAGCCTGCGTCGCTCACTCGCATTTGCACTTGCACCTGCATCTGCATCGTCTGCACTGCAGCAGCATCGCACGTCGGCGCTCCCCCACTGGCTGCCTTTGGTGCTGCGAAAGCTTTTTTGCCCGGCTTCGTCTCGATCGCATCAATTCACCACCTCTCCTCGTCAGCGGTACACAAGAGGACACCACTTGACTGTCTGTGTCTCTCGCGGTTGCTCGTACTGTTGATTTAAGTTTCCTCCTGCTGCTCCTCGACCCTCGTTCGCTCATTTCGCGCCTATCCCTTGCTCACATGCCAGCGATTGGCTCTCTTTGCACGACCACGACCAACCACAACACCGCATTGCTATATCCTCGACTGATTGAGAGATCGTCGAGCCAACAATAGCAGCGACATCTCTGGGCCGCGAGCCTCGTACCATCCCGCCTCCATCGCTCCCTTTGTCGCCGTCCTATCGGTGCTGCCAGTCCGTCTCTGTCGTGCAACTCGGACGAGAAGACTTGTCAGACGTATCATCGCTTTGTGGTATGCTCGATTGTCCAGTTTTGCCTCCTTGCTTGCCGGCTGTCCTGGTACTGACCCCTCTGTCTCAGACATCCCTCGTTATACGCCTACTTGCGCTGGTTCGCCTTCTGCTACGACAGCCCCTCAGGCTGGACTCACGGTCCCTACTCGAACTTCTCCACGCGCGCCTCCCCAGAATTCCTGAGCCGTACTCTCGTCCTGACTGTCTATCGTCGCCGGTTTCGCGCCACGAACCCTTGACGGCGCGCTAATCACTGCCTCCCAGCGATACATGCCGTAACCATCGTCTCGGCCCTTCAGCGCATCGAATTCACCCCAAGCGCGACGAAGTGGTTCAGCGATCATGTTGGCGTCGCCACCAACAATGAACGGCGACCATGGACCTATCTTGGACAAGGATAACATTATAAATGTAAGAGATGGAGAATCGCTTTATCAGATATGCATCAAACTGCGCCGGCGCTTGTCTGGCGTCCCTGGCTTCCGCCCTTACCTCGACGAGATGGAAGAGCGCGAGGCGGACGGCTTGACCGATCCCGTATCCTCCCTATGGCAGTGCTTCCGGAGTGGACTGCCATTGCTCACCATCTATAATGCTTCCGACCCCGAAGAAGGCGAGCTTGTGGTTGGCACGAGTCGCCCAGAGAGGGTGGGGAAGGAAGCTGCCTTCCTCTTCATCAAGTCTTGCATGCAGAAGATGAACATCCCAGCAGCGGACACCTTCACAGTCACCGACTTATACAGTGATAACACCACTGGTTTTGTCAAAGTGACGAAGCTCGTTAATCGTGTGCTCGATATGTTGCGACTCAGTGGCAAGTTACATCCATCCACGGATAGCGAAGACTCCCGGGATGGGATCGACGCTGCCTCCAACGCTCCGGAACAAGCGCCAAAGTCGATGACCCGCAGACAGTACATTTTGAGGGAACTCGTGGAGACGGAAAGGCAATATGTCCATCACTTGCAGAATTTGCAAGCTTTGAAGAAGGAATTGGAAGAAGTCGGCGCGCTGACGGGCGATGCCATTCACAATATTTTTCTGAACCTCAATAATCTACTGGATTTTGCGCAACGATTTTTGATCCGTATTGAACAACAAAATGAGATACCCGAGGAGCAGCAAAACTGGGGCCAACTGTTTGTCCACTACAAAGACCCGTTCAGGCAATATGAGCCCTTCATCGCCAACCAGAGGAGATGCGAAGCCGCTTGCCAGCAAGAATGGGACAAAATGGTTGCTCATGCCCGATCGACACTCACGCAGCAAATGCTCGCAAACCCTACCATTCTGAACGGATTTCTACTAAAGCCATTTCAGCGGCTGACGAAATATCCGTTATTGCTGAAGGTTAGTCTATCGCCATGGCCCGTATGAGTTGTAACTGACCTGCCTAGGATCTTCTCAATCAAACGCCAGACGAACAGCTAAAGTCCGACATCACAAACGCCATCGCAATCATTCAAGACGTGCTGATGCAGGCGGATGCTTCTATCGACAAAGAGACCAGGGACGACGCTCTCCAAGATCTGCAAGAGCGGATCGACGACTGGAAACAACTACAAATATCCTCGTTTGGGGAACTGCTTCTACTTGGAACATTCAATGTGATGAAGGACAGCGGTCTGCGGTCGGAGGAGAAGGAGTATCACATCTACCTTTTCAGCCGCATCTTGATCATGTGCAAGGATGTCAATGCCAACAAGCCCAAGAACAGATTGGCGAACAACAAGCCCTCGCTCAGTCTTCGGGGCAAGCCAAAGATGAACTTGAAGGGTCGAATCTACTTCACCAACGTCACCTCGGTCACGCCGCAAACGAGTCCCGGCAATTATTCTTTGCAGATATCATGGAAAGGTGAGCCTGCGGTGGAAACATTCATCATCAAGTTCAAAAACGACGACACCCTGCAGAAATGGCACAACATGATCGAGACCCAGCGTTCGTCCTGCATGCTGGAGGCCAAGTCGAGGGGCATATCTGAGACGCATCTCCTGTCATTACAGGGCGCCAATCTCGAGAACCCGTACCTTGCTCAAGACGAGGATGATGACTACAGCAGACTCTCTGGAACCACCTATGGCGGCACAGAAGTCAACGGCTTTTCGGAATTCAGCATGAGCAGAAACGCGTCAAGCACCAGTCTGCGGTCACGATCCGCCACCAACGGGAGTGGTGGTAGTGGTCCTCATATGTCGGCAGGGCGCATGCGGGTTCCGACCGCTGAGATAGGCGGCCTTTCGCTCAATACTCGAGGTCTGCCGCAGGCGTCTCCACAAGACTATCCCGCCGGCTCGTACTTCTCCCCTATCGATCGGGATACGCCACCAGGATCCTCCATGTCAGCCCGGTCAAGTTCGCAGTCTGCTTTTGCAGGCTACCAGCGTGGCACCACTCCGGTCAGTGGAAGCATGTATGCGCCCGAATCCTACCGGAACACGGCGCCTGCCGTGGCTCGAAACCCGAATGGGCAATCAAATGGTAATCCGTACTTGAGCGGTGGTCGAAGTCGAGGACCTTCGTCCGGGCCCAGTATAGGGCCTCCTCGCATGCGATCGGCAAGCAGTCCCGATGTGCATCCTATGATTCAACAGAGCCGTAAGTACACTTCATCTGAAAATGTACCAAATGTGCCCCCTATCCCAGCGCACATGGCAAAGCAGATGGCGCCTCCTAGCAGGAGCCAAAGCAATTCGCCGAATAATGGGCCGCCTTCGCGCGGCGGGACTCCTCACCAGCAGTACGGGCTACCCCAGACGGTGCGTCCTGGCATGCCAAATCATGGATATAGCTATGATCCGCCCTACGGTCCTGATGCTAGACGGCCCGGACACGCACCATCTCTCTCACAGAGCCGAGCCTTTTCGCCTCCAATTTCGTCACCGTCGAGTGACGGAGATTCGTACATCCCAAGTCAGCTCAAAGCGAAGGTCTGTTTCGAAGAGAACTACGTTTCGATGATAATAGCCAGCAATATCCAGTTTCGGTCCTTGGCAGACCGAATCGACGCAAAGCTGGCAAGGTTCACCAGCCATTCTATTGCATCGGGCTCGGTTCGGTTACGCTATCGGGACGAAGATGGCGACTTCATCCTGATCGATAGTGACGAGGCCGTACATGAAGCGCTGCTGGACTGGCGCGAGACACATGCTGTGAACTCGTCAAATCCACAAAACGCCGAACTGTTGCTCTTTGCGCATGCTGCTGCCAGCGACGGTGTCGGGAATGGTTGAAGGAAACCCCCAGAGCACTGGGATACCCACAGTGTAGGATTAGAAATTTCAGTATGCAGGCTGTTTCTCTGCAAGTCCAGCTGGTCGAAGACAGGCTCGGCGGAACCGAAGCAACGAGACAGAGCCGAGTCGAGTCGCGCCGTGTGCTATACAAGCACTACATACGCCTCGAAAGAGACATAGATATGCACGGCCGGCTCTTTATATCCTCATCAGGAGGCAAGACTACATTTGAGACGAGCTACGATGTGATGGGTTACGATGTTGGATATGGCTGAGAGGCAAACAAATGCAGAGAGCGTCACCATGACATGGACGTTACAGGAGCAGAAGCACGTGCTCAATTCGAGAGAAGGCACATCCGGGCCCAGAGAGCAGAGAGCAGAAAGTATCTCTCATACATCTGTTAGATGGATACCTTGTCAGAATCTGGCCACATATTTAGCAGCATCTCCTTTGTTGCGACGGGAATATAAATATGTTAGCTCAGAACCGCGAGGGCAGTTGTTTATGCTTCTTGTCAAAATTACGGGTGGCATCCGCCGCTGGGATGCTTTTGGCTGCTTCGCGACGCGTCCTGGACTGTTGATTGACCCTGTTTGAACTGCAATAGGACTTGGTTGGGGTTGCTCTCCTTGCTGTCTATCGAATGTACAAGCAGAAGCTGGAGGCAAGAAACACCCGCTTCGAGGTCACGTGGAGGCTGACCCTCGTCTGCTGATAGTCACGTGATAGGTCACGACGTACCCCGCTTGACCTGCTTTTCAAGTTTTTTTCTTGCCGGTCCATTTCCTTCCTGCATGAGGCACTCATGCATACGAAGTATCACTACCTTGTGGCATTCAGTGTCTGGTCCATACCTCTCTCTCGAAGCGGATCATCCACAAGGACTTTCGCTGACAGCAATACTCGCTCGGACGACCCGACTCCCATGGATGAAATTGGCTGACAAGTCAATATTTCCAACAATGTTGTGATTATTCCGTCCTTCAAATTCTATGGACTCGTTCGTGCGCATTGTTTGAAGTACGCTTCTATTTGGGCCGTTCCGCCTTACTCGACTCTTGGTAGCGTCAATGTCCAGAAGTCTGCATCATGACTGTGCATTTCCGTACAGAGTGGAAGGCCATACTCGCGACACACAGTGATCACGCTTTCCTTTTCTGCAATACACCATCTAATTACTTACTTCATCGTTGATCCCATTCTATTGCCCATGGAGCCTTCCATGGACAAGAATCCGCACCTTCTAACCCGATGAACTCAAGAATGTCCTACAAAGGACCTCCAGTACCGAGTTCACCAACCTGATCTCCTGCAGCCTCTAGACCTTGCTTTCCACTAGAGAATGCCCTTTTCATGACTCCCTTCTGCCACTCTGCACTGACTACGACGATAATGGAAGAGTGACCAGTACAACAGAGTGGCGAAACATGAATGATGCGGCCTATCTGTGACCGCCACGGCACACAGAAGTCAAACTTGGTTCGAGCGGCAGTTACGCGCTCGACAAGCGCCAGATTCCGCCAACAAGCGTATGCTGGAAAGTATCTCTTTTCAAGTGTTCAAGAACTTGTGAGACGCTTGGAAATGCTGCTCGGTTCTGTCAGTCCGTGGCGAGTCTGTTTCCACCATGTGAGCCATACACAAGCATCAGGAAGAACGGGAAATAGGCTTGAGAGTTAGCTCTAGGAACTCCACGCTGGCCAAGCCACGGACATCTTCGCCCTGCGGAATTCACACAACTGCTCTCGCCGGTGCTCCTTGAGACGAGTTCAAGACACCTCTTCCAATTGAAAATGGGACCATCGGAAGAACGAAATGCAGTCCCGATCATACGGGCAATCGACCACGGATCGAGACCGGTCTCCTTCCACGTGGAAGTACGCGAATGATGCCTACCAAGGCTGCGCGATCTGGACTCCTGGATGTCGACAAGATATCGAGCCACTACTCCGTTCAGAAAGTTCCAATGCACCCTACTTCTTTCTCGCGCGATCCCCGGGAGGGGCAAATACGTGAGAAAGATAAGCTGCGTGGCTTCGCGATAAAGCCACCAAGACCGCCTTGACCTTGCCGGTTGCAGTATCAAAGCCCGGGCTTGGCACAACTAGCGGAACCCCAAAATGTGACTGCATAGACGATCAGCACCTTTACGTCGGCTTTGCCAGTGTTGCTCTCTTTCCAAAGCACAAGCCTGTTAATCGGTTATGAGATTGACTAGGCTACCGTATGCCACAGTGCTGGATGACAGCATGGCAGGCACGTGGTGTTTTCTTTCCGGAACACCGAGAAGAGGTGATGATGGCCTTGGAGCGCTTAACCATTCCTGCCTATCTTATTTCCTGGCGAGTCGCCGTGGTCTGGGGACTAGACTCCGGATATCAAACATCCCGGTCAATCGTGGAGATGCCCGCAATTTCCACTCCTTGGATGTACACCAACTGTTCGGGATCCGATATGGACGACTTCCCATCTCTGGTCCTTATCTCTGCTCGGGTATATAAGTACCACGGCGATCCCACTTGGAACATATCCCCGTCGGCACATACACCTCCGTGGCAATATGGACGACGAAAAAGATAGCAAGCAGATCTGCGATGGAGAGGCGGTCATCGTCTCGGAAGAGCCGTTGCAAGAAGGCGAGGTGTATGGGAGACGCCTTTCCGCGACTGAATGGGCCAAGTATCGTCAGACTAAGAGAGGTCTCACGCCTCGGTGAGTGTGTCTGCAGAAGTGTGTCGACGGTGCCAGCGGCATTCAATGCCTCCGCCTTTACCGCGACACGTGTGCAGTGCTGATTGTACAATAGCCACGTCCAATTGATGGCCATTGGTGGTAGCATCGGAACGGCCCTTTTTGTGGGCATCGGTGGCAGTCTCAAGAACGCTGGCCCGCTCTCACTTCTTCTGGGCTACCTATTCTGGGGCCTTCTCTTTATCTGGCCTTCCTACATACTGGTGGCAGAGATGCTCGCCTGGCTGCCCGTACGAGGCACCATTTTCGAGCTTAGCGGCCGATACGTTGACCCGGCTTTGGGATTCGCCATGGGCTGGACCTACTTCTTTGCTGGGGCGATGCTTGTGTGCACCGAGTACTCTTCTGTCGCCACAGTCATGACTTATTGGAACACCGACGTGAATGCGGCTGTTTGGGTTACAATGGCTCTGGTGGTCTGCGTCTTCTTCAACCTTGTGGCTGTGAGGTAAGTCTGTGATGCAGATCACGCAAAATTCCTCACGTTCTAATCATGGCAATGCAGGTGGTACGGCGAGTCCGAATTCATCATGGCATCGACCAAAATTCTCCTTATCATCGGACTTATACTCCTTACATTCATCACCATGGTTGGCGGGAACCCGAAACATGATGCGTATGGATTTCGCTACTGGAAACACGGAATGGCCATGCACCCATATTACACCACCGGCACGACAGGACGCTTCCTCGGCTTCTTCGCCGTGGTCCGATACGCCGCGTTCACCATTTCCGGACCAGACTTGATCTCCCTCGCAGCGGGTGAGATCCAAAATCCGCGACGAACGATCCCCCGCGTTGCTCGTCTCGTCTTCTACCGGCTTGTCGGCTTCTATGTTGTGGGCGTGTTGTGTGTCGGGATCATTTGCTCGTCTCGAGATGCCCGACTGATCAGTGCAATCAGCGACGGGAAAGCTGGAGCAGCCGCTTCGCCCTGGGTCGTCGGGATCCAGAATCTGGGCATCACCGGCCTCCCCAGCTTCATCAACGCCCTCATCCTGCTGTCGGGCCTCTCCTGCGGTAATGCCTATCTGTACTCCACCAGCCGAACCCTGTATTCACTTGCTCGAGACGGTCAGGCACCCAAGTTCTTGATGAAGTGTACGAAATCTGGGATCCCAACCTATTGCGTTCTAGTGGTCACCGTCATCTCTCTGATCACATACCTTGTCGCCTCCAACTCGGCGGTGACGGTCTTCTTCTGGTTCATCTCGATTTGTACCATCACATTTATACTTACGTACGTGGGCATGCTGTGGACCTACATTGGTTGGTACCGTGCTCTCAAGGCTCAAGGAATCGACCGCAACAGTCTCCCTTACAAGGCGCCCCTTGCACCATACAGCGCGTGGCTAGCTATCGGTGTCGGCTGCGTTGTCATGCTGTTCATCGGATTCGACTGCTTTGTGCCGTGGAGCACGCAGGGCTTTGTCACCAGCTACTTTGGGCTCGCGTATGGCGTCTTCATGTTCGTTTTCTGGAAGGTGGTGAAGCGCACGAAATGGGTGAATCCCAAGACGTGTGACATCTGGAGCGGCAAGGCCGAGATTGACGAGGAATGTAAAGAATGGGAGGACGGTGGATTCGAGGAGGTGGAGAAGGCGAGATTGGCGCAGATGAACATAATCAGGAGGACGTGGGAGAGGATTTGGTAGAGGGCGTGTAGCAGCAATCTCTACCTTGCGTGGTTAGAGACTTGAAGACTTAGAAGACAGCTCGGTTTCCGACTGAGTATATGAACTGCCTTCCTGTCAGAGACACTCCGTACAGTACAAACTGAGGTATCAATCACAGGGCGGCATCAATCTCGTCCAAAAAGGGACTAGTCGTGATATTTCTTCTTGGCATTTCATTCCGGTCCGGCATCGGGGTTCGATGTTGCTGCCGCAATGCTTTGAATTTTGAGGAGCACTGGACAATACATCAGCCTACGGGTTGCGCTTTCTGTCGACGAGAAAGAAGAAAGTCATCGCGGAGCATTGAAACGTTGCTAGCCGGAAGACTGATTACTGGCGCGATAATTAGTACCCTCAGGCTTCAGAGACTGACGCTCTCAAGACAGTAGGGCCGACGTCTATCTCGGAGACTGCTTTGCGTTCGAAAAAGACCACCCGGCGTGTCTTCCACCAATAGCTCCCCTCTGGTTACATGAGCCTGAAATGGCGACGTTTCAAGCACCGCCTCCTGCGCCTACGCCGGCAGCACGTGGACCTCCAGACGCAGCAGCTATGAAGAACCGCATCCTCACGCACATGAATGCCGATCACCACCTCTCACTACGCCTCTACTTGCAACATTACTCTCACGTCCCTTCCTCGGGCACCATCTCGGCCCAGATGCTAGACATCACGACCGAACACATCATCGTGGAATCCAGCTACGGGCGCCACGTGATCCCCTTCGAGCCGCCAATGAACTCTCTTATGGAAGCTCGCGAACGGCTGGTCGACATGCACAACTTGTGCCTTAAGGAACTGGACGTGTCCAACGTGATGGTCAAGAACTACGTTCCGCCCGATCGTGTGTGGCAGTGGATGCTCAGCGGCTTGTGCGTGCTGATTCTCTCGACCTTTCCATTCCGCGACTCGTTGAGACCAGAGTCTGGATCCGTCATTGCAAAGATCTGGAGTCTCGGGGGGCGGGCGCCCTGGCTGGCTGGATTGAGTTACACACTCTCGCCGCTGGTTTTGACGATCATCGTCGTGCTACATTCTGGCGAGACGGTATGGTTCATCAACCGGCGCTTGAGTAGGCATTGGGTCGAAACGGGCACGGCTGTCTGGTGGTGCTGGGTCCTGGATTGTCTATTGGAAGGTGGTGGGTGTTTCACCCGTTTCGACCGAGTGGTGAAGAGGATGGAGGCGGAGAAGAAGGGAGGCGGGAAGCATTGATCGAGATCCCTGGGTGCCGGATCTCACCAACCTCGTGACACCCAGTTGCTTAATGTCCTCAGTCGCAGGCAATGGTTCATGGTGAAGGGCAATAGACTACTACCTGTACGGAGTAGACGATGCACAATATATCTGCGCACTTGGCAGCTGCGTGTGCAATGGCACAAAGAAAGCATTGGCTGTGGTGGCGACGGTAGTGAGGGGTGGCTGGAGGCGACCAATCAGGTACTGCGTTCCTCGTAATCATTGCGGCAAGGCTGCCCAAGGCTGCGTCTAATCAAATTCGGCCCGGCAATTGTCTTGGCAGGAGCAACTGCGGCTCGTCCTTTTCATCACTCCGTCACCTTCACCGTTCACTTCGCGCCGGTTTGCCTATCCTCGGGTCACCACACTGCTTTCTCTTTCAACTCTGCGCCACACCTCTCCTATTCTACTGTTCAAGATCCCCTTCGCTCTTCGGCAGATCTTACGCGCAACCACTCTCCCTGTTCATACACCCCTGTTCCAGCTGAACCAGCCACCTTTTCCCTCCGAGTCCCGTTCCAACATGACCAAGAAGAAGCGTCATCATCCCGATGTCGAAGAAGTCCTCTCGCGACCCTGGTGCTACTATTGCGAGCGCGACTTCGACGACCTCAAGATTCTCATCAATCATCAGAAAGCAAAACACTTCAAATGTGAAAGATGTGGCCGGCGACTGAATACCGCAGGAGGCTTGAGTGTTCACATGAGTCAGGTCCACAAGGAGAACCTCACTGCCGTCGACAATGCTCTTCCCAATCGCGTCGGTCTCGATATAGAGATCTTTGGCATGGAAGGAATCCCCGAAGATATTGTTCAACAACACAACCAACGCGTCTTGACTAACTTCCACCAAGCTCAAGCTGAACGACAGGCAGCGACCGGCAACAATGCGCAAAATGGCCCGGTACCAAGCGCTCCCAAGAAACCCAAGGTTGAGCAGATTTCCGACATCAAGGCACGATTGGCCGCGCATAAAGCTGCAAAGCTGGCAGCTGAAAATGGCGAAGGGGGATCTAGCGGTGGCAACACCCCGAAGACTCCTGCCGCTGCTCAACTTTCTCAACCTCAAGCGAATCCGGTAGGTCATCTGAAGTCCCTGTTTGATCACATTCACTCATACAACCTGCAGGCCGCAACACCCGCTTATCCTGGATACCAACAGCCGTACACCGTGCCACCAACCAACGGTTCGTACAGTCAGCCTCCATCTTTTCCGCAGCCACCTGCTCCTGCCTCTACTGCCTATCAGCCACCGCCTACCTATCCTACCATAGCCTCTCCGCCTGCAGTTGGAGCCTATGGTCAGACGCCGATACCACAATCTGGACAGCCAGGCTACCCCCAGCCGTATGGCCAACAGCCATATGCTCCACCACCAACAGCGCCTTTCCAGCAACAGTCATCACCTGTCGGGTATCCACCACAACCAAGCTTTTCACCGCCTCAGTATATACCACAGTATCCAGGTCAGTCGTTCCTTGGTCAGCCGAATGCTCTCCCTCGTCCACCTTACCCTGGCTCTCCAGCTCCCGGATTTCCACAGCCACCTCCGCCTCTTGTACAGCAATCACTTTCTCCTGCTACAAACGGTAATTTTCCTGCACCAGTACGTACTGGCAGTGTAAGTCTACCTTCTGCTCCAGGATTGCCACAGAGACCAGCGTTTGGTGCTCCACCAGTCAATGCTTTTCAATTTCAACAAATGCATCAAGGTCAGCTCCCTGCTTCACAATCACATAACGTTGTGTCGCAGTACGCGTCAGGCCAAGCTGCATCAAGTACAGCTGCAGGACCTCCTCCACAGCTTCCCGCCGCTGCCGAAGCCGCTTCTTCTCTTGACGACCTGATCGCAAATGCCTCTAAGCAAGCAGACGCCAACGCTGCAGCTGCCGCTGCCGCTGCCTCCGCCAAGACAGCTACGCCCACAGCCCCTGCTCCTGCTGCAACCGAGCTCGTTGAAGATAAAGCAGGACCCAAGAAAGATAAGGAGAAGGAGAAACCAAAATCAACCAGGTTGGTCTATTCCGATAACGAGACAAGTCCTGAAGAGAGGATGGCAAAGTTGGCCAAGTACGCATTTACACCCGCACAGAATACAGTTGTTGTGTAGGAACAAGTGCACGAGTCTGCTCGCGTCGACCAGCATGTCGGCCATCGATATCGGCACAAGTCGTCTCTGGAAGAGACTGCGAATTGGAGCCATCTTCAGCTAAGTCACGCGACTCTCGATCGGCTGACATTCTCCTTCGCCACCAATTATTATCATTCTAAGGGGCTCGAACCACGGCGTGTCCGTAAGTTGCGCCTTTGGTGAGTGAAAGGCATGTCGGGCATTTCGGGTGAGTGGAGCACGCTCAAGGCAGGTTCAAACATTATTGGGAGGAGGGCAACTGACACAGGAGGACATACCTCTTCGCTTTTTTTTTGACATATTGTATTTCGAAATCACCGGGTCGAATCGACTTCCGACTCCTCAATCAAGTCCAAATGGAGTCTAGAAGTTGGGCGGGATCTCAAGTTCTGTTGGTGCGAAGGCAGCATTTAGCATTCGGATACCAAGGCTGCTTGCTTGTAAGTGCAAGACGGTTGGTGTCTCCCTACTTTAGTCTTCGTTCAATGCTATCCTGCTGCTGCTCAACCAAAGTTCAAAATCAATGCCGTATGTGGCTGCTCTAGCCGTCCCGCTCCCGCAACTCTTGACAATCGTGATATGCAACGCTAGACACCAAATCGCCATGCTACTTACTACCTTGCGCTACGAGGGTGAGTGCCTACCTAGGTATCTATTCTACGCTACGTTAATCTATCTACATTGGGACGAACATCGCAAAGGGCACGCTCTACGTAAAGTTGGATTCATTACTCAAGTCAGCTCAGTTCAGTTCAGTTCAGTTCGTGGGAGGGCCACGTGCCTCGGGCATCTCGTCTGGTCTCTCTTGCAGGCCCGGCGTGCCGCCTCGGTGGCTCGTCCGGGCTCAAGTCTTCTTCAGCGTCATCAACGTTGGCACATCTCGCTGCTTTTTCATGCCATGCATTCATACCAGTCGTTCATGCCGTTTCGTGCCCGTGTATGCCAATGATGCTCGTTCACATACTTGATCGCCTCCCACCTCCTCCCCAGCCTCATCCAATGGTGTTTCTGTACTGCCATGCATGATCCATCGTCCGTCATATCACCCCCTCGCAGCTCGCCTGCTTTCTCCCCGAGCACGAGCACGAGCACGAGCACGAGCACGAGCACGAGCACGAGCACGACCATTCTTTTGCCTCTATTCCTGTATCTTGCTAGTGTAGCTCCAACGTATGGACCCGTGGGCACCATGCACACATGGACGCAAAAGGTTCCCTCGCTCATGCACCGCCACCGCCCACGCCAACGCCGTACCCGTCCCTCAACTTGGCCCTCACCGGGGCGCTCAAGCCGGCGACGAACCCCTCGAATCGCTCCTTGCCGATCAAGCCGCCGAAGCCGTCGATGACGCGCGCAAAACTGGCCCTTACGTCGTTGTACTCCTGGCCCTGGCGGCCCTTGAGCGGGAACTGCGCGATCGCGCCCATGTAAGTCGCCAGCGACTGCTCCATGGCTTGCGGGTTCTTTTCGAGGATGTTGTTGAAGCCGACAAACGCCGAGGCCTTTTCGTGCGACGTGCTGATCTTGCTCATCGACTGGAGGAACGGCTCGGCGAGCTCGCCCAGGAACGGGGCCAAGTGGGCGGGGCATGTCAGGCCGAGGCGTCCGAGGGCCGTGGCGGCATTCTCGCTCGCCGCGTCGGGGACCTCTTCGTTGGTGATCAACGACAGGAGGCCGCGATACAGAGGTTCGACGTACGAGTCCAGCCGGGACGTGGGGGCCCGGGCGGCGATCTCCCCGAGCGACCAACATACGTTGGCCAGGACGTTGAAGCCGTTCTCCGAGTCCGTGTCAGGAATGGCGTCAAGGTCGAGTTGGCGGATCAAGATCGGGATCAGCTTCGGTAGGTACGGGTCGAGTGATGGATACAAGGCGATCGCGCAGTCACCCAGCACTGCGTACGCGGATTGTCGCACGTCCGTGGTGGGATCCTCCATGCAGAAACTCAACAGGTCGAAGAACTGAGGTTGAGAGTTTTGAACGAGCGGGGCCGACTTTTCCGGTGAAATGGCTTGGATGATGGCACTGAGCAAATCCAGCGCCGTGACGATAAAGTCCTTGTCGGGTTGGTCGACAGTCTGGCCACTCATAAAGGCCATGTGCTGCTGCAAGTTCGCATAGATCAACTTGATGCATCTGTCAAAAATGGGCGGCGTGAATTGCGCAAAGCTATCCCCGTAAGCCATGGCGATGTAACCTAGACAACCGAGCAGAGGGAACATCTCGCGACTGTCGTCTTGGATCTTATTCCATCGTTCGATCAGCACCGGCATAAGGAGCTCGACGAGCGGCGGCTTGGCGATCTCTGGTCCGACATTGTCTGCCAAGGTCTGCAGGCAGTCGTACAATATGTACATGTTCTTGTCCTTGTATCTTCTGAAGCACTCGGTGAACTGTCGTAGGATCGGTTCGACATAGGGCTTCAACTTGTCCCCGGATTTCTCCTCGAGCGAGGCGAACGAGCTGGCACCTGCTTCTTGCACCTTCTTGTTATTGTCGAGCATGCGCTGCAGAAGGCCTTCCATCATGGGCTCGAAATATCGCTGCTTTTCGGCAGGCGTTTCGAGGCGGGCAGCCCATTCGGAGTATCGTGCTAGACACCAGCAGGTGATTTGGCGGACGACAGGTTCCTCATCAGAGAGGCGGGAGATGAGGAAAGGAACGAGTTCGGGCAGATGAGGAGAGACGACTTCCATGCAGCCTTCTGCGATGGCGCCCAGGGCCAGCACCGCAGCTTCACGTTTCGGCCACAGGGTGTGCGACAGGTTCTCCTTGAGATACGGCAGGATGATGTTGAACACGGCCGAGTGATAGTTGACAGCGAAGACATCCAGTGCGGCGGCGGAGCATTTACGGAGGCTCCATGCGTTCTCAGGATCCTCATCATCCCAATCATCCTCGTCTTCGTCGTCGTCGTCGACTTCCCCTTCCTCGAGGTCGGTGTTAGGCTGCGGTGTCCCGTTGCGCTGGGGCGTGCCCGGGGCCGACTCTTCGTCCTTGACCGACACAACACCTCTGCCAGCCTTTGTCTGGGCAAATTGAGGCTTGATGTCTTCGACCCGATCTTCAACATCTGCGTTGTTCTCATCACCTCCGAGCCTCAGGGCGTCTTCTTCTCCGTAAACCATGCCTGCGAGGAGAACCGGGATGATACGTTCCAGATAAGGCCCCATCTGATCGCGTAGCTGGTCTTGCTCGCCGACACTAAGCCAGAATTCAGCTGCGTCTAGGGCGAGCTCCGGGTGATCGGCCGACTGCTGCTGGGCGAGGATGTAGTTCACCAAGCCTTCAAGGTGAGGGATGAGCATGTCCGGTCTCGAATCCACGAGCTGTACAAGTGACTGGCACACTATGCGTCTGACTTGCACGTCCGGATCTGATGCAAGCTGGAAGATGGTTTGGAGGTAGACGTCCAACGCTGAGAACAGAACCTGGGACTTTTGCGGAATGAAGGATTTGAGAGTGCCGAGCGCGAAGGTCCTGACTCTGGGGTTCTGGTGGCTAGCAAACTCCAACAGCTTGGGCACAATCACGGCCATGGGTCGTTGGCCTTGGAATTCCTTGTCCAACAGCTTCCTGTTGTCCTCGCACACTTTCGCCAATGCGCCCATAGCGCCCTCCTGTGTCTCTACCGAAACATTTCCGCCGCTGTTGCTGACGAGAGCCAGTAGTTCCTGCAATATCTCCGGCCACTGTAGTAGACCACCTTGTTGTACCGTCTCTGTGATGACCGTCCCCGCGAAACTGCGCAACTGGGAGTTCGCATCGCGAAGAACGTTGAGCGTTGCCACTTTAATGTATGCTAGTTGGTCTGGCGGGATCTGAGAATAGAAGAGTTTGATGTGGTTTTTGAGATTGACAGCAGCGGCATATCGGATGAGGAAGAGACTAGGTGCTGCCAGGTTGAGTGTCCGGCTGAGCTCCGGTGTGCTGAAGATGTAGGTGAGGTAGTTGACAAAGTCATTATTGTTGCGCGCGTTCATGAGCATCTGCAGGTTCGGCGGAGCGTTGAGTTAGCCAGGTGTCCTACTCTTGAAAGGTCCGGACTGGTCTGAGAGACCCGCATGGGTCTGGTTACCCTGGATTTTGTCCCGGCCAGGGTTCAGACCGATCGACGACGTACCAGCTCAGCTTCTTTCTGTTTGTCCCTGTCATGGCCACTGAGAGAGTTCTTCAGATATTCTGACAATTGTCTCAATCCATCCTCCTCCGGTCGCCACGCCATGACGGGCACCGTCGCCCACGGGCTCTTCGATCACGCTTCAGCGGGATGGGTTCGACGTTTTGCGACGAGGTTTGATGTGGACGCTATGCCGGGCTTTGGATATTTCGGTGACGTCTCCTGCTGGCAAAGGTCACGACCGGCGCAAAGAGTCGAAGGTGAAGTGAGGTGGCAGGTAGGTTCACTCTTCTCTCACGTTGCCGTGAACCTGAACTTGAAGTCAGTGGGAACTTTTTCTCCAAACCCCAGATTTTTCACGGATTGGCGGTCAGGCATACATGACAGACACAACACCACAGATCTCTTAGGACTCACTATCGCCTACTACTCCCTCAAGAACCTTCGCAGTACATGGACAAGGCCTTCACAGGGCGATTCTTGGACAAATGCAGTTCATGCGATTTGGAGAAGTGAAACTCTGCGACAATGGTGAACAAGACCCAGATCGGTCGCTAGCGTCCCGAGCACTAGCGTCATTAATTCCCCGCCAATGGTTGATCCAGAATGATGACTTAGTGGGGGCTGGGTTTCCATTAAGGCGGGTGCAAACCCCCTCCCCTACTCCGTACTCCAGACTCCTATCGCTATTCAAGTGCTATGCATGAGAGTCAGAATGAGCGCAAACCAGATTAAGAATACGCTTTCACGTCCAGACCATCTTCCTGATGGAGTGACCCAGCTGTTCAAAGTAACCAGTTCGCCTCTTCGCTTCTTCGAGCGAGATGATATCCGCCTGCTCGACCAGATCACTTACTTCCTGGCCACCTTGCTCGGTGTTTCCTGTAATGGCCCTTTTGATGTTGTCTGCAACTTCTTCAGCCTCCACGATTGCCGCCTTGGGGCGGTTTCCCGGGGACTGATCGGCATCCGTGGTCGCGGCCGGAATAACCTTCATGGCCAATTTGCGCGTTGTAGGAGCTGAAGCAGGATTGAGCCATGAGAGGATACCAGTTCCTCCATCGATGCGGCTCTCTGGGCCGTCAGTCTTGGGCGGGACGTAGTTCTGTAAGGATCGGGTCATGGTCCGGATGGTGCTGCTCCCTTTGCCAGGATGATATGTTACGACCAGTCCGGCATTGAGCTCCTCTCTCATTTGGCGTTCGCTGAACGTCGAAGTGACGTATGTCCCATACTGGATTCGCGAGACAGATCGGAGGTCAACCTTCTCAAACGAGGCGAGCTTCTCCGTCGTCCAGTCAAACTTGCAACAATACAGGGCCGCGTCGGTCAGCAGCACAACAGCTTCCTCGAAGGGTAATGTTCGGAGTGTGTTTTCATGCGCCGGGGTCAACATGGTCCAGCCGTGGATCAGATCTTCGTTCTTGCCTTGTATGACTTGCTTGGCACAGTTATCGATCGCGGCTTGTCGGGCTTGGTCGATCGATATGCCCGGGTCTTTGGCCATCATGCTGCTTTCAAAGTCTTCAAAGACCCTCCAAGACGTGTGGCCAAGTAGAAAGTCAATGACTGCTTGTGAGAAGTAGTCATTCACCATATTGTTGTAGTACCGGGTCAGTGTGAGGCTGAAATCATTCAAGGCTCCACGATAATTGCGCCGTCTAGTGCGGGTAAAGTCTCCTTTCAGTGCTGCTGTGGACGCGTACAGGCGCGATATCGCGTCTCCATTGTCCGCCCACAAAGTGTTGAACCAGGTGGTCGTCTCATCGTGCAGCAGATCGATGACGAATCCCTCCCTGGCCAGGTCTGTCTGTAACATGTACTGGCCAAAGGCGCTCATTGCCACGTTAGTCCGGTCCAAGCAATCCATGCAGTTGGTGCGGACGATGCCTGACTGAGGGGACTCAACTCCGTCCTTGGATATCACCGTCTCTCCAAACTTCTTGAGCGTGTCTTCGAGCTTGTCTACAAGCCTCGACACGTTTTCGAACTTCATCCCTCGACACTCGGCATGGAAGTCAAACCACTCGAACTGGACGTCCTCGAGTTGGTCGAACTCCTGTAGCGAACGCAGAGTTTTCTCAAATGGGACACCAATAGTGTTCTCTGCGCCATGCTTGTCGATCAGACATGCGATTTGAACGGCACCATACCGCCTCTTGAGATCCTGGAAGTGCTTTTTCATTGCTGACTCGTTTTTGGCACCGGACTGATGCAACATCGGCGTCGGCTTCAAGGAATAGGGCGATTGAGAAAAATAAAGTGGTATAGAGGAACGTATCTGAACGAACGACCGTATCCGTCTCGATGGAGACCAATCAGGAGCGGATAGAATCTGCTCGGTCTCGACTGCGTTGGCACAGTTGCCTTCGTCATCGAGTCCGCGGCGCAGGTATCGAAGCCCCGAGCGCTTGACCGACCGCCGCGAAATCAGTGTCAAGAGATAGGACTGGGTCTCCTCGTTGTGATCCGCAAGGGCTTGTTTAGCGTGATTGATAGCGTGTTGTACTCCAGCGGATTGTCCATCGTGTTCAGCATCCACTACGCAAGCCGACTGTGGGTTTTCTGGCTCTGCTCTCTTGACGACAAAAGTCCTTTGGCCAATAAATCCCTGCATGATGGGCATCATCCATGAATCTTGCCGTGCGTCAAGGAATGGCCCTAGCATGCGGCGATTCCAGAAGTACTAAATTACAAGTCAGCCATTCCCATTTTCAGATCCGAGAGTAGTAGCGTACCAGAGGGTCAAGTGTCTCTCTTGATGGAGGTTCTGGTCTACCATTCATGACTGCCAGTCTCCGTGTGAGATCAAAGTCGTAGGAGAAGAAATAGCTTCCAGACGTCAGGAGCATCCTGGTTCGTCGAAGGATTTTAGGGATAGCTTCTGTTATGGAAGCGCCGCCCATCAGCTGCTCGGCATCCTTCTCATGGGCCTGCTCTTTTGCCTCGATGTCTTCGCTGCTTTCAGGCTGATTCGCGGCCACTGCTGGGTCGGCCTCCGTGGACGGGCTGGTCGACTTGCCGTGGTCATCCTGCTTTGAAATAGCTGGGGCATTCGTGCTATTTGCTCCACTCCAGCCCTGCCTGGAGAACCACTGAGCAGCAAACCGTCCATATTGGCCTCGATTGGCAATAACATCCCTGGCAACGCTGGTCGGTTTGGAAGACTGCCTCTGTGGAGGCGTCGAATCAATGGGTGTCTCAGGCTCGGGATGGTCGCGCGGATTGGAGTTGTTGGCCTCTGTGTCGCTCACGTCCGTGTCCGTGTCGGTTGTAGAGCTTTCCGACGCGGATAGAGCCTCGATTGCTGTGGCGATGGCTCGATTGGCTTCGGTCTGAGAAGACAGTGGGACGATTGCAACATTGGTGATTACATAGACCGGTCTGCCAAACACCTGCGCGACTTGTTCACGCTGAGTAATCGCGACAAGGAAGGACGACGAAGCAATAGAAAGCAATCCTGCCAATGTCTGAGCGATCTGCGGTTTCTCGACTGAAAGACGCGGCAATCCTACCGGCTATGCCGTGAGCTTCCAATGGAGCTGGCTTCTTCGCTAGCGCATCAGATTTCTGCAGTTCTCTGATCTGGCGGCTCTTGTAATCAATCTGAATTGCTTTATGGTGTTCAGCTGGGCCATGGGCTTGGAGGACGACGCCATCAACAGCTGCCCAGATGAGCAGTCGGCGGACAAGGCCCATTTCTGCGCGATAGACCAGCAGCAGGTTCCGGCGAAAGACACATCAAACTCGCCCCAAGAACAGAGTTGGCTGCGGAAGGGGTGTTACATTTACAGAGGATAGCAATACTCGTGGGGCACAATGCAGCGCGCCTGAAAGTTGAGATTCCCAACTCGACAGACGTTGCTCGACTCTGGCAGCCGCTGCGTCTGACGTCATTGGACGTCATCCTCGTATCGGATACGAAGAATTATACGAGTAGCACGAGTACAGGCGGTCAGGCTCGTCAGTCAACAGACCTCTGAAGCGGCTGGACTGACTACGATTAGGAATTCATCGTCAAGGATAGTTGTAGAATTGGTCTTCGATTCCATGTCCCAGGAATTTTATCTCTACCAAAAGGAATGCCGTTTCTTCGTACCCCTGGTTATCGTTACAATGAATACCTTCCGCCGCATGGCCTAGGTCATGAGGAAGCAAAGTCTACACCCTGCACCTTTGCTGCTAGCAAGTCGCGCGACTCCAGCCTGACACCAACATTGGCCTTGATATCAGCGACGTTCGAGTCTGAAGCTAGCGGCCCCGCCCCATCATGGGTAAGGAGAGGGCTCCCAGGGACAGCATCCAGCGGAGCTTCGTGGAGGGCGGGCTTCTTATGCGACGCCAATTTGCCGGCGGCTTTCTTCTCGAGGGCTGCTTTGACCCACTCCGCCACTTCCCTGTCGGCTGTATCTGGTGCCGAGCCGTTCGTAAAGACTGACGAAAGACCTGCCTCTGCGGCTTGTTCACCTTCCTCGTCCTCGGTGATCGTGGGTGGCTTCAACAACGGTGCCAGCCAAGCATGTCGAAGAAGCATTGCATAATTCGGCCTGAGCCTAGGGATTTTGTTGAGACAACCTCGAACGAAGTCAATGGCAGCCTCGGAGAACTGATCAGCGGGTAGATCAGGGGGGTCACCATCTACAATGGCCTGGCGTCTACGTTAGCGTTGATACGAAAAGTGGCAGAGGGGAAGAACATACACTTAGCTGACTGAATATATTGTCGTAGGTTTCGGGCGGATAGGGGTATCGGCCAAGTGCCATTTCGATGATGGTGAGTCCGAGTGACCAGATATCGGACTGCACGCTGTATGTGCCACCACCAGCTCCCACTTGAGCCATGCCACCCCCTGAAATTCGTTCGGGAGCCATGTAACTCTGACAGCCGATATTGGTCTTGGCTATCGAAGCCACAAGATTTCCACTGACACCAAAGTCGCAGATCTTGACCTGTCCACGAGTGTTGACCAGGATGTTGGTTGGTTTCACGTCGCGGTGAATGATGTTGTGATCGTCTTTCAAGCATTTGAGACCCATAACCGTAGACAACGTGATCTTCTTGAGAACGCCTTCAGGAACCCCATCGCCGTACAGCTTGTCGATGGAGCCACCATCCATGTATTCGATACAGATGTATACTGACCCTTCTTGAAAAAATGCGCCGTAGAAATCGATGATGAAAGGTGATACGCAACGGTGGAGAATGTCCAGCTCCATAATGATGGCAGCGAATTTCGAGTCTTCCAGCTCAAGCCGGATTTCCTTCATCGCCATGACAAGACCGCTCGTGCCTTTGGTGTCAGCCTGCGAGTCCGTGTCCTCGTCGTCCTTGGCGATCGAGGCCGAAGATTGCCGTATCATGTTCCCTCGAAGCCCTAGACCAGGTCGCCTCATCTTGGGGCGGGCGTGCCTGACCTTGAAAACTGTGCCATAATTGCCCTTGCCCAGCTCCGCAAGAGTATCAACTTCATCCAACGATATCGAAAATGTACTGCCACCAGCGAAATCAATGCCACTTCCATGGATGACCGCCTTGTTCTGGAAGTTGAGGGTGCCCGTCTTCGTGTCGATGATGTTAGAGAATTTGTTGAACTGTGAGCCTGTCTGATCCTTGTCCTCCTCCTGACCAGCAGGGGCAGGTTTGTGAGCATCCGATAGCTTCATACCTCCAGGCTTAAGCCCTCGCTTCGCGGCCAGTCCGCCCATGGGCGCACCGGGTCGCGGGCTCATCATTCTTGGACTGCCGCCACCGGCAGACGGTGACGCACCGAAACTGGGCGGGCCAGGACGCTGCATGCCGGGGGGTAATCTGAGGTTGGCAGCGGCAGAATTGGGCGAGGACGGAGGACCTCCAGCCAAAGCGCCGCCAGCAAAGCCTCCACCTGGTTGTTGGCCAGTAAAGCCTCCTGCCGGCGCCCTTGGAGCACCTTGCCGAGACAATGAGAAAGCCTTCATTTTTGCTTGTATATCTGAGTTCAGCCCGCTCGCACGAGTTGGTGGTGGGCCGGGTCTTCTAGCTGCGTTGGTTGGGCCCAGCGCGGCGGAGGAGGGACTTATCGAAGACGCCATTCCTGCGGTCTGCGAACTCAGTGATGGAGGTCTGGTCGGCGATTGAGGTGTGGGTGAAGTAGACTCTGTGTCCAACTCTTCGGGTGATTTCGAGATTTCGGGAGAGGACGGCTGTAGTGATGAGTCGTCCATGGTGACTAAGAGCGGTTCCGTTCTCGGATGGTTGTGAGGTGGCTGCGCACGCGGCTGCGCTTCTTCAGACCGTCATGCGACTCCTGTGCCAGCGGGAGGTGTTGAGTTAGAAAGAACGGTGCAGTGCTGTCGGGCAGAGATGGAAGGAAGAAGTGATGCGGCGGTAGGTCGTGGGGTAGTCGAAAAGGAGTGGACTGAATTAATTCTTCGAAGCTGTTTGGTGTCCTCTCCAGTCGTTTGTACCACAGTACAGCCAGATTAGCTCGCAGTCGGTCCAAGCTAAGAGATTTGAGCGTTGACGATGTGCGCGGCGGTGCTGTTCTACCAGTACTCGGTATTTGTGGGTTTAGAGGACTGAATTGTTTGACCGTGAGAGAATCTTGGAGGGGCGGAAACGATGATGGAGGTTGTCAGGCACAAACACCTCCAGATGTCTGTAAGATCGAAATGGAGCCAGGCCGGTTCTGGATATTGGGAGTGTCGATCTGTTTCTACCGTCCTCCAGATGCAGGGGGTAGAAAGCAGACTTGAGCGCAATAGGTGCAGGAGACTCACTAGCAAGCGAGGCGGACGAGTAGCAAGTGGCTGCCAGTGTACGGAGTACGATGGGGAGAGGGAGATACAGTAGAGCCAACTGCTCTTCAACCAAGAATGCGAAGCAGAAAGTGACCAAGGGCTTGAGGCGCAGGAGTGCCGCGAGTTTCGCAAGCGACTAATCCGTTCAGGTATCCGTAGAGGTACCTTGGTACTGTTAGGCTATGGGCTGCATCATTAACCGGCATGAAATCATCACTGTCTCCAGGAGATTACAGGTGAAAGTCTTAGGCGCATTGTACGAGTAACTACAGTCTAAACATGACCGTTGGTGCCGAATGAACTTCGATTGAGTTCAAACTGCTCCCGAGTGGAAGGGTCAGTATGGCATTTCTACTTTGCTGTCCCGGGCAAACCAGCCTTAACCAGACCCAGCTTAGGTGCTTTTGCAGGCTTCCCCGTGGCTATTCCTCCCAGGCATCGGTGAGGCCAGTTTCCCAGTTACTGTACGTGTCTTCTACGTCACCTTGCAGATGCGGATACGTGTGAGGCTTCTCTGACGCGGCCAGCGACGTCGACCACACCCACTCATGACCACCGACTCATCTGTGCTATACAGATGACACCAACTCGACTGGGTTTCAGCCACTGCGACATGGCCGAAGGTGCACAAGCTCTCTTATACCACTATGTTTATACCACATTATGAGGTCATGGTACATTGAGGTAATGATTATCGTCTGTTATCGTCGACCCTTCTTGTGCTTGTGCATGTCCATCAGCAGCAAAGCAATCAGTACCACTACGATTGAGTGCCATCTTATAGGCCTGTATGGCAAACCACCCATCCGGGTGCTGATACGCCATGGACGCCGCGCCTTGATGCTCAACACCAACGAATTCAACTCGGCAAGACTGCCTCCCAGGTTCAATACTAACACACTCCATGTTTCAAGTTGTTGCCCATTCCACCGTCTCGAGCGCCAGGAGCACCAATACCAGTGTCGAAGGTAGGATCCAGACGACGTAGCTCTGGAATAAAATATTCGACATGACCGTGGGATAGACGTTGTTGGTCTGCGTGATCGCACTCAGCTGGAGCGCAGATGGCGCTCCTGTCAGCAGAAAAGCCACCACAATGAAGATCTTGTCGTCCACTATGCTGACTGGGACGTACTTGGCAACCAATGCTAAGAAAGGTGCCATGATGATGGTCGGAAACACCATCCGGGCTACCAGAGAAGCATAGAGTAGTCTCTTCTCTTCCGTGGGATCGGTGATGTCTCCTGGCTGGTTCTTGGGGATCGTGTTCCGTGCGAGATTGCCTCCGAGCACCACCAGGATAAGTGGCACCGCCACACCTCCACTCTGCTGCACAGCGCGTGTCGCCGAATTGGCCAGAAAGGTCCCTTTGTCGAAGAAAAGATGTTGCAGTGTAGGCACGGACGCCACGATGATGGCGGCCAGCATAGCCCAGAGAGGTGGGTTCATAAATTCCCACACTCCAGCCAGAAAGGCTCCAATTTTCTTCGCACTAAACGAGAGGAAGTTCCGTACAGGCTTTGGCAAGCGTTCAAACGCCCTGCGTGACATGACGCGAATACCGTGGCCAACTCTCAAGATATGGTAGCGGATGAAATTTCGCCCTTGATTAATGTACCCTTTGATGCCACCGCAGTCCTCATCATACTTCTTGTTGTCCGGGTACTGGAGCCACGCCGGGTAGTCCACGTGATGGCGAGGAGCTACCATTCCATTTGCAGGGGTGGCGAGCAGTTCAGGAGCACCATTGGCGGACCCGTTCACGGGTCGGTGGGGTGAATTCCTTGAAGACCGGTTGTGCGGCGTGCGAGGAGTTTTGAGACCGTCGGATTTTGAGGTGGTGGGAGACTCGGTTCCTATCCGGGTCTGGTCATCATCCTCATCCTCATACTGCTCGAAGTCCTCGTTACTATCACGACCGCCATCGTAGCTCGGACTCAACAACCGGCGGGGTTCATCATCTTCCTCATCGTCTCGATAACCGCCACGGCCGCGCTCAGCCCGATCTTCTTTCTTCGTGCCCCCCTCGGCCTCGGTATAATGGTCGGGCGGGGCTAGTAGGACGTTGTAGCCCCAACTCCAGCGGAGCAATTGGCCGAGCTGTTGGAAGATCAGGAGATAGAGTATGCCTCGGGCTCCGACCTCCTCATCGTTGTCGTTGGGTACTTTGTCCCAATGCAGCCCTTTGAGTGTTTTGGATAGAGATAGAACGAGCGAGATAGGGAGAGAGTTCGAGTTGCCGAAGACGCCCATGGCGATCAGAAAATTAGCTTGTCTCTTTTTGAACTTCATCACTCTCCCAATCGCCCATGCGCATGCGTATGATACCAACGTCTGAACAACGAATATTGCTGGGATGATGGCCAGATCAGCCAGCTTGTCCGCCGTGAGCTGCGAAGCCAACTTTGTGAAAATCAGGCATGGTGTGAACAGCATGACATTGAGGTTGGCCATCATTTTCTGAGCCTCGGCATCAAACATGCCCTGTCGTGCCACGATGTACCCCGGCAAGCTGACGCACACGACTTCTAGCACGGCTTCAAACACAAGGAGGGTCAGGTGGCCGAAGCTTGGGTGCCCGGAGTGTGGAGCCGGCTTCTTAAGCAAGTCGATTACATTGTCGGCAAAGGGTATCTGATCCCGCCGAACCAGACTGCTGAGAAGTTGGCGATTGTAGATCGAGGTCGGACTGGTGAAGTAATCGGACAGAGGCATCTTGTGGCCTTGACAGACGCCTCGAGATCCGCAAGGGAGGGGAAAGTCGGGGCTCGACAGAGGACGGATCTGAGGAAGAGACAAGAACTCGGCTTGTACTCGATTGGCAGGTCGCTGTGTACGCCCAAACTGCTGGACACTGATGCAATCTCCTGACGGTAAGGCAGTACCAGCTGCAAGCTATCGCGATGAAGTCGACCCGGAGGCCGTGCCGCGGAAGAGGTGCAAGCAACGGTGCTAAATCGATAACAACAGGAACACAATCCACAGGAAGAAAGAGATTCACAAGCAAAGATACACAGCTGGTCAAGGTGAAGTGCGGACGGCGTCGAAGGTTGGCAACACGGTCATGGCGTACACGATGCACGGTGGCATTTGATTGGGGCGCCCGATGCTGCAATCGCTGTGCTGCGCCATGATGAACCAAAGGAATTCGTGGCTGGGCCTCGGCGTCATTTCCCAGTTGGCTTGCTTCTGCTTCAACCAGTTTAACCTGCGCCACAGCGTCCAGCTATTGGCCCATGGCACCGAAAACAAGTCTAGCACCCTTAACACGTGATCATCTGCGTCGAGTGTCTTTCACTACTCCTCCCTTCGACGTCACCAGCGCTCAAGGTCAACTTCAACTTCACCACGGAGGTGCGGAGTAGTCGTACCCAGTGCACCGTCGACCCAGTTAGGAACCGACGTGGTTCCCCAAATGCCATGTGTCCAGGTCCAGCAGCCAGTGAGTGAATAAAGAGGCAGCTACGAGCTGTTCCTGTGCCAATCGGATGGCTACCGCTGTCTTGAGTGCCGACACCGAATACGAGAGACGTCGATATAAAGCCAAGTACGAGTATGTATTTCACAAGAGGGAATCATATCACAACGAGATCAACTTCCATTGTCACCTCTATCTGTCTCTGTGTAGTAGCGTTTCACCATGCGTGCCATTCATCTCCCTAGTGTCCCTTCAGGACAAGTCCCTCCGTTCAACTTCCCAGACAACCCGGCATCCCCCTCTGATCTACGATACACAGCAGCCGGTTATCCAGAACCTGTCTGCCCATCATCAGCCTCAGAACACATGTACCTGGTCCGCGTGCTCCTCACAGCCCTGACACGAGGCGAGCTCACGTGGCAAGAAATCCTCGACCCATCGCGCTTCCAACCCCACGGCGGCGCAATCCCCGGACACGACGTCGTCGGTGTCATTGAAAAGGTGTTTCCATCCTCCAAATCGTCCGCAGAGGCAAAGTTCTCACGCGGCGATCAGATCTGGGCACTTCTGGACTTTGACCGCGACGGCGCTGCCGCAGAGTATACCCTCGCCAAGGAAACCGAACTCAGTCTGGTGCCAAAGAAGACGCATGCCAACGGTATGTCCGACGAGGAATAGGAGGAACGACTTGCGACGCTCCCCTTGTCAGGGCTCACGGGTTACCAAGCTCTCTTTACGTACGGGGGACTTCCCCTCCCGACAGCATCGACAGCCGCGCCGTCGAAGAGAGTCCTCATCCTCGGCGCAGCAGGCACTGTCGGCCTGCCTACGCTCCAACTCGCAAAAGCAGCCAACATGACCGTGATCGCCACAGCCAGCGCCGCCTCCTCCGACCTAATCGCCTCGCTTCTCGACCCATCAACAGATACACTGCTAGACTATACGTCTCCGGGCTATGTATCCGTTGCCTCCTCTTTCCGCGCCCTGAATCTTCCGCCGGTGGACCTAGTAGTAGACTGCATCGGCGGCGAGACACTCTCCTCCTTGCTCCTGACAACAACGCCGCCGCTCTCCCCCATCATCCATCCCAGTGGAAGCGTTATCACAGTTGCCGCTCCCCTGGAAGTCCACGGCGGGTCCACATCTGCACAGATCACGAAGAATTGTGCAAGCGCGGGCGTGGCTGCTGGGTTCTTCGTCGTCAAACCTTCGGGCGAGCAACTGGACACCCTCGGTGGTTGGGTCAGGAAGGGAAAATTGACCGGCTATGTCCAAGGAGAAAAGGCATTCCGGCTGGGAGATGGAGAGTTAGCGATGCAGGTTGCGGAGGCAAGGGGCCGAAAGGGTGGTGGGAAGGTCGTGGTCAGGGTTGTCACGCAGTAAATTCTGGGAGACAGGGATGGCGGACTTCGCGTCAAGAATCCATTCTTCACTCAAAATACAGCTGACAATCATGTCGGTGGGGAAGCGCTGAAGGCTCTCCTCGAGGTTGCTCGTGAGCTTCAATCAGAGCAAGTAAATAGTACCACAATCCGGTTCAACAAGCTATTCGTTCCAAGATCGAGTGCTCGTATCGAATGGGTAGAAGGAATAGTGGCAAGGCTCAGCTCGTTCATCGGAGCCGGAACCGAAGATGAGTCAGATAGCAGGTGTGCATCAATAGATACTTCAAGGTCCACCCTTTCTCCAGCATATCCGTATGTCCATGGCAGCCAGTGCGGCCCTGACTGCCCTGGCCAACGCCCAGTGCCAGTACTTTTGCCCCCCAAAGGAGCGCTCGCCACCAAGATAACGCCGTGTCGTTAGCCGTACAGACCATTGCACTTTTACACCCTGTAACTGACGTTCACCTCCAGAAGCACCCGCAGCAACTCAAGGACTCAAAACAATAGGCCACTTCTTCTTGTAATCGGGCGTGAACGGAGCAAAGCACGTCGAATCACCCTAAGATCCTTGCTTCGGGTCTGGCCCGCTCCCTGCCTCTGGTTCTCCTTCACCTTGTGCTGGTTGTTCGACAATAGTGGCCTCGGCGTCCCCGTCGGCAGCCTCTACCTTCGCCACGGCCTCCGTTTTAGCCTCGGCCTCGGCATTCGCCAGTTCTCGCTCCATCCGTCCTTCTTCTCGGGCTTTGGCGGCTTCATCGTCACCAATTACTTCTTGTTTGATGGCTGCCTCTTCGGCCGTTGCTCCGGTAGCTTCAGGTTCAGTTGTTGCTGGAGGAACATGCGGCGCGGGCACAGCAGTGGCGCTTTCATTTTCGGCTTCATGGGTTGTGGTTTCCGCGACTGTGGCGTTGACTGCGACCAGCGAAGGCTCTTCATCTCCCGGAACCGGCGGTGAATCGGGAGGGGTACGTTGCTGCTGTACTGTACTAGTCGCTTCCTCCATCGGATGTGGCAGCTCGTGTTGGGCTGCCGTAGCCGCGAGGATATGGCCATTCGGTGCGTCGGCGTCCCCCATCTCGACATCCACATCATCAACTGCTGGTGTGTCGTGGACTGGTGACTGAGGCCCAGCAACCGCCGCAGCACCGTTGACGTTTTCGCCGTTCTGGGGGCTGGGAGTCGGTTGCCCGATTCTTTCTAGATCATCATCCACATTCATCTCGTCTGCTGCCTCATCGGGTAGGCTTGATGCCTGTTGCGGTGTGCCCATTCCACTGCCTGTCTCGATACCCGAATCGTTGCCGCCCACATCCATGATGTGGCGGTAGTTTTGCATGACGCGTCGTTTTCGGCTGCCTGATGGGCGACCGTTTCCGTCTATCTCCATTTCGTCATCTTCGCTGTCTGATAGTTCGCCGTTCTTTTGTACGTATTTATCTGCTCTGCGCTGAGTGCGGCGCTTGTCGGTATTCTCATCCTCGTCGAGATCATCCAAAGCAGCTTCTTCATCATCGTTCATACCAAGCGAGTCCCGGGGAACGTCGGTCATTTGTACCGACGGGGCATGCGCGGTTCGCTTCATATTTTCAAGGACTTGCGTGAGGATTTTGTCCAAATATTCTCTCGAGTTGGCGTTGTCCATGTTGGATGGCCGAACATCAAGTTCATAGTCTGGGGCGTAGTACTGAGGCGGCGTTAGCAAAGATTGAATGGTCACCCGTGTCCTTGACTTACCTCGTAGTAGTCGTTGTATGGAAGGTTTGCTGTCATTTGCTCCCCCACCAGGCAGCCGGTCTCGAAAGCCCAAGTTCTTGCGACGTTCCGCATCGTGTAGCCACCTCCTCCAAGGATGAGGGTGGGGAGGTTGAAGGACTTGACAAATTGCACGCAGTTTGCATGACCCTTCATGCTAAGATTAAAGCAGCCTAGTCGGTCACCAGAAAGAGAATCACCTCCGCATTGCAACACGACGGCTGATGGCTGGTAGTACTCCATAGTGGCCCGAATGACGGGCTCAAAGATGCCTTTGTACGAAGTATCATCGATTCCGTCTCGGAGAGGGAAGTTGACAGCGTAGTGTTTGCCCAAACCCACTCCAATATCCCTGAGCTCGCCGGTACCGGGGAAATATTCGCCATATTTGTGGAAAGAGACAGTCATTACTCTGTCTGTGGTGTAGAAAGCCTCTTCCACACCATCGCCATGGTGGACATCGATGTCGATGTAGAGCACTCTCTTGTGGAACCTCAGAAGCTCGATGATGCCGAGAACAATGTCGTTGACATAACAAAACCCAGAAGCCTCTGATTTCTTTGCGTGATGCAGACCTCCAGCCCAGTTGATGGCAATGTCTGCCTTCTGGCGGTTCAACCTGGCGGCGCCTTCCATCGAACCACCCGCACTGATTCCGCAGAACTCGAACAGGCCGTCAAAGACAGGACAATCATCTCCGACGTTGTACTTTTGCTGCTCTTTCTGGTACGAGTCCATGTTATCCGGGGTGACTTTCGCAAGGAAATCGATGTACTCGTCGGTGTGAAACTGGGTCATCTCGTACTTGGAGGCGGGCTTCGCGCGGTAGATCTCCATCTTCTTGTAGAGGCCATAGTTCATGACCAGGGAATGAGCAAGCCGTATGCGGTGAGGCTTCATGGGATGGCCCGAGACATATGCGTAGTTGCCCACGTCCGAGTCGTAGAAATAGGCGACTCTCTTCTTGTCCTCGCGCTTGTGGTTTGGAGCATCGACTGGGGCGAACGCCATGCTGGCCTAAGCGCCGTCGAGGCGAAAGATCAATAGAAAGGACGACGCGGAGGGCGCGCAGCGAGATGGAGAAGAAGCGCAAAGAGGATTCCTTTCAGTTGCTCAATGGTGAGGGATGGCCAGATGGTATTCTCATGGACTTGCACAGACAATGGCACGCTCCTTCTCAGGTCGGCGACTGCGTTGTCCTGCTGGATTGTCCCGAAGCCGCACAGATGAGGGTGTGAGCAGGTGAACCGAGTTGCGAGTCGCGACGTGAACCGCAGGTTGAAAGTCCTAGAAGCTGCTCGGGCCCGTCTATTTCTTGTCTCCAACGCTTGTCACTTGGACCTGCGGTGCCTGCGGAGGAGCACCAGCCCCAACCAGCCAGTGACGAGCGGCTCCAACGCCGCTAGCCGCTTCCATCGTGGTGTGGGTCTTGGAGATGTGGACGCAAGTTGGATGCGTGCCTGGCATTGCATCTGCATCTGCAGCAGCTGTTGGTTTTTAAAGGTAGTTCATCAGACACTGTGGTCAATTCGCGGATTGACCAGAAAAGCGTAAACACTTGAATTACCACAGATTCTTTCCAACTACGGCTCAGGCGGTTCCAACCTAGCTGCGTTCCGAATCTACCGATTGATCTCTGCCACGGACTCACCTTGACCTGAATTATCAATCTTGGATTCCTACAACACACAGTAAAACCCTGCCCGTCCTCCCTCAAGGTCGCCTTCATCCTCACCCTCACCTCCGCTGCATCACGATGGACCGCTTCAACCGCATGCTCGCCGCCGCCCAAATCGGCCAGCAAAGTGGCGGCGACACCAACCTCGTTGACAACTCCGAAACCGTCTACATCTCCTCCCTCGCTCTGTTAAAAATGCTCCGCCACGGCCGTGCCGGTGTACCCATGGAAGTCATGGGTCTGATGCTGGGCGAGTTTGTAGACGACTTCACCGTCCGCGTCGTCGACGTGTTCGCTATGCCTCAATCAGGAACGTCCGTCAGTGTCGAGTCTGTCGACCCGGTGTTTCAGACGAAGATGATGGACATGTTGCGCCAAACAGGTCGGCTTGAGACGGTGGTGGGATGGTACCACTCGCATCCTGGGTTTGGCTGTTGGCTTTCAAGCGTGGATATCAACACACAACAGTCCTTCGAACAACTGACACCTCGCGCCGTCGCCGTGGTGGTCGACCCCATCCAGTCCGTCAAGGGCAAGGTCGTGATCGATGCCTTCCGCCTTATCAACCCGCAGGCTATCATGATGGGTCAGGAACCGCGACAGACGACTTCCAACCTCGGCCACTTGAACAAACCCTCGATCCAAGCACTCATCCACGGTCTAAACAGACACTACTACTCGATTGGCATTCAGTACCGCAAGACGGGGCTTGAGGAAAACATGCTCATGAATCTACACAAGGAAGTCTGGACCGAAGGGCTGGAGCTCCCCACGTCATTCAGCAACGAGCGCAAGAGGAACGAAGAGGGCTTGCAACAATTGGTGCATCTAGCAGAGGGTTACGAACGACGGGTACGGGAAGAAAACGAGCTGACGCCCGAGCAGTTGAAGACGAGATACGTGGGCAAAGTGGATCCGAAGAAACACATCGAGGATGTCGGCCAGAGGTTGATCGAGGACAACATCGTGGCTGTCAGTCGGCAAATGATCGACAAGGAGGCAAGCGTGGCTAAGAGGCCGATGCAAGCTAACGGCAATGGAACGCACATGCATGGCGAAAACGAGGAGATGGAAGTTGACGAGGACCTGTAGGAGCGCAACCGGCACAGCTCATGAATTACTTGCACCAGGAATTGTAGGCAGGAAAGGGCACGGTACGGCATCGGTGGGCGCAGGCTTGGAATTCTATCGTCGGGATGAGAACCACCATGTACGGCGTTGGCTTCCTCTAGAAGAAAGAGCTGTCTTTCCAGCACAGCCACTTCGAAATACCGACCGGCGATGCCGGCGATTGTAGAAGAGACCTTCGTGATAAAACCTGCTAAGGATCGTGTGGGGATTAAAATTGATAATTACTGGAAGAACATCCGCTTCACTCCTGCTGGGGTGGCAAGAGCCTTGGTCGGGCCTATGGTACATGTTTTGCCAGTTGATTCTGCTTCCTTGCGCAACCGGGTCACTAAAGGGCCGGTCGCCTCGACACCCGGATTGCCGTCCATCTCAATGTGCGTTACCTGCGGCACGCACAGCAGCACGTCGCGAAGGAGGTCACCGCAGAAGTCCGTGTAAAAATCCAGCGACACCCGGTATTTCTCGAACATGGGCAAACTCGGGTCCAGCTCGACAAAGACCTTGAGCGTCTGGACGGCGGAAAGCCTGGACAGGCGCTTTGCCAGCAATTTGCTCACGCGCCACGATTTTGGCGGACTGGTCCAGCTTGATCCCACTGTCACCTCCATCTTCGTTAGCATGGCGCGATACATGGGCCGCAATTCTTGGATAACGGGTGCAGGCGTAAAATCCTGGAGAGGAAAGATGCGGAAGCTCGTGGTACTGTAGAGCACGTAAGCAGCTTCCTGGTGGGTGCGCTTATTTGTAGCCATTATTGCGGTTCGGCATGGTCTCAGCCGACCGTCCACAAGGCGATAGCCTGGCTTGCTGAACAGTATCAAGCGGTAGATCCTGTTACGGATCTCTGCAGGAAGGTCGAAGAAGGGAAACGGACCGCCCTCAAGCGTCAGCGTCCCCACAGTTTTCACGAGCGACGCAGCTTCAGTCAAGGTGCTTCCGTTCTGCTTGTCCTTCCTAGAATATCTCTTGCCATGATCTTGAGGGATCGGAAAGGCGTTGACGAGGCCATCCTTCCACGACGGCATCGGAGCTATTCCTTGGAAATATCGCAGCAGTCGTAGAATGTAGGGCCCAGGGCAGGACAAGGATGGATGCGCGCACAGTTCAGCGCTCTGAAACTGGCGCGCTCATACACTCATCGTGATGGATGGGCGGGCAAAGGGTGTACCGTCCTTACGGGGCGACTGAAAGATCATAGGCGGGCCTCTCGTGCGCTCTTGAGGAGGACGGCGTTTGTGGTTTGTTCTGCCCAGCTAATACAACTCCTCGAACATATGGTGTATGTCTGTGAACGGCGAGTCAAATTTTCCTGGGTTGAATATCAACTTTCTTATGAAGAAGAGAAGAAAGAGAAGAAGAGAGAAGAGCGAAGAGAGAAGACTAAGTGAGGAGGCGAGAAAATCGACTCCGCTTCCTGCCAAGCGATTCGGAGAAAGTGCAGTGAACAGCATCCGAGCCGCAGTCGAAAGTTTGTCGTGGTCTTCTTAGCTAGGGCTTATTCTCTTCGGCCTGACCATATCGCATCTTCATCACTGCCTATCGAGCACGAGTGGATGGAGAGATGCTCAGACGCGCAGCCTTACCTCTCCTGAGAGGGCGCACTGGCATCCGGCCTCAAATCCTGCAAGCACAGCTGCAGACCCAGTTGCGATACTACGCCAAAGGAGATCGTCCGAGGGAAGCAGGATACCAGGTGCCCGGGAGCACGAAGCAGCCGGTGCAGCAAAAAGAGCCTCTACGAAAAGTCCCTTTTGTTCAGTCCACGCCCTCTCCCAACGCCGAGCCAGATGCGTCACGAAACCCAAAGCCGCATCCAGAAGCCACTCCATTCGGCGAGGATCCTACGCGAGACCTTGACGATGTCTCTCAGTCAGTATCCAGAGCGAGCGGCCGGTCGTTGAGGCAAGAAGATGATCGCATCAGCGAGGCCGAAAAAGACGCGAGCGGACAGCAACCGACATCTACATCAGAGCCACGAGAAGTGGATCAGGCACAGCAGCCTCTGCCTGATCTGACAAGGGGCATTCCCTCCACGTTGGACGCGGAGTTACGCAACGCCCAGTCAAGACAGGCGGCTACACAAGGGAGCAGCCTTAACATTACTGAAGATCCTGCTGAAGAGTTACCGGCTGGGACGCGCGGCCGCGACGGCGGTGACGTACCAAGAGAAGAATATGTTTCATCCAGTGACCGGAGGAAGAATGCGGCATTCAGGTACATGTACATCATTCTGGGCTTGGGGATCGTCGGTGGCTCCGTCTACATGGGCCGCAACTGGGCCGACGAGGAGGAGGAGAAAAAGCACCAAGACGCGCCGTCGGGCTGGGGTTTCACATCTTTCTACAACCGCGTCACCGCTCGCCTGGGAGACATGATGAGCTATTATCGTGATCCTGTGACCACGAAGTTACTGCCCGATGAAGACCCGGATCCGAATTTCCGGTTCCCTTTCGTCCTGGTCGTGAGCTTGGAGGACATGCTGGTGCATTCGGAGTGGACTCGTGAGAAGGGATGGCGGATAGCGAAACGGCCGGGAGTCGATTACTTCCTGCGCTACCTCTCTGCTTACTATGAGATCGTGCTGTTCACAAGTCAGCCGTCCGCTGTGGTCGATCAGGTGATCAGGAAGTTGGACCCTTTCTCCATGATTCGATGGCCTTTGTTCCGCGAAGCGACCCTGTACAAGGACGGCGGGTACATCAAGGTGAGTGTGAACTTATGGCGCCGACGACAGTAGCTGACCGACGCAGGATCTTTCCTACCTCAACCGAGACCTCAAAAAGGTTATCATCATGGACACCGATCCCCACCACGTCAAGCATCAACCCGAGAATGCCATCATCCTACCCAAGTGGACCGGTGACCCCAAGGACCAAACACTGGTCCAGTTCATCCCCTTCCTCGAATACCTGGCAACGATGGGTTTTGAGGACACGCGTGAGGTGCTAAAGTCGTTCGAAGGCACATACATCCCTGCCGAATTTGCCCGGAGAGAGAAGCTTCTCCGGGCCAAGTTCGAAGCAGAACAAGCGGACAAGGGCAAAAAGCGGCCAAAGAAGACACTCGGCGCCCTTTCATCAGCCCTGGGAATATCCAACCGCAGTCCAGACGGCCTGGACAGTGCCGAGGACGGCAAGATGCTGTGGGATCAAATCCGAGAAAGGGGCCAGAAACAGTACATGGAGCTTGAGAAGAAGATCCAAGAGGAGGGTGCCAAATTCTTGGCCGACCGCGAGGCAGAAGAGAAGAAGTACCAGGAGGAGATGTATAAGAGCATGAAGCCCACGGGCTGGTTCTCCGGTCTGCTAGGAGGCGGACAGAAAGAGGCAGAGAAGTGAGGCGATTTGATTCCTCGTTGCTCAGTGGGAGGAGATGTCTTTCTGTAGGCTTTGGCTTCTCCCTGCAGACGACCTCCCCGTATGATGTACAAACAATTGTGGATATTCACGGCGACCAGCGAGTCGACCACGGGACATGAGACTGGGGAGGCCCTCAAAATCAGAACACTATCTCCCTTCATGTACACTTTAGGATTTTTGGTGTCGGCAATAGACATGGCACGAATCTGATCGTGGGGTTTCTGATTTCCAGAAGCCATAGCGCTTTTCCACAGTCTCCTGAAACTCGTCCGTGTCCTAAAGGAGTATATGCGCCAGCCAGCGTTGCTCTGTGTGTGACGAAGGTTGACGATGAGGTAGCAAGTGTTTAATATCGAAGACGCGCGGACCATTAGACCATAGTGAGACCCGCTTACACAGTACGAGGTACTGCGAGAAGACCCGAGGATTCTCTCCCTACCTAAGCAGTATCGGACTGAGCGACCGAGTACGGCGTGTTTGTACCAGTGTACTTTCTACAGAGTTCCTGCAAGGGCACATATCGCCCGAGCATTGCATTTAAGCTCCTTAGAGCTTCTAAATAAAGAAGTCATCTATGCACGCCTCTGCTGACCTAAGCTTCTTGCGGTGACCCCCAATGATTCAAGTGAACGTCTTTGCAATGCCTGAAGGCACAGTATGTAGGCGATCCGACGGCTCGCGTTGGGGCTCTGGAGCCCGTACCATTGGTGGTCGTTCTCGCTTCAAGGCATACAGTACATGCTAGCAGCTGGCTGCCGGAAATGTTACGCTAGGTATGCGAGAGGATCTCGTGGAGAGCATCACGTTGGCAGTAATTAGAGGTGGCTTAGTGGATGGCGGTGCCCCTACGGGCTAGAGTCACGACTTGCAGGCGCGGTCGGCACGAGCGGCTACCCAAGAGTTTAGGCCACTAACAGCTGTGCTAAGATTCTTTCCCAGCGCTGACAACCTTGAGCCTCTCAATTCGTCTCTCATCATCACCTTAGTATCGAATCGAGGACGTTCCATGTCGGCGCCGCCCATCTCCCACGATAAACACAAAACGATCTCCACGCCCTAGCACTTCCTCTCGTCAATTGGTGCGTCAACTGGGGAGCGGCCCGTGGCATTCGCGACAGAAAAGAAGGGATTGTTTCCTTCTTCCCGTCGCGAACAAACGCGTTCATGGAGGCATGGAAGATTGAAACAATCACCATCATGTCGAATCTTTCGAACCTGTACTAGTGGCGCGCTCATCAACACCGCGTGGAGACTTCAGCAGTAATGTCGTCCGGAGTGAATGTGCACCCGCCATTGCAAACTGGTTCGTCAATCTCACACGAAGATGATATTCCGCCTCAGCCACTAGACCAACACGAACCTCAGTATCAGAATGGCCTGGGTCTAGCCTTATCACATGACCGGTCCGACATTGATAGTCCTATCCAGCCGCCAGAAACGATCCGCCCCGACTCGCAAAGTAAGCCTGCCGTCGCTTTTCATCAGCTGCCGATCGAGGTATTAGAAAGGTGTGTCTCCAGCATTCCACCATTTACTCATAGCTTGCCCGGTCTTTGTCCGAAGGTGGCTCGCTAACATTGAGCAAGGATACTATGGATGGTCGACGCCAACGTCTTCGCATCTTTGGCCATACTGAATCGCAATTGGTACAAAGCGGCACAGAACCGAGAACTCTACGCCCACCATCTATCTCGATGTCCATCATACGCCTTGTCCAACACGATCATCACCGGTCCGTTCCGCAAATTTGATCTCTACCGCCTGAAGACCAAGTTCGCTGCAGAAGTTCGCCGCAACCTGTTCGAAGCATACTTGAGGCCGCGCCAGAGTCTTGTCAACTTGATTTCCGTGAATGCAAGTTCTTCTGCCGCCTTGCCGGGTGCGGAGGCATTCCGGTTTTCGTTTTCTCCCAATGGCCAGACGATCCTCGCCCTCAGCTCATCGAGGATATATGTGATCGATCCAGTCACCGAGCCTATCACTGTGCGCCATGAACTCAAGACTATGAGACGGCCGTTAGCTGCGTCAATCACGGATGACGGCACAATCCTGGCCGTCTTGTCATCGAAGCATCAAGCCAACGTGTACCATCTGACAGCAGAAGGTGTCAAGCACGTGCAGGTCTTGGTCATGGATAACCCGCCGAGGACGATTGCGTTAGCTCCGGAGGGCACGGTGCTGGCTGCTTCTTATGAAGGTGGGGTTGAGGTCTTTTCGCTGGCTCCCAACGCCTTGTCGACTGACCGACGAGCTGTTCGAAGTGAAGGAGTTGACACCCTGAACTTCTCTGGCGACGGGTCGATGCTTGTCGGCAGTACTCAGAGTCTGGAGGAACCGTCAGCTGTGGTCATTACTGCTCCATTCTACACCGAGAACGACCTGCCGCCAAAAGAGGTGCACAGTCGGATGTGGACGACCCAGATTCTCTTTCCTCAAATCAGCAGTATCTGCAGCCACGCTGAACTACTGCAAGGACACACCGAAGGCGATGCAAATTGGATCTTTGCTTATGATCACACCCTCATGTCGTACAGGGCAGTGCGGACCGATGACACCAGAACAGGCGTGGCCTACTTTTTGAATCCCGCAACGAACCGTCGATTCAGCTTGCCAGTCCCATCAACTGCTCCAACCGCCACAGTGTGTGGGACCCTCGTTGTCGCTGGGTTTAGTGGGAGCGGCCTCTGGATTTATGGAGTCCCCGAAAAGCTTGACGTTGCTCCGGACATGGGCTCTGTCGTGGAACGTCATGAGCACCGTCTGCAAGGCAGAAACTTCCCGCTCACCTCTGCAACCGGTCATGTGGAGCCTCTGATGGCGTATTCGCCCTCGGTATCTGGAGGCAGTGATGATTTTGAGGATGACTCGCTTGCTGCGAAAGTTGAGTGGCGTGAGAGCTTGTTCGTCAAATGCCAACACATTAGGAGTCTGGATGGTGCTACTGCAGCAAAGTGGGTGGAAAGGTGCGAAGATAGACCGTGCAGTTTCGGCGGCAAGAGATTGGTTGTTGTGGCCCCTGGTGGCATCGACCAGTTTGCTGAAGAACTCGGAGATGAGACCATGCCCGTCGATGGGTCCCGCCTCTCGATCTTGGACTTCGATTACTCGCCATCTACAGGTCCCGACCGTGAAATCACTATTGAGGTCGGCGAGAAAGAACCAATGCTCCTTACTGAACAAATTGGTGACATGGAGATCGAAGTTGCAATGGAAAGACGACGAACTGTGAGAGAACGGGCAAGAGGGGGAATCAGGGCACCTCTGGGTCGTTCAGCCACTATGGCCTCGGCGAACCAGGGCTCGAGGCTCAGGAGTGTCTCCCAAGCGTCTTCGCCTTTGGATATCGACGCTCAAATCGCTCTGGCCAATGCTGTACCGCGCGCACCTCAGCCCGCTCAGCAGCCGTCACCGAATCTGCATCGCGCTGCCACGGCTGCTGGGTTCTCTACAGCTCGATATCCTCCCCGGCCACCTCTCGCGCAGCAACAGGCTGGGTCCCAACCTCAGCAATTGGACGGCTGGGAGACACCCCCTCCGCCCTATACCTCTCCGTCTCTTCGTGGCCACACCCCGGTGCAGTTGGGCTCGCCCCTTATCCAGGCTCGTCCAATGGGAGTGACGCCTATGCAAATGGCGGGAATCCCAGAAAACGGGCACGTCACGCATGTACATCCAGGAATCGGCCACGGCCATCCCATGCACCACCAAGCACAATTCGCGCCTGTCCCGATGCACGTTCCCCCTCAACCGGCTCATGTAATGCCGCAGAACGTTCTTCCTCCTGGCCGCAGTGGACCTCAATATCAGGCTTCGGTGCCCACATCGAGACCCGACCTGGCATATGCTCCAGCAGCTGACACATTCAAGCCTCCGAGCCCCATCTACCATGGTCCCCCTGCAGGCGCAAACTTTGCTCCGACAGCTTCAGAAGGCTCATCGAGACCGGTGTCTCATGAGGGCCGGATATCGCCCTACCAACAGACAGCGGTGTCCCAACGACTACAGAATCCTGACCATTCAACTCCCGCCAATCTTACACAACCGTCTCACAATGCGTTCAATGCAGCTCAAACACAGCAACCTTCCTCAAGCTCAGTCACATTGACAGGGCCGAATCTACAAGCCCGTCTGCAGCAGCCCGTCCCGCCAACTCCGCCATCGTTCCAGCATATGTCTCATGTGTACGACGATACAAGTCTACCTAACGCGCAGCAATTTGCAGCCCTCCCTGGCACTCAGGCAGGTCCATACGGTGTGGCGCCTCCGACAGCCGACCAAATGGCCAACCTGAACCGTCGAATGTCCAACACGACACGAAAACCCGTGGCACCCATCACGACCAATGGTGCTCCTTATTCAAATTCGGCGAGGCGTGATCTCAGTGGTGGTTCGGGTGTACCGCCATCGCCACCTCCAGGTGCCTGGGGCGCCGCCGGTGTCCCCGGTTCTCCCTCGTTCAACCAAGCCATCAACGCTCCCAATGGTCTAACGAGGGACAATTCGAGAGGAAGTGGTCGGTCGATACCTATTTCTGCGTCTACGCCAAACTTGCATGCTGCTCCGTCAGCCCGTGCTCAGCGACCGGGGATGGGCAGATTAGACACCATCGACAGTATATCCAGCTCATACGGACCCGGGGAACCAGCTCCAAGATCGCTCAGTATTACGCAGCCACTGTCCCAACTGCCGCAGTCGCAAGCGCCACACTATCCATACCATCAACATCTACCACAGCAACAATTGCAATACCAGCAGACGCAGAATTTCCAGCCAAGGGCTTGGACGGGCGACAGTGACGGTGTCAGCCCGATCCAGGACGGCGGTCGACGAGTGCTGTCCGATCCCACGCTGCTAGCCTCAAGCAAGAAGAGAGGCAAGCGGAAGAAGGGCGAAGAAGTGCCACCACGGAGCCAGACCCCCAATCCGACCAGCTCGGGGGGAGTGAAAGAAGCAAAGAAAAAGGGAAGTAGATGTGTGGTCATGTGAATGCAAAATAGATGTTCAAGCAACGAGACGAGCAATGTGAAGAGTGATGGTGATGACCAGGTAAAGGCGCGCTTCTTGGAACACCACTTGTGGACCCGTCGGTCTTTACGTCTATTACTCTGCTGGGGAATACAGTGCGGCAGACATTTGCGTGGCAAGAAGCCTTTCAGCTGCGTTGAGCGAAGATTTGGGTTCAGATCCTTCCCCGACAAACGTATATTTTCTATTATATCGCAAATTTTGGGTAGGCCTCTATGGGACCATGCATGCATAGCGCGATCAACAACGGGGAAATTGCAACATGCTCTCTACTTATCCTAGGATGCGTTGTCGAAACCCTTATCACCCGGTGCCTCTCCGAACCCTTTCTAGGAGGAGAGCTTCGGCGTGGTGGCCCCAGTAGCTAGCTCACCATTTCAACGCCTGTTCCCATTTCTGGACAAATGCCTCGACGGCGCGCACGAACGTCGCGACGTGCTCGTCCGCGAGCATGATGTTGAGTGCTACAAAGCCGCGCTGCGCCATGTAGATGCCCTGCTCGAGCATGTGGTGATAGAACAGTCCTCCCAAGACGTCGCGGTCTGGTCCTGCGAAGTGGACGGCCATCAGACTTCCCACGCCCTTGACGAACATCTTCGGCGGTCGCTGCGGATGCTCCGCCACGTGCAGTTCGTCCGCAATGGGAGCGGCTGGCACGGTCGCGTCACGCAGAATGCCTCTATTGGAAAGGACGTCCATGACTTGGCTGGTCAATTTCTCGCCGAGCCCGTTCAAGGCGTCCACCTTCTCCGCAGTCAATAGCCCACAGCCCGCAATTCCCGCGTTCATGGTGAACACATTATTATTGAAAGTGCCTGGATGCTCAAGCTTGCCGGTCCTGGGATCGTACAGCGCCATGATGTCCCGACGTCCTCCGAACGCCCCGAAACTCATGCCACCGCCAATCCACTTCCCCAGTGTCGTCAGGTCGGGCGTCACGCCGGTCTGCGACCCGAGCCCGTGGTAGTGCAGTCGCGATGTCATGACTTCGTCAAAAATGAGCAGCGCGCCGTGCTCGCTGGCTAGGCGACGCAGTATGCCTAGGAACTCGGCAGAGCCTGCGTAACAGCCTCCGGACCCGAGCATGGGTTCTACCAGGATCGCGGCGAGGGAGTCTTTGGGAAGTGACTGAACCAGGGCCTCCGTGCCGGCGACGTCATTGTATGTGCTCAGAACGAAATCGTGGGGCAGGTTGATGGACGGTTTCCCCGAGGGCGCCCGTCCTGAGATGGTCGAGCCGTGGTACCCCTTGTTGAAGAGCAGGACTTTCTTCCTCCCTGTGAATGCCAGGGCTGTGGCCAGGGCCATCATATTCGCCTCCGTGCCCGAGTTGACGAATCTGACTAGGTCGATGGAGGGGAATCGCTCACACACGATCTTCGCTAGCTGGGGTTCCAGCGCGTTGTGCCCGCCGTAGTTCCATCCGTTCTCGATGGCCGATTCCAAGGCGGACCTGATTACCGGGTGATTGTGGCCATAGATGGCAGCGGTGTACTCTCCGAGGAAATCAGTGTAACTCTGCCCGTCGACGGTGGTGAGGTGGGTGTCCTGGCCGGAGGAGATCGTGAGCGGAAATGGTGTGGTGTGCAGAACTGTGCGAGTGTTGCCGCCGGGGAGATAGTTGCATGCTCGATCGTGGATCTTGAGCGACTCAGGGTGTGATTTTGTGTACCGAGCGTGCGCTTGCTCGAGGGCCGCGTTGAGGGAAGTGGTGATGGTCTCTGAAACAGAACCCATGGTAGATTTCGTGCGAACAGCGCAATGGAACTGGAAAACAAATCAATTACCTCTTCTATATGAATATTGACAATGAAACATGACAAGAAGAATATCACTCGAGGGGTCAAGCTGAAAGTGGTGGCTCAATTAAGCATCACACGCTGTCGAGCGCCCTTTGATCATTGATAGCGGCGTTGAGAGGTCGCTGTCCCTCGCAGATCCCCGCATGCTGACGGGCGATTACTTCGTACAGTAATTAACTGATGAACTCAGCGTGCGACTCTCTTTCATTGGGCAGCACAACAGAAGATATCATGATCGCCGTTGGAACTCAAGAGTGTAAACTTCTAGCCTGACTTGAGAAGAATGTGGCCTTCGCGGGCGTTGTTGTCAGCAAGGCGTCACGTTGATACGAATCGCTTTGAGGGACAAAGGAACAGGAGAAGTCCTGAGAGCTTCTCCTCAGGATTGCATGCAGCTGCAACAGCTCAGTCGTCTCATTGGACACGGACTTCAAAGCGGCAGGCTAAGGTCACCTTAGGGATAGGTGAAGGTGAAGGTGAAGGTGAAGGTGAAGATGAGCTGAGCGCGATGTGTAAATGGCAGACGGATACTCAGCGTGCAGGTGACGGCCAGATATTTTGACTGCAGCTTTGCGGAAGTCGCCATCTGCTGGTCACATAACACATGAAATGCTCCTTGTCTGCAGCCAGGGTCGTACACAGTAGTTTCTCCATCAGCTCGACCTTCTCTGGCTTTTTTCTCTGCTTTGGGATTCATCGCTGGCGATTCCTCACCAAGCTCTATTTAGCTTCATTAGCTTCTCGATTAAGCCTCTTGCCCACCAGGGACCGATCCGGCTACTTGCAGGGCAGAAGCCAAGCAGACGATTCCGCCCAAACCATGGGTCCCTCCGGAAGACGAACTTCGGCCTTGAAGGAGTCGCTGCACGCTTCCCCGGATGGCCGTCGTATCTCAGCCCATCCTGAGGACGAAGGCGAAAGCGTCTCAGCTTCACACCGGCGGCTTCGCGAGCATCCCGCCCACAAATCTCATGCCGCGCTCGACACCCATAAAGCGAGTACGGTAAGTACGCATCGGTGTCCAATCCAGACTGTTCCGACGCTATGTCCCCTGCCGTAAAGACCTCATCGCTAATTACGTCCGTTAGGGCGTGATTTGGACGACAGAACAAGCTCAAAAGCACGGGTTCTCTGATGAGCCGGAGAAATGTACGTCGATAAGGCCTCTCGTGGCTGTTTGATTACTGGCTCGATCCTAACAACGCACAAGGGGCGAATCTGGGTCAAGGCGCTCCAGAAGTCGGTGACATTGATGGTGTACGTTGTAACAAATCAATCTCCAGCTTCAGCCTAGCTAAACGGCCCCCAGTGTTTCCCTCGGCCCAAGTCCATTCCCTTGAACGACAACTCAGGAGAATATGGCCCGACAGCCGGCATCAAGTCTCTGCGGACCGCAGTGGCGAACCTTTATAACCACGACTACCGACAAGGAAAGGAGAGCCAGTACACATGGGAGAATGTTTGTATCGTGCCGGGTGGTAGAGCTGGCTTGATCAGAATCGCTGCCGTGCTGGGCAATGCGTATCTCGCCTACTTTACCCCCGATTATTCAGTATATGAGCAGGCGAGTATTTCGGTCCTGCGCGTACGTACATGCTAATGAATCCAAGATGTTGGGCTTGTTCCGGAGTTTTGTTGCCATCCCTACTCCGCTGTCCGCTGCTGATGGATACCATGTCCATGCCGATAAGATCAGGGAAGAACTCGCAAGAGGGACATCGGTGATGTATGATTTCCAAGAGCCTCAGCGGAGCTCTTCTACGTCGCTCATGCTGACACCTCCCAGCTTGACCTCAAACCCTCGCAACCCGACCGGCCACGCCCTGCATCCCGAAGAACTCTCCTTGATCCAGGATATCTGCCGCGATAAGGCGACCTTGATCTTCGACGAATTCTATTCCGGCTACCGTTATGACACAGACTGCGACGGGAGCACTATTTCAGCGGCGTCCAACGTTATTGATGTCGACCGCGATGATGTGCTCCTGATCGATGGCCTGACCAAGCGCTTCAGGCTACCAGGCTGGAGGGTCGCATGGATTGTGGGACCCAAGGATTTTATCAAAGCCCTCAGCTCAAGCGGGAGTTATCTCGACGGCGGCTGCAATGTGCCCTTTCAGGAGGCCGCGGTTTCGATGCTCGAGCCCGCACTGGTTAGAAAAGAGATGGCGGCATTGCAGAGCCACTTCAAAGCGGTACGGCGGGCGTATCCCCTTAATTGTAAAGCTGACTAGTACTGTACGGTGTACTGACCATTTGAACGATTAGAAACGCGACTACGTCCTCAAGCGACTCGGCGAAATCGGGTTCAGACTAGGCGATCAGGAGATCCCCGAGTCTACGTTCTACATCTGGCTGAGCTTGGAAAAGTTGGAGCCTCCGTTGCCGAAGAACTCGCCAATCGACATCAGCAACGGGTTGGCTTTCTTCGATGCTTTGCTCAAAGAGAAGACGATTGTCGTGCCGGGCATCTTCTTTGACCTCAATCCAGCAAAGCGGCGCGACCTGTTCGACAGTCCCTGTCATCATTTCGTCCGAATCAGCTATGGGCCGACAATGGAGCGATTGCAGATGGGTCTCGACGGTATCGAGAGGGTCGTCAAACGCGCTAGAGGCGAATTTGGACATTCCGACAGTGCGGTTGACGATGAACCCGATCAGAAGAGCAACCAAAGACCTGTTCAGTCTTCAAAATCGCAGGCAAACAGCGGCATAACGGTCAAGGGGAACGCCACGAGTAAGGACGACATCCGGGACGACCAAATGAAACATAACCGACATATTACAGATGATACTAGAGGTTCTAGCGATGATACATTTAAAGTTACAGGCTCTGGACCCATCCGACCGATCATGGCCTCTTCAACGCCTTATCGAAGATTCACACTAGATAGCGATTTGCCATAACTTTCATGATGACGGTCAATACTATGAGACACGAACGTGATGTTCTGCAGCTCCACGCTATTATCGTCCCAGCCTCTCATGCGCGTTATAACGGAGCTTTAGGGGGGCTCGGTAGCTCTGGTAATTTGGGCGTCGGCAGCTTCACCTTCGGTACCCCGACTTTCGGTACCTTGACTTTCGGGAGTTTGACTTTAGGCAGCTTCACCTTTGGCAGAGATAAATCAAGCCCTGAGGATCAGTTCCTTGGTTAGCTTTTAGGACGTCTTCCTTACAGAGTGGGGGAGGCGATAGCTTACAGGAGTGCCAATGTGAGGTCACCGTGGATGCTCGCCTTGAGCTCGATCTCAATGTCCAGGTTCAACTCTATGCGCAACTTGAGGCCGTCCTGATCCATGGGATCCTTGCCGCTGCTGTCCTTGGTGTCGACAGGTTGTGCCGTCTCGAGCGGTTGCGTGGGAGGCGCCCCACGCCAGGGGATCTCTCCCCGAAGCATGCGTGCGTACGTGACGGGACCGGTCATTGACTGTGACGGTGGCTTTATCCGATCGAACGGTTGCGCTTCGGTAATGTCTCGCGGGTCGGGGTTCTTGAGCCATTGCGGCTGGTCTCTCTGCTCGGGATCTCTCTTCGCCACCTGCGTGCCGGGATGGTCTTGGGTCTCTTCAGCCTGCTCGTTGATCGAGGCCATCGACTGCGCAGAGGCATTGCCCGACTGGCTCTTTGCCTGAGCTTGTCTCTGTCGCTGGTTTTGTCGCCTGCGCCGTCTTGATTGTGACCTGGATCGAGACTCGTAACCTTGATCATCTACATCTGTCGTCGACACCTCTGAGTTGCTGCGGTTCAGGCCGGGCCGAGGAGTTTTCTCCGGAGTTGGTTGTTGCTGTGGCTCTGACATGGTGGTCACAAAGTGATAGGGAGGTCAGAGGCAAGAAAGGATAGGGGAAATAGGCGGCTAGCAAGTAGGCGAGTTGATGCTGAGGGTGCAAAAAGGAAACACAAGTTAAGGTCGAGAAACTCGCATGCGAGCAAGACCCTCGGCCAGGGAGAGAAGACTGGGAAAAGCAGTCAAGGTAGCAACGACATCATCGTGACCAGGGTCTACTTTCCCCAGACCTGTTTGCGGTTAACTGCATCGGTCACGGGCGTGTGCCGCTTCAAGCGGCAAGATCGTCCGACTGTGATCAGAAATTGGGCGGATCAACGGCTATCTCGTCGATGGCGCCATGGACCAAGATTTTGGACACTTCGAAACGTGGGTGGCTTCGGAAGTTGGAAGGATCCCTGTTCAGTCTGTGGCACTCCCAGCCACAGGCTCACCCTGATTCGAGGACCGGAACGCTCACGGCCCCGTCTGCCACAGCTCAATCGTGGCGCGCGACCATGGGTGCGGGGTGTGGCGTTACCATGACGTCGTAACAAGGCTGGATAGTGTCGACACTCTGTGATACTCGTGCTTCAATTTCTCGGTAAGCAAAGATCAAAGTGATTATAGCGAAGTCCGTTCTAGCCAGAATGCTGTGGCTATACAATGTCACAAGTCCGCTTCAGTCGGCACAATTCTCACGTTGACGCGATGTGGAGTGATTGAGGCCCCTCGTCAATCGCTTATTGTGTACCGACAGCCGTCGATCTCCGACCAGAGTCAGACAGGGCATCGACGATCGAGTAACGGTCGGATCTGTTTTTGGCCGTTACTCCTCCCAGTTCGGCTGACCAGTGCGCGTAACCTGCTATCCGACACATGGCCCCCAGCCACAGCCCAGAAATGGTCATCCCTCACCACTGTGATTGGTCTACTGGCGAGCTGAAACCTGTTCACCTCGCTCGGGTCCCCCAGCCTCGACGGAGATCTTTTGCACAAGTTGTGGCGTCAAGCACATGGCTCGCGAAAAGCAGCAACAACCGACGTCATCAGCATGCGCGTCCGAAGACAATCGGTGCTGGTCTTGCCCCGAGTTGTCCAGCTTCTGACGTCTCAGTGGGGTTGAAGTACAATTCTAGGTTCTTGCCTACTTTTCTTGCAGACTCCGGGACGATAGACCTGGTCGTCTTACGTCGACACGCTCTTTTGTCTGCAGCCTCCCCTTCTTCATCCTCTCTGGGACATCTCCTTCTAAACTCTCAACATGTCGGAGCAGGAAACCAAGAGCACCGAAGAATCTCAAATCGGCGGAAACCTCGACGCCGCTGGATCTGCCTCAGGTGCTGCTAGTGTAGGAGCCAACGCTTCCTCCAAGAAGTCGGAGGAGAAACGAAAGCCCAAAAAGCTCGGCCAGAAAGGACAAGCGAACGGCGACAAGGGCGACGCAGAAGCAGAAGTAGACGGCGGTACAGACGAGCCTTCAACACCAACGCCACAACCAAAGATGGAGCAACAGCAATCTCGCTCCAAATCACGACAAAGCCGAGGCCGCGGCTCCAGTGCACCACCTAGCGATGTCGACAGTGCGTACCGAAGCGACGTCTCGCAAAAAGGTGGACGACGGAACCGCAACCGCAACCGCGGCAAGACTCAAGCACAATCACAAGCTCAGACGCAGCAACAAGGAGGCAAGGGCGGCGGCCTCCTGGGCGGCGGCGGTGGCGGCCCTCTCGATTCCGTTGACGAAGTCGGCGACACAGTAAATGGTGTGGCCGACGGCGCCGGGGACCTTGTGAACAACACCGTCGGCAACGCCCTGAGCAAGCCGCACGAGGCGGTCGGCGGTCTGCTCAAGTCGGGCGGCAAGGGGGAAGAAAAGGACGGCGAAGACCCGGGTGAGAACGAGCAGCTGAGATTACGACTTGATTTGAATTTGGACATCGAGGTGCAGCTCAAGGCTAAGATCCATGGTGATCTTACACTCGGCCTATTGTCAGTACCCCAACATTGCTTCTGCGCCGCAAATGCTAACGTCTTATAGGAACTAGTGCTTGATTACAGCCGAGAAGCTTCCTCAACATATCCCGCTATACCAAGCGAAGTTTGTTAGTGGTACCGATGTGGCCAGAGAACTGGAGAGGGCTCGGAGCGGAGTTGGCAGTGCTCAAGGGCAGCCATGGGTCTTGCTTCAATCAGAATGGGCCAGGTGCTTCTTGGGATGAGTTACGGCGTACCAATTTTGCATCTACTTCGAGTTGCGATACAGGTCCATGTATGTAATAAAACAGTGATGATCATGAAAGTTAGGAGTAGAATTGTTGTTGCGGATCTCGACTTCGTGCTCTCCCTTTCCAACGCCAATTGCCAAGCCTGACCGGATTCTCTGTTTAATGTGGTGCTCATCGGGTGGTCAACCACACCATTCAACTGACATTGCGAACTCGTTCGGATGCCATGTCGCCTGGGTCTTCAAGGCTTGAGACTTCTGCGCCCACTTGCTTGCCATCATTTGGGAGCATGCGGCTTCACAGTTGTCCGCATTTGCAGCGCACAGATTTCCCTGCGGCCTCAGTCCACATCGGTGCTGCATCATGACCTTGATAAATGGCGCACCTCAGCAGCCAACCATCCTATATCCGACACGATATATGCTCTTTCTACTGCGCCAGGTCGAGCCGCGATAGCGGTGATACGCATATCGGGGCCCTCGTGTCTTGATATCTACCACCTGCTTTGTCCCCGCCGGCCAGCACCCAAACCTCGAACCGCAACCTTACGAAAACTGTACGATCCTAGCGATCCAGATCATGTCGAGCCTCGAGTCCTCGATACTGGCGCGCTTCTCCTATTCTTTCCAGCGCCGAACACAGTGACTGGAGCGGATGTGCTTGAGCTGCATGTCCACGGCGGTCCAGCCATTGTCCGATCGATCTTGAATGCCATCTCCAAACACGGACGATCGTCACGCGTTCGAGACGGCGCCATCAGACATGCCGAACCCGGCGAATTCACGAAGTGGGCATTTTACAATGGAAGACTGGACCTCACACAGGCCGAAGCACTGGGCGAAACCCTCGCGGCCGAGACGGAGCAGCAACGCCGGCTGGCTGTCAGCGGCACTGACGGCGGACTTGCAAAGAGATATGAGGAATGGCGTACAATGCTTCTCTGCGCGCGAGGCGAATTGGAGGCTCTGATTGACTTTTCTGAAGATCAGCACTTTGACGAGTCACCTGCGGAGTTCATGTCCTCGATCTCGGAACAAGTGGTCGCGTTGAAGAGACAGGTTGAGTTACACCTCCTTAACGCGTCCAGGGGGGAGCTGCTGCGCAACGGTATCAGCATTGCATTGCTGGGTGCGCCAAATGCAGGCAAAAGCTCGTTGCTCAACCGCATTGTGGGCAGAGAGGCTGCGATTGTCAGTGCCGAAGAGGGCACCACGCGTGACATTGTCGATGTCTCCGTGGATCTCAACGGCTGGTTGTGCCGGGTGGGCGACATGGCCGGACTCCGCTCAAAGGAGCAGAGCGTCATTGGCTCGATCGAGCAGGAAGGCATTCGCCGGGCCAGAGAACGTGCCCTCCAATCTGACGTGGTTGTGGTGCTGCTGTCGATCGAAATGGACGCCGACAGGAAGCCCACCGTCTCTATCAACGGGGAAGTCCTCGAGGCGGTGCAAGAATGCCATGCCACGGGGAAGACTATTCTGGCTGTTCTAAACAAGATTGACCTTGTCGTGGACCAGCCTCGCGCAAACAAAGAGGCGGCCAGAGACCTGCATACACGAGTCTGTCAGATACTCCCTATGGTACCTGCAGGACGTATATGCATGATATCCTGCCGACGCGCATCAGATGATCCCACCGCCTCCGACCCGGACCCGGGTAGCATTCAAGCCTTCCTCACCGTCCTGACCGACGCGTTCAGTGAGTTGACGACAGCATCAACTGGGGAGATACGAGACAACAGAATGACTGCAGCGGAAGCGCAGTCGTACTGGACGGCATCCCTTTCAGTTACGCACCGCCAAAGCACGTACCTATCAGAGGGCTTACGTCATCTGGACGACTTCCTCTCCCTTGCTTGTTACCCACAATCACAACCGTCGCAGGCGCAGTCTTACCTGCCTACGGAATCGGACGGCACGATGGAATTCGCCCATTCGTCAGACCCCAATGGGTACCACGGTGATCGCCACAAGAATCTCGACGCGCCAAATATAGTATCTGACCCAGACGCACATGCACACGCAGATGATATCGTTGATATTGTCACTGCCGCCGAACATCTCCGGTTTGCCGCCGATTGCTTTGCCAAGATCACGGGCAAGGGTGAGTCGGGCGACGTGGAGGACATTTTGGGTGTGGTCTTCGAGAAGTGAGTAAGCATGTTTCTTTCACGTTCTCGCCTACTGCATCCCCGTCTAGTTCCGTCGTTGTTTTTCACCGTATGGGGAAACTTCTGTGCGGCAACTTGTTGGAAACTTGAGACCGCAGTTCTGTGGCTGCACTTTGATTCTGGGGTATCTGATTCTCTATGTCTGTACAAATTGGGATGGTTCTGTTGATCCGCATTGAGCTGTCTTCGCCCACTGCAACTGGCCTGTCCGACTCATATCCCACAATCCCCGAATATGTTCAAACGAATGAATTAGAGACAGGGCTTCCCAAACGGGCCCCAGCGCAATGCCTCCTCCTTCACCCCCAAAACATTCCACATGCCCAATGATACTGCCAAAAATGCTCGATTTGTACTGCGTTCCTGCGCGTCACAGTCCAACCCTTGTTGCTTCCGGAGCAGTGTTGAACCGTGTTTCCACTTAAAAGAACCCCAACGCCAGGGAAATGCCGCTAAGGATAGGTGACGGGTATGTGCTGATTACTTGTGCTGTACAGGTTTTGTGTTGGAAAGTAAAGCCGTTGAAGAAGAAACCGCTACTCAAAGGCCGAAGGGTGGAAAACGAGTGGGTCGTGATCGAGACCTGGATCACCAGAAATGAGAATGTTGCAGACGTGGAACACAGTTCCATGGGTGCGCAACGTCGTGAAGGGGAACTTGGGTGTATTCAGTTGTAGCCGCCACGGCCCTGCGCGGCTTGCTGTCAGTTGTATCCACCGCGACCTTGAACGGGCATGGGAGTCCTGTTGTACCCGCCACGACCCTGTCGGTTGTATCCTCCGCGGCCCTTCTGGGGAGCAGCCGGGCTGTTGTATCCGCCTCGTCCGATGGCCATAGTAAGTGCGATTGTGGTTGGGGTAAGAATTACAAGGAAATTGATATTGACGTGTGCTTTTTGTGCTCCGGGGTTTGGTGTTGGGCTCTGCGGAAGGGATGGGCGTCGCAGACTCTCTGGGAGTGGAGCAGACAAAGGAAATAAGGAAATAGACAACAGGAAATAAGGGTCGCTGTCGGGGAAGTAGAATGGCTTTGGGACGGTCGGTCGGGCCTCAGGAAGCCTTGTTGCAGAAGATAGGAAATCGCAGAAATAAGGAAAAGTATGGCTATTACCTCAAGTCTGGGTTTGTTGCTGGATGCTGAACTGGAAAATAGCCGTGCGTGAACAAGGAAAAGATGCTAGAAATAAATGGGATGAAATTTGCTGTCAAGAGAGTGTGGTGTGCTGGTGGAGGGAAACATTCAAATTCTTAGGGTGAGGCATCAACCGATATATATCTTTCGAGACGGCATGGTGGCAGTAAGTCGTAGTCGTCAGGGCCATATGCGAACTGGACTGCGCACGAAGAACCAGATCCACACCGAACCGACGCACTGGTGTGGTTAAGCCCAGAAGGGAAGGGTGAATCGATCGGTGAAGGGGGCCTTCAGTTGCGATCCGGGTTCCTGAACGTGCGATGAGGTAAATTTGGGGGCTGACGAGGCGGCCACATAGGCGACCAAAGGCCCTGATCCCAGCCAGTTTCGTAGGGCTGACGGCGCGCACAGAAACGGAGAAAATGGACTTTTGAAAGAGTGACATGTGGAGCCTCAGGCAGTCGACACCCCTGCCCGGTTGATGGGCCTTAAGGTGAGCCTGGCGTGCATTGCCTCTCGTGATTCTCCCACTCCCTGCACTGACACGAGGTCCTTTGCAGGGGGTCTTGAGCCATTCACGTGGAAGATACGCTCCGGAGGCGTTATGTTGCACTTGTCAGTGGGCAGTGACTGTTTTCCAAGAAAGTGGGTCGCGGAGTCTTGAAGGTGTGCTAAATTCGACGATTGACTCGAGCGGAGAGAGACCGTGGGTTTAGGGCTGCAGTGACGTGCATTAGCCGGCACATCCGAACGATGTTATAGGTGGAGAGCGAGCAAATACACCGCTAGTGCTCACCGCGAACACGAGTCGCATGGGAGGCTACCGAGCGCTCTCGAATCACAGACACTAACTGCTTGGATAGGGTTTGCAACGTCCCGCCTAGCTGGATCTCTAAAGAACCCTTAGTGGATTCGGTACCACTCGCCCAAGGCGCAGTTCAGCGACAGGAGAATGATTTCTCCTTTTGGCCAGGGAAAGTGTCCCTAAACCACCTCGTCTCGATCGACTCGTTCAGGCAACAGTCTGTTACATTTGGAGGAAACAAAATATCTTTGAAACGCCGCTCACGTATTCGCACAACCAGTCCGCCAGCGGATGCTTCCGCCTTGAAGGCTACCTTCCGAAAGATACGACTCACCACTCAGATCCGTTCAAGATAGGCTCGAGCTGTAAGGCTATTGAACCATCGAGTCACGGTTCTTGGCCTCTGAATTCGTAGACTCAGCGACGTCGACGTCACAAGAACCCTGTGCTGTGCTGTGTTGCGTTGCGTTGTACCACGCCGTGGTTCGCCGTCTAAGAAAAGGCTCTTCTGACCCGCACATGTGGATTACTTTGCGATTCCACACACAGAATACCTCGAATGATGAAAGTGATAACCCGGTACTCCGCACCCAACAGCGACGGACAAGTCCTTGGTGGGGACAGGCATTAGAGCCATATGTCATGACCCGTTCTGGATCGCATGGCTACTCATCTCGCATCGCAGCAGCGTAGACGAGTGGTTGCGTAGCAGTCATACGAGTAAGAAGAGCCGAGAGACCGATGGCTCACCGAACATCGTCTAGCTGAAAGTTCCTGCAGCGGCGCAGTCTCCGGCAGTGGATTAACCTTTTCTCCGGCTGGCCTATGGTGTTTTCAGCACGCTCATCCCGACAGAGGCGCGATCTCCACACCGCGAGGCAGACTCCATCGTATGGCCGATGATGAGCACCGACGTCAGTGCTACGGCCTCCGAATCGCTGCTGCACACGAGAGTGTTGAGTGTTCACGATTTGTGGCCTGGACGTTGAGTGTGGAATCATGCCTCCACAGAGACCGAGCGAACACGTGGCTCTAGAAATAGAAACCGGAAAAACTGTGGACCCGTGAGCGCTAAACCACATCTGGCATCCAGCTTCGATCGCTTTCCAGTTCGAGTTGACGCGCTGACTGAAAGATGAGCAATGAGAGACGCGCTACCTACGAGGTACGGTGCATGCACACCAGATCAAATCGAATCACTGTACCTCGCCGCGTCCTCGACTTCCCGCAGAGCTCCTCCATGAATCAATACTACACAGATCAAGGACGATCCGTCGATCTTGCCCGCTGAAGCTCTTTCCGCTCGCTGGATGCTTCCTGATATCGCAGGGCGCACCACCAATTACCGAAGTCACAAAGGGCAATTATCGATGCATATCAGATTGCACTTCGCACGTATCTTCGAACCACATGCTGGGCAGCCGGCCTACCTGACTGTATAGAGCGCCTGACAACCCTGGGCCAAATAATGTCAGCGTCTCTGCGCTTATACACTTCCAGACACCACCAGGAGGGAGCAGCCTATACGGCAACTTCCCATCGCGACTTGGTATGAGGCCGGTTCGCCTTGAATAAACACTGTCTTGTTCTGGCACGCCATTGCAAGATGCCTTACCTCAAGGTCAATATCCGAGCCCTGTCGATCCGGTACGGCATCCCGGTTGACTGGTGGTGCCAGCGATTAACCCGTTGTTGGCGGGCAACCTGGAGATCATTTGTCGACGAGAGGCACCTTTTAGAGCCAGGCTGTTCTCAGCCGTAGGTTCATCGGCACACCATTGGCAGCCAGGCTCGCAAAGCGAGAGGCGCCTGTGACAGGGGTTCGTGCCAGTCATCTCTTTGATCCATCGAAGGGGCCTTTGCATGTGTAACTCATACAGGTGCACATGAGACGAAGGACGTCAACCTCACATCCCTTTGCAGAAAAGCCAGCGACGTCGGAATTAGACGCAGACGCGGCAGGAATTCAGGCAACACGATCTGCGGTATTATGCCTCGCCGTTGTCCTACAGTGTCAAGCGCATCATCGTCCCTCTCAGCTTCGGAGCTACGGTATATCAGCTCCGCTCGCGGCAGTGCATTCATGAGCCTTGTCAACCTGACATCCGAATTCCTCGTATGATCACTCTGATTCGTTTGCAGACGAGGCCACCAGAGCGCCAGGAACTGTCTCCTCCATTGAGCGTATCTTGCCCTTCTGCCGCCGTTTCGAAAGTCCAGCCAATGTAAATGAAACGCATGCGAGTCCTAGCACTCGTTGAGGACCTTGCCGATGAAAAGGTAAGAAAAGCTTCAATCACCTTCCAGACGCGTTCGGCTCCCCCGTTGACCACGGCTGTAACATGAAATGTATGTTGGCGGCGGCAACGGCTGAGGAACCCTCATTCTCTTATGTGGAAATAATTCAATGAGGGAGTGATTCAATGAACTAGGCGGAACCCGGACGCGGCTTGTTCCTGGACGTGCTCCTCCAAGCCTGACTGGAAACCCTGGATTCCTAACCCGTCCTCTGGAATGTGACACGCTCTTTCGTCCCAAGTATTCGACAGGCCATACAATAACATGGCTTCCTGCATTCAGATTCTGCCATCTTTCAAACTTTGCATTCTGCATATCACCGTCCACTGACCGCAGTCATTCCTTTGCCCTGTCGGCTCCTTTCGTCGTTCCTTTCGTCCCAAGATGCGAGCCTGGAACGTCATCCTCGTCGCCACAGGCGCAACAGCCCAAAGCGTCAGCTATATATACACTGCAACGTTCACAGAGACGGCATTGGAATTTGTCACCTTCACGACATGTCCCTGCCCCACAAGTACACCAGGCTTGTCTAGCTTTCTGACGACCACGACTCCACCTCCAATCACGACGACATCATATACCGGCGGCCCCTTACTTCCCTCGGACACTGTCGCTCCGTCTCCACCCATCCCGACATTTACCACCTCTCCGGCGGGAATACCGAGCGTCTCAATTTCTCCCTCCTCGACGACCAGCTCCTCGGGGATCCCAGTGGTGACCAACGACGCGTACATTGCCACAATCCTACGCCACCACAACATCCACCGCTCAAACCACTCCGCGGACCCCATGGTCTGGAACACCAATATGGCGGATATTGCGCGCGAGATTGCCGAGACCTGCGTCTACGGACACGTCACGTAAGAGAAATTGCCATTTATGCGCAGCGCACCATTCTCTGCTTCTGTGGACCCTTCTAATTTCGACGTGTAGCTCCGTCGGCGGCGGTGGCTACGGCCAGAACATCGGCGCCGGATACCCGCCCACACCGCTGGGGATGGGCAACTTCATCACCGAGGGCCTCTACAACGACGAGGTCAACAACTACGTCTACTATGGCACGGAGCCCGATGTGACCACGCTCAACCAGTGGGGCCACTTCAGCCAGATCGTGTGGAAGGGCAGCTTGAGCGTGGGCTGCTACACCGCCGACTGCTCGAGCGGAGGCTTGACGAACGCGGGCCCGCCCATCCCGCCCTACTTTACCGTCTGTAACTACTCGCCGGCCGGTAAGTCCACTTCTTTCATCTCTCACAATACATACTACCTGAATCGAGCGGGCCACGTGTGGACAAAACAGTGTGGCTAACGGGTGTTCCAGGAGACGTGCTCGGATCGTTTGCTGCGAATGTAGGCGTGTCGATCGGACTGCCGGCCGTGCATGGTGATTATTGATGGTTCGGAGACGCATGACCAAAGCCGGGAAACGATACACGGAACAGGGGGAGATAGATCGGGGCCATCGCATCTCGCTCTCGTGGCTAGATCCTCAATATGGGGGGAGGTGCAGATGCCCTGCAATTTTACCTTCGAGGGATACATACCTCACCAGCCTACTCCGTATTTGCCCTAGGTGCTGTGCCCACGCAGTCCTCGCCTGCTACCGGTTATACCCGGCAAGTACCGGGAATTTTTACATACTCTACAGCATGGATTAGCACAGAAATGCGCAGTACAGAGTGGTAGCTATTCGATTGATGTGCGTGTATATCAACTTACCGGCGCGGAGGACAGAATGCGAACTAGTAGACAAGAGTGCATTGTCTTACACGGATCGGATCAGATCAGATCACAGTGCATCTTGACCTTTTCGGACCACGGCCTGTCTCTTCCCATCGCGCTTGTTGAACTTGACGAAAGAGTTCGAATGCACCAGCCGCAAGCTCGGCCTTCACCGTCCAGGAGGTTTCGTCGTGTTCATGGCCTTGACGTCAAACATGCGGGAGAACTGCGTCACAACCTTGCATACCTCCAGCACCGCCGTCTTTCGCCCCGTACACATCATGGGCCGCGGCTGAACCAGACTTCCGCCTGGTCGCAGCACGCCCCCGTAGCCGGCGGCGAATCGGTCTCCGGTCCAGCGTTGTCGGAACAGGCCTACGTCCTCGCCGTAGATGCGAGGTCTGTACTCGACGGCCCACTGTGAGATGCCGGCTTCCGTACGTGCTAAGAAGAGTGGCTTGTAATATGGGCTCCCGAGGGGAACGGTGCAAGCAAGGGGACGCCCACGATGGGATGTGCCCCTGGAGACTTCTTGAAGAGGACATCCAGGCAGGGGATGTGTCCTTTCATTGGGTCGTACGTCGCCAGCCTCGATCTCTCGGCAAAGTTCGGTCAGGATGCGGGAGTTACAGGCCACGGTAAGGATCATGGCTCTGAAAGTCCCAGCTGTGGTGTCACCCAGCAAGGGCGACTCCCATTGCTTCTAGCTCCAGCATTGGTCTCGCGGTATGCTGACCCTCTTTGCCGGGGCGGTCGAGGATTCACCGTAAGATGTCAGGCCGCGTGGATTCACGGCTTTGGCAAAAGACCAGCTTCTTATGCATCAGTTTTGGTGATACTTGTCGAAGCTGACTGGCACGTATACATCTGACTTGGCCATAGGATTCTATGCTTGAAGGGAGCTGGAATAGAGTCTCTGTCATATCCAAAGACATCCTTCGCCCAAGCCGGCTGGGGGTGAGGCGAGCCTGACACAGAAGCATACGGCATCAAGGCGGATAGCTGTCCCAGATGAGACGTTGGATTGGAGACCATGATAAGACTCTGTGTGAGGTATGTGAATCTTTTCCAGGAAGCTTCGGTGTCCGTGGGTGAAGTCCCCTTAATTCCCGATGGCGATTCTGGTATCGAGTACTTGCCAAGATGGACGCCTTCGTCAGTCAATCCCTAGCGAGGACAAAGACCGTTGACAGGAGAGCCAGATCTCTGCAGCCGGGGCTTCTCTTGAAGGTACCCCCAAGCCAGACGACTCACGTCGGCTGTGGTGCCGTGATTCCCGGAAGGAAAGCGCATTAGTACCCCGACTGATAGGAAAAGGTCCGCGATAGTGTGACATCGTGACCATCGTCCTCTGAAATCTCGTCATTACTCTGGGTCTTATGTTTGTCTTGCATGCTGGTGTTGCCCTTGTACGACTTCTGAAAGTCACGAGCCATCTCGCGATCTTTCTCTGCCACAGCGGCCATTTCAGGAACCCCGCCTTCGACAGGTGGCTTCTCATGATCTTTGCCATCATTGAAAGATCCCACTTCGCCGGAGCTGGACTGGTGGAGCTTCTCCTCCTTCGATTGTTGAGCTTTCTTTTCCCGCTCATTGCGCTCCGTCCTCCACTTCATCCCCCAGAAGTATACGGCCCACAGCATGGGAGAAGTGAATATCAGAAAGAAGGTCAGGAAAGTGAAGGTCCATCCTCTGCCCATGGCGTTAATCATCGGCAAAATAGCAGCGGTTGCGCCTGCTCCCAACCCGCACCTAGCGAGATTATTTGCAGCTGTTGCCGTTGCCGGGGCCTTTGGGTAGAAGTCGACGAGCAATGTACTCGTGACGTTGAACGCCATCGACATACTGAGGCTAGTAAAAAACAAGACGACGAGCAAGGCCGGGAGTGGTCCGTTGACATCCAAGATCCATCCGAATATACACACAAGCACCGCGGTGATGTAAGACGCTGGAATGGCGATCTGTAACCTTGCTTTTTCTATCGGAAAATTGCTGAGGTCCTGGTTTCGGCCTTTTCTGATCTGCACCCCCAGCTTCTTGCACCAACGAGCGAAGTTGCGATCCAGTAATTGCCCGTTAGTCAACGCAGCGCACAAGGATCCGAATCCAAAAGGGATAAAGCAGAGACCGATCTGAAGCTCGTTGTACCCGTAATTTGCCTCCAGCTGCGAGGGCATCGCTGCCGTGACGTCGTAGAAAGCTGCAAACAGGAAGGCGTTATACCACAGCAGGAGCGCATTCTCCTTGTCGAACATGACGTGAAGAGATCGCAGGGGATTCGGAAAGCGGAACGTCTTTTTCTTACCCAGGCCAGATTTGGATCGTAGTTCCGCCACTGACTGCTGGTCGTCGGGCCGAAGCTTTCGTGCTTTGCGGATGGCAAGATAATTCATCAACGACATATTCCAGCCCTTTGGCGGGATCGAACCGTTGCCGACCTGATTGCGTGCTACGAGGCTATCAGTACCAGCATGTCTTCCCGCACGAAGGATCACATTACCTGTTTCTGGAAAAAATATGGCAAAGACACACATGAAGGCCGAACCCATGATCATTAGGAACCAAAAGATCGAACGCCAACCTAGAAACTCGGCGAGGACACCTCCAATGACGGGACCGATGGCTGGGCCGAGTAGTGATCCGGCTAGAGTGAATCCCATATACTTGCCGCGCTCGGCAGGGGTGGCGACGTCAGCGACGACAGCACTGCACATGGCGATCGTTGCGCTGGAGCCAGTGCTCTGGAAGCAGCGTAACACGAAAAGAGCCGCATAGCTATTCTGCAGCGCAAGGCCGATGTTCGCGAGGATGTATATTACAAAGCAAACTGTCAATCAAGTTAGGCCGAGCATTTGACTGCGTGCTTGATGGGCGTACTAGCATATGCGGGCCGCCGACCCGCAGCATCGGCAAGGTCTCCAACAAACGTAGGCGCCAGGCCTTGAAATATCTGTACACAGGTTCATCAAGGGTTATGCTTTACCGGATAAGCAGAGCGTACCATGTAAGATGTCAAGGTCAAGTTGATCAACGTGTTGGAAACATGCAAGTCTTTCGCCAAGGCATTCAGCGCAGGGAAATAGATCTGACCCGACACAGGAGAGAAGAATCCAGCCCAAGACGCCATGAAGACAATGAATATCTTCTGCTGCTTCGTAAACACCGAATATACTGGTCCCGGTTCGGTCGCCGTTCGTTGGGCCACGACGGCATCCGCAAGCTCTGTTTGAGCAGTCGGTATCCTCTCGAGCGAGCCATGGTCTGAAGAGTCTCCAATGCTGCGGTGTTCCGACGAATGCACAGACTGTGAGTGTGACAGACGGGTTTCCGTCACCCGCTCATGGTTGTTCTTGGGCGTAGGGCTGGTGTGTGTCACCGAGTCCTGTATCTTCGGGACATTATGATCCGCGTCAAAACGATCTCCCGACATCAAGGGCTAGGCGTGCGATCGCTCTAATCACTAATCTTCCTCGATTGGTGGGTCAATATGTCGTGTTTCGGCGGGCTCTCTACTCGATTAAGCATAACAGACAGAGCATTCGGCTAAGACCTCGAGTCAAGCGCGGCGCGAAGAGGGGAAAGGGAAGTAGAGAGTTGTGGGAGAGGGATCGAATGCCGACAATAATATCATAACCACAGTGAAGAGAAGGAAAAGACGAGGACAGCAGGGGCAACAGCCGGTTCCGGAGACTGCGAGGATCTTTATCGGCCATCGTGCAAAAAGACGAGCTCCGGCGAATTGCAAACAAATGATGATGATGGGAATTGCTGGGGGGTATGAAAAATCGCACATCGCCCAGAAGGGAGGTCGTTACTGCTGTATGAGCACTGTTATTTCTGTTGTACTGACCGGTCTCTCGCCGTGGAAGTTTGTAAATACAAAGGTTTTTACAACACGTGTACTTGGCCATCACACCTCATTGTACTGCCCGTTGGTGCCGATGATCCGGCGGGCAGACTCCGCCCAATATGGCCACCGCTTGTTCTCCAATCTTCGGCCTTTCTCCAACCGCCATCACAAACGCGTTGCTGCTCGTTCACCGCCCAGTGCGCATATCGGCGCGTCGACGCCGATTCTCGCAGTTCCCGACACATCAGCAGCAAACCGCGTCACGGCGACCACGTAATGCACGTTCGGAGTCCTTTGCAGATGAATGCAGAACCATCGGTCCGCTTCCGGTTCCCACGTCTCCACCTTGACCGCTGGCGATAAGACGATCCCAGGGCTGCGAGCACAGGGAGGCGCACGGGCAAAACCACAGACCGCAAGACATGGCCACGCTCCGGCACCAGCGAAACCAGGCCAGTTGACATTCTACCCTGCCTACACGTTCAATGCCTCGGCGACTTGGTCGAAATGGGTGAAACTCACCTGTCACGACGTCCACACGGTGCTGAAACCAAACGACGAGTTCTCGACCGTCACCACGACGACTGGCAGTGACTTCGATGTGATGAGTAGGACGTACGGACGCAAGGAACAGCCGCTGCTACTGTTCTACCTCAACCACCCGATACAGTTTGTGCAGGTGATTGGTGTAGTGGTTGTGCTAGACGAGTATTTCGAGAAGTTCTGGCTGCTTACCGTAGACGACGGCAGTGGAGCGACGATCGACGTTACGTGCCCGAAACCGGAGAAAGACAAAGCGCAGGGGACGATTCTCATAAGCTTCAAGCACGGAGTCGAGCCCAACCCGACGTCTGCACGAGATGATGAACAAGTCAGCGCAGAACAACACCTACAGACCACCATTTCCCTTCTCCGAATCGGGACCGTAGTTCAAGCGAAAGGCACTCTCACAACCTTCAGGCAAACCCGCCAACTCTCACTTATCCTTTTGAACGTCGTCCCCAGTACCACCCACGAAATGGCGCTCGTGTCTTCACGCTCACAATTCCATGCCTCAACACTTTCACGACCCTGGGTCCTCTCTCAGAAAGAACAGACTAGACTATGCATGGCAGCGCAGGGTGAAAGAGACGAGGCAGTCGAGGTAGCGAGAAAGCGAAGGAAGAGAGAACATCACAAACGGGCTAGGGAGGAGAGGCATCGGAAGGTTGTCGAGCAGGAGTATGCGCGGGAAGAAGAGGAGAGGGAGAAGGAGGCGGAAGAAGCGAAGAAATGGGGGGACAACTTGAAGAAATCTCGCCAGAAAGCCCCAACGCCTGAACAAGAGGTCCGGATTACTGTTGAGTGATTGGCGCTTCTGTTTGCTTCGCTATCAGCACATCTTGATCATTCTGCATTGGGCCCATTGTATAGAGTGGCCAGGGGGCCATTCAGTAGAGACAGACTCCGCGCAGATGACGTCCTTCAAGCTGCCAGATGCGTCTCCACAAACAAGTCGTCGCATGACGAGAATGGCTCGAATGGACGTCGAGGAAGGGCTTGTGAGACGGGTCGGGAGATTATCAAGGAAGGCATTATTTGAAGAATAATATTTGAATTCTCGTCAATGCACAGTACAAGAAGGACATCTCGAAACTCTCCTCTCCCCCTTGAACAGTGCGTTCGACTGGACTAGCAGGATTCTCACCAAGACAACGGGCGCAACCTCCAAAATCGATGCCGCCTGACTTGACTCCCAATCAAGACGGACCGGCAGCACGTCAGAGTTCGCCGTTGCTTCGCGCTCACCGAACGCTTGTCCCTCGCCTCTCCTTCATTGTGACTTGTCCACCAGCGACTCCTCCACGCGTCCACTGGCTCTAACTTTCTGTCCGCCGTCACTCCCAGGCACTGAAACGCAAGGTAACTCCACCCAGCCAGTGGATGGGAAGCCTTTTCTTGCCGTACTGAAAGTCCAAGTCAATCGAAACGCACAATGTATTTCTTGTGGATTAAAAACACATTTCTCTATCCCGCGTACTCGCGCTCGAGACTGAAGGTTGCGAACTTTACAAATTGGATCCCCAAACCCATAATCGCCGAGATCGCGGAGGAGAATCAAGAGAATTTTGGTGTTGCTCTGCAAATGCTGAAACAGGTGGCAACTCGCCGGGTATCAATGCACATCTTCTTTTCTTCTATCCATCCCCAGAAGCGGCCGTCGTTCAGATATTAGTGACTAGTCGAATCGCATTATGTTGTACACACGTGGTTGGTCGAGGGGTTTGGCTTTCACTCGGCACTTTTGTCCGGGGATCTCGACCGTTCTCGTTCGATGCTCGGCTGTGACTTTTGCGTGGGAGGAGAAGCTGGATTAGAAGGAGGCGAGGCGGGTCCATCATTTTCAAGAGCGGCAAGGGCACTGCCAAATTTGTAAGTTGACTGCAAAGCATGCCTGTCGAAGCAGACTTACCTGAACGCATTTGTGCTGGATTCGTCCTTCTTCTCTTTCTGAGCTGGAGGTGTCCCAGTACGACTGCTCGTGGCACTGTCATCAGCACGACCCAGCAGCCCACCAGGTCCGAGCCCACGACGTCCACTGTTTGTACGTCCACCCATCAGGCTCGGAGGGCCACCGAGGCCGGACGTGTGGCTGGGATTTCGAGCGTTGCGGTTACCCAGTCGTCGCAGGTCGTCGGTACCAACGCGATTTGAGTTGTCTGGGGGAGGCACTTGCCCGTAGCTGAAATTTCGTGCATCACCACGGCCCATGGGCATGCGGCCACCACCACCGCCGCCACGGCCACTCTGAGCAGCGAGTCGCCTGAGTTCGTCTTCGCGGGCTTGACGTTCAGCCTCCTCTCGGATCTCGGTAATGGTCTTCGGGCCTTTGTTGTCTGCCTTGGAAACCCAGCCCTTGGCTCGCAAATCCACCACATCCATGAGCATGAATCTGAGGCGGCTGGGAAGGTCCGGAATTGCAATCATCTGGTTGATGCGTTCGAAATAGAGATCCATGCGACCTTGTGCCTTGCTCTCTGGGTTGTCGAGCTGTTTGCCGACTGTTTGCAGCAAGCTGGTCAAGCTCTCGATCTCAGCTTCATCAGGGGTACCTTCGTAATCGACAAGCTTCTTCACACATTCGTGCATGATACGCTCGGTCAACATCTGCAACTTGAACAGTTCACCGATGAATTTGACGAGACCCAGGCCACGACGCTTGGCGGCCATGGCAACATAATACTCGTCAGATAGCATGGCGGCTTCCTCTGATTGACCTTCTGGCTGAGGGGGCAAGTTGACCTTCCAGCCACGTTCGAACTCTTCTTGACATCGGTTGAGCAGATACTTTCGGAACAGATTGCCGCCGGTCACGACGTTGCCGTTCTTGTCCTTGATACCCTCGTCTCTGATATCGGCGCTCATGCTCTCCAACATCCGTCGGCAGAACTGGGCATACATGCCTGCCCAATGAGCTTCATCAGTGGCCTTCTCGAAGGTGAGTTGAATGACTTGACGTAGGGTGCGACCGTCGGTCTCGTGCTTCGATTGACCAGAAATCTCGAGAATCTGATCGGCAATCCTGTCAAACTTCTCTGGTGTCATCTTGTTCAAAAGCGACTTGGTCTTGCGCTGGACCATTTCTGGGTCCATGAGGCCTTCACCACCGAGCGCAGGACCAGAAACCATAGTTTGACCGACGCTCCGTGGCTTCCAACCGGTGGCTGATACCTCAAGTGCGCCGATGTTCATGCCAGCGGTAAGAGGCATGGCCTTATTGTCTTCTCCATGGCCCTTGCCACCTTGTTTATTCCGTTTGCTCTCCGCGCGAGAGCCTCCACGGCTTGCGCCACCTACACGAGGAGATCCAGGGATAGGACCGAGAGGATTGTTGGAGGGCGTTCGCCCCATGGGAGGTGCCATCTGGCCACCCGGACGACCGAATTGGGCGAAAGGATTACTGGCTATCGCTCCGCTCCTCAAAGCAGCGTTTGAAGCAGCGAACCGCTGCTCCGATGTCGTACCGGGGGGTAGTGTTGGACGGTTCATGCCACCAAAGTTGCCCATGGGCCCAAAGTTCATGGGAGCGGGTCCACGGGCGGAGGCGCTGCGACCTCCCATGCCAGAAGGAGTTCGGGCTGATGCGCTTGGTCGGGCAGAGGCATCTCCATCGCCCAGTGCTTCCCGGATGCGAGCATCCCAATCGAGAGTTGGTTTCTCCTTGAAGACGCTCTGGAACTGAAGCAGGAACTCTTTGTTGTATTTGAAGCCGCGATCAGCCGGAGCATTGGCATTGAGTGCTGGGTTTGGGGACGCAATGTCTGAGGGATAGACGACTTTCGAGATGTCGTTGAGCTTTTTAGCAGACTGCAGTGCTTTCAGCGTGGCGCTGGGTTCGGGGGGCTCCACAGGCTTCCTGGTGTCGAGCGTCAGCTCGGCAGCCTTGGCACGACGTCCAGGTGCTTTTCCTGGAGGAGGCATTGACACATCCGAGACAGGCGTGGCAGTGCCGCTCTCAGCAGGGGTGGCGCCAGCGGGGCTTTCCGTAGATGCAGGAGTACCAAACGGATTGCGCTTGAGCTCAGCAAAGAGCTTCTTGCTATCGTCGTCTCCCGACCCTCCCTCAGCCTTCTCCTTCTCACGAGCAAGTTCTTCTTCTTCGGCCTTGCGCTCCAATTCCCTCATGTTCTGCTCGTAGGCGGCGGCCTCTTCTTGTGCCTTCTTCCGCTTGGCCTCGCGTTGAGCAGCCTTTCGCTTGTTGTACTCTTCTTCACGACGGAGTTCCTCGGCCTCTCTGGCGGCTTCTTCGGCCTCCATCTCTGCGGCGAGGGCATCAAGATCGATTTCATCTTGGTTGTCTGCCTTGGGCGGTTTATCTTCGGATTCAGCTTCCATGCGCTTCTTCTCCTCTGCCTCTGCCTTACCCGCAGCCTCAGCTTGCTTAGCGGCCTCCGCTTTTTCGGCAGCCTCCTTTGCTTCCTTCTCGAGCTGTTCCGCCTTGGCACGAGCTTCGGCTGCTTCACGTTCAGCCAGTTCGGCGGCTTCTTTGTCCATTTCCGCCTTTTCGGCCATTTCCTTCTCCAGTTTCAGTCTGGCTTCGTCTTCCGCAATCTTTTTGGCCACTGCTTCTTGCATAGACTTCTTCACCTCCTCGGCGGACTTGACGTTGACGCTCTCTGAACGCGTGTGAGCATTGTCAGCAGCGCTAGTGGTGCGACTGGGAGGTGTAGGTACGGACTGAGGCGGAACTATGGCGGACACTGGGGTGGAGGTAGCTGGAGAAGCAGGCGGCTTATTGAAAGAGACGACTTCGCCGGCAGTATTCTTGATAACAATTGCTGCACTTTTCTTCGGGGGGAGGGTGAAGGCTTTCTGAGAGGAGACGCTCGGAGCTCTGTTGGCAGTGTGAGGAGGGCCAGTCGGCGCGGGAGTTGACGGCTGTTGGCCAATACTTGATCCAGGTCGATCAGGAGCAGATATCTGGGATGATTGTCTCGACATGGAGGGAGGTGGCCCGCCTTGATTGCTGTAGGAAGGCTGCATGCTTGGCGCTCCATACATACCCTGATTGTATGGTGGACGGGGGGACTGCGGCTGCATGTTGTAGGGTGGGTTGAACTGACCCTGCATCGCCTGCGGGTTGTACATTTGCATCTGCTGCATGTACATTTGTTGAATGCTAGGATCAGCTTGGGTCATGGGATAGGCCTGCGTTCTTACAGTCAGAACTTGCTCTTGAAAACGTTCAAAATTGCCCGACTCAGGTGATAAGTCAGTGTAGGGAAGAGGTGCATTGTGGAGAGCTTGGACAGGGGCCTGCGCAAGTTCGGGGGCAACTTGGGCAGGTTGAGAAATCGCAAGATCGGGGCGATAGTGGTCAGAGGCAGGATCTCTGCTGAAGAAAGGCGATCTGTCCTCGTGTCCACCTCTACCAGGGCCTTTACCACGACCAGCTCCTCGAGCGGGACCGCGGCCTCGGCCTTTCGTAGGCTTGCCCCTGTCTCTTGCAAGTTCTCCGGTGGGTTCTCTTGGAGGGTCACGAGAAGAAGGAAACTGCGGGTGGTTCTTTACATGTTGGGGTCCCATAAAATATCCATTGGGCTGTGGCATCCCGGGCTGCACCATGTGTACCTGTCCTCCCATGTTCGGGGTCCCTGGCTGAGCGTTGACGAGCGCGGGGCTTCGGGTGCCCATGGCGGGAGATCCTTGATAGGGAAGAGATTGGCCTCGACCTCCTTGGTAGCTGTTTTGGAACGGGCGACCATTTGGCGGAGGCCGAAATTGCTGCTGGGGGGAGTAGGGCGCAGGCTGTTGCTGGTAGTAATTGCCTCGGCCGCCGCGGCCACCTTGGTAGCCTCCACGGTGATTGTTGGGTCCGGCTGGGGGAATTCCGGGACCGCCCGCATCACTGTGAATGGATTGCGAGGAGTTGCGCCTCATGTGGTCCTGCTGAGGTCCGAATTGGATGGGTAGGGGTCGAGACATAGCCTGCAGAAACGCGTCAGTGTGTGTTGGTATAACAGGAGTCGAGCTTACACTTGGATCATTGTGATCGGTCTGTCCAAATGTATATGCATGTCCTTGACCATTGAAGCCCTGAGGGGGCCGACCTCCACTAACGGAAGCGGGCTGGGGGATGGGAGAGGGAGAATTGGAGGGTGAGGTGGCTCGAGGGTTCAGCTGGCCGACACTTAGATTTGCCGAGTTTTGATGTGCCAACGAAGGGGGTGTGCCCATCGCAGGGGACCCCGCTGGGTTTTGCATTCCCATCGCACCGAACTGGATCGCAGGCTTGTTCTGGGGACCACCCGGAGCACCTCCGTTCGCCGCAAAGCCGGTGACGCCAGCAGGTGTGACTGTCATCGAGGGCTTGCGTGAGTGATCGGGAAGAGAAACACCGCCGTTGACAGTAGGTATGGCAGGAATCGTAGGGTTTCTTCCGTTTACGGAATCACTATGCCCATGCGCGGGCGGAGCGCCTCCAACTGCTGCAGACATGTTGGTGGGTTCCGATGCATTGGGCGTGGAAGAAGAGGCTTTGGAGGCGGATGGGAACGAGGTTCGGCCTTGGGCAGCCAAATTCGATCCGGTCGCGAAGTGTGTAGCAGTCGATTGTTGTTCGGAGGGATGAGGTCGACTCGCAGAGAGATCTTGAGGATTCGATGTCATCAGAGGTGATGAAGGTTCTTCAGGCAGCGATTCGGATGTGCAAAAGCAGACGAGGAGGCTGAGACGCTGCAACGGCAAACGCGATGGGAAAGGTTCCGCGACTGTCGAAAAAGGGTCTGCAGAGGTTTTCCACTACGAGGCGACTGTCTCGAGTGAACGGAAGCCGCTCTTGTGCTTTTGTGGAAGAGGTTGGGGAAAGAGTTGTGTGAGCTTCTCTTTTTCCAAAGGTGAAGGCAGTGCAGAGAGGAGAGTTCACGGCCCAGGCAGAGATCCGACCACTCGGGGAGGGATCTTCGTGCGAAGGCGCCGAAAGAATTGTCCTGCTGTAGAGGAACAAGGGGGCACGACGATAGTGTCGATGCCAAAACCACCTCACGATACGCGAGGCGCAAATCAATGTGGTAGCAGCGGTGGTTTGAGCAACAGGGAGAGATGCGCAGTTGGAAAGGAAGGCGCTGCTCCTTACGGGAGAAATTTTTGGGTGGCTTGGCAGTCACCCGTTGCAAACTGGAAAGTCACTACGAACAGTCAGTCAATCGACAGGCTGATCCCGTCCGTCACTCAAGCCGCCGCCACGATTCCACCACCGAATGTTACTACAGTATTGCGCAGGCCTACCAGCAGGCTTCCCAGTTTGTCGTGCACGAATAGTCACCGAACTATATCTTCATATTCACAACGTTGCTGTCATGCGGCTGGCACACGACCGTAAAGGCTCGTATGACCGCGACGGACTGCCTTGCAGCCGAAATAATTAGTCACCCCCTTACTCCGTATTTGCTAGCCCTCTCTCTGTCGCTCCGGCCATTCAAGCCGACATTCTGCATGCGACTCGTCCCATTTGAGGCATTCTGTGCCATTAGTCGTGGAAGGAAGCCGTCTACTCTGCTTCCCCTCGCTCTGGCGCGCATGCGATTACTGGCAATTCGGCACCGGGCGCTGGACGAAGCACGGTTACGAACACATAGGCGAAAGGCCTATTTCATTCTAGCGGAGTTCATGACGCAGTGGGCAAGGCTCATTTCATTCAGTCTCGTCGAGCTCCGTCACAAGCCCCTGTCGAGTTTCAGACATCAGCATTTTCGAGCTCCAAGTCTGGCTCATTCTCCCTTCTTGCGTGCATTTTCGCCTGCCATAGTCCCTAATTCAGACAGATCCTCGCCAGGTCAGCGACCGTCGCCCGTTCGTAGGCCACCCGTTCGATGTGCTCTGAAGACTCCATGTGGCAATTGACGATCGCAGGCTAATCAACACATCATTCTCTCGGCACAAAACGCATTTTGGGGCTCTCTTAACTCCGCACTCATTGCCACATGTCGTGTGCGAAGTGCCGTGAGGGGCCTCGGGTCATCCACTGAGCGCAAAGAAATTCGTAAAAATGGTTGCCGAGAATGAACGCTTTGGTATTACTTGCATTCTCCGAACGCAAAGGGATATGCAGGTCGTCAGCGAGCAAGTGGACTTCTCAGCCGTTGCGGGGAACGAGACGAGCCTGGAAAACCACAATCACCGGCGCCTCTTTCTAGCTGGACGTTGCAGCTGAGGTGTCTCGCTCGACCCGAAGATGAGAACTCCCTCTGAAAGTGCTTGCATAGGGCGTAGCCATGCATGATCCAAGATGCCCGAGCACCCTTTGGCGTGGAATACCGTCATTCATTTTATTCTGTCATGAACATCAAGGAACTCTCGGCCGTCCAAGCGCCACGCTGAATCCTCGAACACAAAGAGCTGTAACCAGAAGACTTCCTCTGAGAAGGTTCAAGCTTTGGCCGTCTTCCTGCCCTTCTTGGCATTCTTCTGGAATGCTTCTTCTGGCGGCTCATCCATGTCCTTGCGCTTGCCTTTCTTCGATCCACCGCCGTACTTCGCCTCCAGGTCGTCGAGGAAATTCTGGGCCCTGCTTTGCTGGCGTTGCTGGATCAGAGCTTTGAGTGTATTGTCGTCGCCCCCTCCTTTTCTTGACTTCTTGCTGGCGACTTCATTTTCAAACAGCTTGTCCTCGACGCCCAACTCGCGAGCAAGTTCCATTGCCTCTGCTTCTTCCTTTTTAGCATTGGTCTTCCGTTTCTCTCGGCTCTTCTTGCTCTCCTTCGTAAACCGGTCGTAGGCTTCCACCTCGCCTCGAGCGATGGCATCCTTAATGATGTTCCTGAATCGCTGCTCGTCAGCCAACACCTCGCTACACATGACGCTCTCGAAAATGGCGTCCATGTCTCCTTCGTTCTGTGCATATGCTGCCAGCACATCGTCTCTTTCTTCGTCGCTACCCTGGTACTCCTTCTTCACCTGCTCAATCATCTCGCCTCTCACTACATTCTCACTCTGTTCGCGGAAGAAGTCGACCCAGTTGAAATCATCATCCTCCAAATTCGCGCTCTCTGCAGTGCTGCCTGTAACGTCGTACCGTTTGCGTCTGCGCTCGTCACTCAGGATAGCATAGGCAAATGCGATCTCCTGGAACGCTTTGTGAGCGGTTTCTCGGTCTTCTGCACGGGCTTTGTCTGGATGGTGCTTGAGCGCCAGTTTGCGATAGGCGGATTTGATGCCATCGGGTGTAGCGGATTTCGAGACTTGTAGGACTTTATATGGATCGACAGTGGGGGGATCCTTCACCGCAAGTTCTTCCTCTCCGTGCTCTTTATCCTCTGGTGCAGCCGGCTTCACCTCAGGTTGAGACTTGGATTTAGCTTTCCGAGGCATGTTGGGCTGCTGGGAGTGTCACATGAGCAGAGTCTAGCGAAGCTTAATATCGAGGCACTGGGGAGAGGGCGGGGTGAAAGAGGAAAGCAGTATGCTAGTGCAGGAAGATGGAAGCGAAGTGAATGTACGCAGTCAAAGCGCTCGTTCGCAGGTGTCTAGATCAACACCAGTCTAGGGACCGAAGCGCGTCTCAACACGCTACCGAAGAGCGAACGTGACAGGCGTGAGGATAACGTCATCGCCGAGCCTTGTTATCCCATTCAACCTCACCTTCCACCTCACTCTGCATTCAGTTTTCTTGACCATACTCGTCGAACATATGTCGGCGTCAGTTTCAGTCCCGAGTCTTCTTGGGCCACCCCGCAGGCAGGGTTCTTCCGGTTACTTTGGGTCCCGAGGTCCCAAGACTCCTCCATCCAAAGCTGGTTGAGAGTACGGCTCGCCCAAAAGCCTCAAGGTCTGCGAACGTGCATCGAGCGTGCGGCTGAGAGCACCATTGGCCGGAAACATTGTGACAGCGCTTGCTCTCGAACGCCTCAACTGCTTGCAATTAGGCCACATCTACTTTCAGCACGGCAGATGCCCCTCACGATTTGTCCCCAAGCTCGTACACGCTGAGCTTGAAGGTCTTGGCAGCTCTTCGCGACCAGTCCAAGTAAATCAATTTGTGTACAAGCAATTGATTTCATACGCTTGCATCCCCGGTTGGGTCTTGGCCTCAACGCGCTGACAGAGCGCTGACTTATTGCCCTCAGACGTGCGGAACGATGTCTCCCTAGCACCATCGCCACGGGGTAAGTGGGCATTGCAAATGTATTTCTTTGAAAGACCGTCTGCATACGAGGTGCGCTGATTTTAGAATGTCGCTTTTGAATACGCTCATGACTAAGAGCTGGTTCCTTTGCCATGAGAGACGTCTATCTGCTACAATTCAACTGCTCTTTATAAGGTCATTAATGGCGAACCCGTCCTTTTCCCCACAAGTCATCCATGACCGACTCAAAGTCTTATCGATCACTTTTCCGGTGTAGAAAGCGGCGTACAATGTCAGAATTAGCGAAGCGATCTTCAGGATCAGAGTCGCCAAATACGCAGTGCCGGAACGACACGCCCTCGCTGAGGCGAAGGGCAACACCTTCCCCAAACCACGAGCCCGAGAACAGGTACGACAGACGCTTCGCCACGGGCCTGGTGGCTGCTATGGGGTCCAAAACGCCTTCCCCCAACATTATGTTCGTCCCAATGTCCAGTGAACCGGGAAGAAGAGCTAAAATACGCCCTGATCTTCGAGCTTCGGCAAAGGCACATGTGATGTACGACTACAAGCGCAGGACTGCCGAGAAACGTCTGGCAGAGTGGAAGATGTCAACACCGAAGACTTATTCGCTGGGACCAAAAGAGCCCTTGGTGGAAGCCCCGGCCTTCAGCCCTCCAACATCGGTTCCAGAACAAGTTCTGAGTTGGCAGGTGGTGGAATTCCAGACGAAGGAAATCCAGTCAAAGTTGGAGGCGAAAACTTCCTCCAAGAAAACGACCCAATGTGAACGAACTGGTCACTCGTCTCAGCAGATCTCGTCGCCTTCATCATTACAGCCTTCTGCAGCCACCGTCTTCGATTCCGAAAGAGCGCCCATCTTTACCCAACCCCGTGGCAGCAGCTTGTTGGATGTCTTCTATGCACTCCCGATCCAAGTCCAACCGTGGGACGAAACGCTAGTCATCCGCTGGCTCCACTACGACCGTATTCCCTGGTGCCCTGTCAACGGCCAAAGCCAGTGGATCCCGTTTGTAACACAGTCCCCGGTCCTTATACACACGAATCTGTATTGCTGGGGCATGCACTGGCATGGAAAGCTCACGGGAACTGACCAACGCATCTTCCTCAGCCAGAATCCACGAATTCTTGAACATAAGATCGTTGCCATTCAGATGATCAATGCATCGCTCGAGTCTCAGCCGACCGTTTCTGATGAAATCCTAGCCGCAGTGGCCATCTTTATCAATGTCTCCTTGCAGTTTCTCAATCGGGATGAGGCCGCAAAGCATATGGTGGGTTTGGAGACATTACTCAGGCTCCGAGGCGGGCTCGAAAGCCTTTCACGTATGGGTACGATTGGCGTCCTTCTGCAACGGATGATCAGCTGGAATGATCTCTTCTTCGTGGAGCTTTTTGGAGGTGATCTCCGTTTCTCCCTCCTTCCGCGTTGGGAGGAGGCGTGGAAAGCTGTATATGAACCTCTCATTGCCGATCCAGTGACCCACCTTGAACCGCTCCAGGCACGCTTTGCTGGGGATCCCGCTTACGAGATCATGTCAGTCTTGCGAGAGATGCAAGTGGTCTGCTACGATATCCTAGCGCGGCCACTGGAGACATTGACCGCGGCGGAGAAGACTCTGCGGCATGACAACCTCTTCCGCTTTGAACGTCGTCTTTGTCTTGCCACGCGCATCACGTCAATGCCACATCGTACACAGATTGGTCCACAGGAAAACAACAATTCCCTGTGGCGAGCAGTCGCCTATGCCGCGTTGATGTATGTGCATCATCACATGCGACCGGGATACGCATTGCATTTGGCACAATTTCGAGCATTGTCCGTGCAGCTTCGTGGAGAACTATTTTCCACGAACGCTGAGAGCTGGGACGCCGCGCCAGCGTTGCATCTGTGGGTCCTCGCCGTGGGAAGCTGGGTGAGCCAGAGGGAGGACTGGATTTTGAACATGCTTGCAGAGGCGTGTCGAATGCGGAAGTGTGTGACTTGGAATAGGTTTGAAACGATGATCAAGCTTTGTCCGAACTTAGGACCTGCGGATGATGAGAGGTCTAGGATTGTCTGGGAAGCTGTAGCCCGGTTACTATAAGCAGGAACAATGCAGTCGTGGAAGGTTCAAAGCTCGGCGGCGGCAGGATGTACCTGACCGTTTCAACGGCAGGTGGTTGTCTGACGAAGTCCACTTACCCGAACCGTTGGCTTGGAACCGGTAGACTGTCCAATTCGATGGTCGTCCGTGCTTCGGTTCTCGTGGTCTCCCGGATCTGATCTTGCAAGGTTGCGCGTCGACTCACCAACGAGTGTCTACGGCATATATGTCATCACGAATTGGGCTTTATAACTCGAAGTCTCTTTGGTTTCATTATAGGCGGGCATCTCTTTGCGTTGCCCTTCTTGATTTCGGTCTCTAATCTGTCTCCGCTTTGGTCTTCTAGGAAGGAAACCCCGTCTGTGCCCGTGACCACCAAGTTTCAAGTGAAGCTATTCACTTGCACACAGCACGTTGACTCCTATTCTCCATGAGAGAGTGGTGGTTCCGATGGCCCCATTGTGTAAAAACACCTCCTGCTGCGAGCCTTTATCCGTTGTGTACACTGTATATATCTTGCATCTGGGACGTAGCACTCCTCCGCCGCACTGCTTTGTCTCGGATGCGCTGCATGAGAGGCGAGACAGTCCACGCGTATCGCCCAGGGTACTAAGACACCGCGAGATCGCGCGGGAGCACATAGCCTGTCCATGTAAACCGGTGGGTGGTCGGTCGGCGTTCTGGCAGTGCTTCGGCCTCGAGCGACCTTTTACTCTTGCCGACTTCCAAGCTGACGTCTGGGGCTTTCTGCAGTCGTGGAAGGAGGGACCGTCCATTCTCGTGCTAGTGGTGTTTGGAATGATCCACCGAATATGGTTGACAGCGGAAGCATTCTAAGAACGGTTCTCTGCCCAATAGAAAGAGACCCTTACTTATGTGGAAACCTGTGTCTCTGAACCCGGCTGGCAGCAAATGACCTAGTCAAACATGTAAGAAGGCCGCTCCCAGCCGCAGACGTGTGAATGCGTCGGCGTTGACCTTCAGGACGTCTGCTCGCGGGCAATCCGAGTGTGCGGCCGCTTGGGTGATTTGTACATTTCGCAGAGCACCTCAGCCAAAAGTACTCCATATCACTGCAATCGAAACCGCCAGCACTACCATCACGATCGAGGCAATTGCCGAGCGTGGTGTGGCCGAGGGTTGGCCAACCAGGACGCCAGAGACACTCGAAAAGACGCTGGCGGCGCCCGAGGTCACGGTAGAAAAACCACCGCCCACCACGGATGTTACAGTCGAGTACACCCCGCCGCCAGCGGATGTTATGGTTGAGCAAACAGCTCCGCCGCAAGGATTGTGCGTCGTGATAGTGGTCACACTGGTGCTCGGTTGCGTCGTGATGGTCGTCACGCTGATGCTCGGTTGCGACGTGACAGTAATAATGCTCGGGCTGTTTGGGACGGTGCTGATAATGATAACGCCTCCGCCGCCCGCAGTGGTCGGAGCCGGAGTCGGGGTCGACGTTATCGTAATTGTGGATGGTTGGATTGTGGTCGCCCTGATAGTTGACGTCAGACTCGGTTTCGGTGTCGACGGAGAGTAAGGCGAAGATCCATCACACACTTGGCCTGCTGGACAGCAGCCCGGCGTCCCATCGCGGTTTTGCCAGTAACAGACGTTGGGGTAAGGACAGCATAGTTGCTCAAATATACTGTTGCCTGCGCAGTATGGATTTTGATCTGTTCCACAGGAATTCTGAGAAAGAGATTGTATCACCAGGCCTGAGAGAACAGTCAGTAGCACGAGGAGCATCATGCCGGCCACACAGCAACGGGGAAGGGCAGATCGTTAGCCATCTCAAAACGGGGAGGCTGGGGATTATATCTAATGGGAAAGACCCGGAGCAGCATGGAACTTGGACAGCGATGTGCTTAGCTACTGTAGGTCAGCAGCTCCAGAGGTGGAACAAGGCATAGCTCTCGGATAAACAGCCATGGTCCAAGGTTGATGATGATGGTTACGACTGCGGACGCCTTGGAGCAGCTTGAAGCTTGAAAACGGACGAGAGCGTCAATGGTCAGCAGCCAATAATGAAGCTGAACAGGCTTGTTCTAAGGGTGAGCCAGTCTGCTTGAACACGAGGTGCTGTAAGTAGCAGCTCTACTGCATGATGCGTAGCACAAGCACCACACATTACCACCCATTCATGACAGGCCAGGTCGAGCTTCACACAATGCGGCCTCGGGTGGCCCCCACCATACTGTGTAGGCATCGCGGGGCTTGATAGGCTTCGGCGATAACAGCGATAGGCGTCGCATGCCCCACAAAAGGAAACGGGCGCTGCCAGGCTGCCTCAATTACGCAGGCGGCGGATTCCGTCTTTAAGTACCTAGGATACTCCGTAGCTGGCCTTACGCCGTCGACAACGTCGCCTGTCAGTATTAAACCCGCACCCAAGCAGCCTTGGTCATTCCTCTGAGCCCGCAGCAAGCGACTCTGTCGTGATGTCCTAGGCAGATCTACCCCGGCATGTGCCTACCCTAAGCTTCAAGCACCAGCTGCTTCTTCAGACCCTCCTTTCCCTTCTTGAAGCCCCGAGTCTCGGCAGAGGCTGTGCAGGTTCATTTATTGGCCGCTGCCCTGCGTCCCGCCTCCGGCCAAGAGCAGCTGCCCACTGCAGTGACTGGGCCGACGTGATGATTTGATCTACCAGCGAAACTGCGAGCCACTCGCTCGCTACTCGTGATGCGGCTGCAAGCAATATTGTCGGTCACAGTCAAACTCTACTTACTCCCAGTCTTTATGAGCACGCGCCATCTCGCACTCTTGCTTACCGTAAGTTGTTGCATGTAACATCTTGACACTTGCGAAAAGGAGGCTTCCACCTCGTCATCACAGGGCCCCCGTGCGGAGAGCTCATCCAACCCAAACATGAGCCGGCCCTCGTCGAGGTCTCGAGCTCCGATGAGCATGGAGGCCCTCTTGGACGAGGAGAACCGAGAAGTTCTCGCGGCCCTCGATCGAGACATAAGACGTGCCTCGAGTCCTGTGCCCAAGTTCAGACCGATGAGAACCGCGACCCCTCCTCCACACGTCCGCAGTATGCTTGATGTCGACACCCCTTCTCCTCGACGCAGCTCAATAGCCGGAATCGGCGTGGGAATCACAAGTCCCACATTTTCAAGGAAAAGTGGCAAAGAGCTCGATCCCACCGACCCCAGCAGCTGGACCTCTCCCCATTCCAGCAAACCAAACTCTCCCGTCCTCACGAAAGCCTCCCCCATCATCACGCGACAGCGAGACTCCTCAGAAACTGATCGTCCGATCGGGCTGCCTAAGATAGGAACAGACGACAAGCGTGGTTTTGAGCAGAATTATCAGTTCGATCTCGCGTCGATCCCCTCCAGTGGTCCTGTGTCGCGTTCACCCACGAATAGCAAAAGTCCACGCGGAGGCTCACACGGGGCAGGGCGCGGAAAGCAGAATCTTGCTACAGCTGCTGCCAGCCATTCGAGATCTCCCTCGTCCCCATCTCGTAAGCCAGAAACTTCCAAGCCAGGACTTCTCGGTCCTAATAGTCCACCCGCGCCGTTGACGACGAACTCTGGCACCGTAGTGGATGGGCAGGCGCACCTTCGATTGACCCAGGCGAAGTCGGGTAGTTCCTCGACGCTCACCAACGACTCAGAGGACCCGGGTAGGGTCACGAAGGACGACGCGAGTGGTGAGGACGAAGCTGCAGATAGCGAGGACGACATGAGCAGTGACGAGGACGAGACTAGAGGTCGGTCAGAAAGACGGAAGCTTTCCTCTAACGGCAGTGCACCGGATGTGAAATATCCTGCTTCGAGCGCTACGCCATCACCAGAGGATGTCAAACGAGTATCACATTCCCAACAGTTTGTCAAGTCACTGCTGGAGCCATCGATCTCCATCACCAGTCCGAGTGGGGAGAAATTAAACGATGGTAAGGGAGGGACAAGTACCCCAGCCAGACGGTCGTCGGTGGCGTCCGCAACTGACGACGAGGATGACGAGGCGGCAGCTATCAGGAAGGCAAAGTCGCTAGGATTGAACGAGTCTCAGCTTGACACAACAGTCGCTGGTCGGCACGTGCAAATGGTCCTGCGCGGCAATTGGGCTCAGTTCCATCAGGAAGCGGAAGATGGAAAACGGGCGACCAGGCTCTATCTTCTCTGCTCCGATCTGAGTGTCGAGGCAAGCTATGCGATGGAGTGGGTGGTGGGAACGATGATGAGAGATGGAGACACCCTCCTGGCCATCTACGCCATGGAAGACGAAAACGCTGCAAAGACGACCGAAGCCGAGAGAGAAGTTCTGACTGCGGAAGGGAATAAGGCTGGTAAAGACGCTTCAGATGTCATGGCCACCCTAACACGGCAAACGACGCAAGGTGGTGGGACCAGTATCGGACTGGGCAAGGAAGCGAGGTACATTCCAGCAGTTGAAGCAGAGAGTCTGACTGGCAGCGTCGACGCGAGGAAGGTCTCCAGGAAGGAAATGGATCGGCTGAAAGCTGTAGAGGCTCTCAAAAACGATTTTCTGAAATTGGTGCGGAAGACAACGCTGCAAGTGAGGTGTATGATTGAGGTCATTCATTGCAAGAGTCCGAAGCATTTGATTCTTGGAGCGGTCAGTCTGCTTTGCATCTGCTTGTGACAATGGCTAACTCTTGTTCCAGATTGACGAACTCGACCCGACACTTTGCGTAGTAGGTACACGCGGTCGCAGCTCTCTGAAGGGTGTCCTCCTCGGTTCTTTCTCGAACTACCTCGTCACGAAATCGTCCGTGCCCGTCATGGTTGCTCGAAAGAGAATGAAGAAATCTCATTCCGGACCTTTGATCAGCAGCTCCAAGATACGCCTGAGGAATAACTTGACGGCCAGCAATTTCCCGCTCAAACGAAAGAGTCTGACCCAGGCAAGAATTGACTAGAAGTCGAAGACAAGTAGCGTCAGACGCAGGAGACGTTCAGCGGCTCAGTCGGAAGCCACAGACTCGAGGGTGGATTGGGAATCAGAAAAGGAGAACCATAAACAAAGGTGGCAAGCGAAAGAAGCCGAATGGGAGGAAGCAGCCACCGCCGAAGGTAAAGGGAAGCAGATCGCCCGACGTTCTATCTGGACGGACGCCAAAAACCACGACGCAGGAGCGGACGAGGCTGAGCAAGCAGCCAACAGTAGCCCTGGATTGTTCCGGCGCATGCTCGAGCGGGTAGAAGCTCACAGTCCTCGCAGCTCTGCCAGAAGACTGTCCATACACAGCGACCCAGGAGAGTGCGGCAGTTCTGCTCACCCTACGACGAGCATCCCTGGCTTCTGAGCTGTTTTGTTATCACTGTCTCGGATGGACCTTTCCTGAAGGTAGGGGCGTGTAGTTGGAAGGGCTGGCGTGAATCTCGAAAAGGTTGAAGGAGGGAAACGACACACTTTAGGGAACAGGAATTGGACCTGGACCAGGACATGGACATGGACATGGACAGAGCAGGCTTCCAAAATTCAAAATGCGTTATGATGAGCAACAGCATCGGAATAAGACGACGAATAGTTATACCCTCAGCGAGACAGTTTATCGACGAACCGTGTGTATAGGTTCCCCAGCATCTCCTTTAGAGCAGTGTCTCAACTTGACATACACGGTACAGATATTAGCCACTATTCTGAGAGCATGACCGAAGACCCATTATCCTGGTTTGATCTTCGAGTCCCTACTTGCTGCTGCTAGTTTCCATCTTTGAGATTCGCCTAGACGTCTTCAGTCGTGATATGGCACGGCTTCCTTGCCCTTGTCGCGATGCCTGGCTGCTTACCGTCTTCGTCGTCGGCCGACGCGAGACGGCATTGGCGAGCAGCGAACACGTCGCTGGGTAGGTCGTTGATCCTCTTGCAGAGAAGTCAACCTGCACCGGGCACACACAGCTCCCAGACACGACTGCCAGGTTTGTGTGTCCATTGCGGAGCCAATACTCGCATCTGTAGACGAGTGTCCCTTTCCATTGGTGGCTTCGACGGCCTCCATGGCGGATGCCTCGTATGCCGCTGTTTGGGGAGTTTGAGGAACCCCTTCATCCATGGTATTCGATCCGGGTCGATGGCGTACAGGTATGGGCTTGCGTGCGGGTGCGCTCTTCAAGTGTTGTCCTCTTCAACGACGACTCACCCACAATGACTGTACACTCAGCTCATCTCAGCCCCGCTCAGCTCACCGCGACAAGTCCACCTCCATCATCCTCTTCTTCGGATTCCGCGGCTGCTGTTCCTGCCGTTTCCTCTCTTCAGGCGATATGTCGTCTATCCTCGTTTGGGGTGCGGGCGTGGATGCTGGTGCGATTGTATTAGCAGCAGCCGTCGTTCCACGGCTTCCACCACCCCCAGCGCCAGCGCGCTCAGACGCAGACGCATTATGATGCCCCTCCTTCGCGACGGCCAGGATGTCCGCCTCCAACCCGCCGACATGCTCCCACGGGACGCCCGCGTCGTCGAGATTCCTCAGCGCCTGGCTGTCCTGGACGAAGGTCCCCGGTTCGCGCGCCCCGAAGATGACCTTCCGGATCCCGCCCTCAGGGTTGCCGTGGCGCGTGGCGATGATCCGCTGCACGCAGGGCGTCGCGCCGCTGAGGCGCAGCCCGCACGGCTCGAGGGTCGTGTATAGGTGGACGTTCCGCCGGGGTGTCAACAAAGCGCCTAGGCCCGCGTTCTGCTCCTGCTCCTTTCCCTGTCCCTGTCCCCGTTCCTGCGTTTGTTCTGAATTCTCACTTCCCCGCGCCAGCTTCGTCAGCGCGTTCTGCTCGGCATGCGTATTGCCTTCGAGTTCGAGGGTGTAGCCTGTGGAGAGAACTTCGCCTGTCGGGGGCGCGTCTTCGTTGCCTGTCCCTGTGTGGGCGCCAGAGGAGTCGGTGGTTGGGAACGAGACAATCACGCAGCCGACGCGAAAATTGGTGGGTTTGGGTGGGGAGAGGCGCGCGAGCGAGACGGCTTGCCTTAGGTAGTGCAGGTGTGTTGATGTCGATGGGCCAGCGTCACGGGCAGGATCAGGAGGGGACATGGTTGTCTGGGATCGGCACGAGGTCTCGAAGGGAGTACGTTCTGCTGCGCACCGTACAGACAGGAGAATTATCGTCAACCCGCCCCCAGTTCACAAGATGACGACTGCGGGGAAGTGACAAGGCTGCAGTGCAAGGCTGGCAAGGCTGGGGATATGTGCGTAGCTGCGAGAGCAGACATCAGATGTCAAATATCAGACTGGTATTCACAGATTGACGAGTGAGATCAACTGAGGAGCGGAACAGCTCTTCGTTCTCATGTTCGATTTCCCCTGATACTACTCCGTAATCCCTGCGTACATGGCCTTGACTGTCTCGTCCACCACATGTCGCCAGAAAGCCTTCGCGTGTTCATTTGCGCCCTTTATTTTCCATTGTTCTGTTCTCTGTCCGTCACATTCCTCGCATGCCCTGCTCCATACCGAATGTCCAAAGTCGAGATCCCACCACACCCCACAAAAGAATTGCTTGACCTCTAGCCGCAAACTCACCCGGGTATCATAAGGGAAATTTGGCTCAATGCGGCCCCCAGAAGCGAATCACACACGTGCACCAAAACAACGAAAACAAATAGAATCCGCCTCAAGTGTACGGTACCGCCGAACCTTCGGCTGCTGTCAGTCTTGTCGGAGAGTCGACCATGCTTGAGCCGGCCAACAGAACTGACAATTGGTCAACGTCGCTTGCTGCGGCAGCTTTGACAGGCTCTTTTTGGCGCGCTGCATCGGTCTCCCGTTTTTGCAATCGAATCGTCCTGTCCTTCCTTTCTCTGATGGTTTTTAGCAACCCCGAGACCTGATACTCGAGATCGTTCAAATCAACAGATTCCTTGCTGTTGACCAGTTTCTTCTTGTAGATTTTCAACATCCGCGCGGCCTGATCTGTTGCCATGGCCAGGCTACCAAACTCGGATGTGTGGCTCATGCTCTGCCTACGATGCTGTATTGTCGCCTGCGCACGCAGGTCCGAGGGCACGGAAGGGGCTCTTCGCAATCGGCCATTGTTAGCCATTTGCCGCTGCTTGGGTGTGGCTGGAAATGGTATCGCTGGTGGGGATGGTGATCGTTCCGAAGTAACCCCTGCTTTTTGCTCAAGGTCCTTGCTGAGCTCAGTTCGGGATCGTTGGCTTCTTAGTTTCGCTCGCACCGGCGGCGAAGGCGAACGCCTGGGGTCAAGACTGGGTGTTTTAGGCGACCTGGCGCTCCTCGGCCGTGTCTCCACGTCGCTAGTTGGTACCTCGTCTACATCTTCAATCGAAGTGGCAAGAGCAAGTCTTGATGTCTTGCGCTTCAGCCGTGCAGGCGACAATGAACGGGCCGAAGTCGGCGATAGTTGACCATTGGCTCCTGACAGATCCGCTATCTCAATCTTGCTCAAGACCTTTCTCATTGGTGGGAGCGAAGCAGGACTTCTTTTAGCCGCCTCGTGCTCCTCGTTCACCGGTCCCAGCCCGACAAGCTGCTCCTGCGAGAATCCTGCAGTGGCTGATGAAGACTTCAAGACGTTCCAAATGAGAATTGTTCCATCCAGTCCTGTGCTGACAAACAAAGACCGAGATGCAGACTGCTCGAGGAGTGCTACATCACTCACTCCCTCTGTATGGCCAGATTCCCTCACGAGGAGGGACATGTTCTCACGGTATAGTCGAATTGACTTGTCGATCGAGCAGTGTCCGATGAGCATCTTCTGCGCACCATCTGTGCGGTCCTGACCGGAAAAGGTGATCATCGAATTGAGAAAGACGGTGTCGTTTGTGTCAGGGTCTCCGGTCTTTGACGAATCGAGCAAAGTACCCGTCGAGACATCGACTCTCGTGACGCACCGGTCCATGGTAGAAATCGCGAGGGCGCTCTCGTTAAGCATGGCCATCGACAAAGGAGAGCTCTTGAGGCTTAAGACTTTGGTCGTAAGGTATGCGACCGACTTCGAACCACCCTCTTCTCGCAGCACTCGATCACGGATCACCAGTGAGCGATCTGCTGAGCAAGACAGTAACCTCGCACCTTCGTTGGAGAACAGCACCTCATTGACTGCTCCAACATGATCATCCATCGTTTGCATAAGCGAGAAGGTAGATCCGTTGATGTGAAACAATTGCACCATCCGGTCCCTGCTGCAGGTTGCGACGAGTGAAGCAGCATCGAAGATGTCAATGCACGATATGACCGTACTGTGGGCCCGGACCGTGTGATTGACTTCCCAGTTGCGACTGTCGAGCAGTTTCAGCACTCCGAAGCGATCCGCAGCAATAAAAGAATCGTGGCTTTGGAGATATCGCATCCGCGTAAGTTCATTTTCACAACTGTCATCCTCGGACTCTGTGGGATCAAGAGATATAGACTCTTGCCTCAGCAGAACACCATTGGTATTCCAGAACTTGACCTCAGCATTCTTCGAGTATGTAAAGAAGTCGCCTCGACCTGCAGTCTCAGGAAGGGCCTGCACACCGAGTATCACGCTCTTGTGAGCCGCAAACGTGGGTGACGGCTCATCCAAGCTTGATGGACCATTGCTCTGGATCTGCAAGCTGCCATTGTTGTCCAGGGTTATGGTATGACCCCTGAGGCCTCCGATCGCAATTATGCTCTTTTCTGTCTCTTGAAGCAGGCCCAGTGAACGGCGAATCGAGAGTCGTGGGGCTTTCAGCCGCGGTCTCCTGAGCGCCGAAGGAGTCTCCCTGCAGAGAACATCAAAGTCCTCACATTGCACACCTCGCGACGTGCCCATGAGCAGCTGTCTCGAGAGAGGGGTAAAGGCAATCGAGCTGACAGCAAGGTCGAGTTTCTTGAGCACCTTCAATTCCAGCACATTTTGAGCCATGTCGACAAGGCAAACATATCCGGTGTCCGTTCCGATGACCAAGGTGCTCTCGTCGATCGGGACAGTGCAAGTGAACGTGCAGTCAACCATGGAGCCTAGAAGTACATTTCGGCCCGCCAATGGCGTGGGACCTGGACTCGAGGGCTGAGTGTCCATCGACTTGTATCGAGGTTTCCTTGTGGGCGACTGTCTCGGCGCCACCTCATTTACACCCCAGATTCGAACACATCTCGTGCCCACCGTGATCAAGCTATTTCCGCAGAAAGTCATGTCGCAAATATTGGCGGTGCATTTGTTCGCGGAATGGAGAGTCAATTGGCCCGTCCGAGAATTGAACGACCATATGAAAAGAAAGCCATCCTTATAGTCGCCGAGCGTGGCCAGGTACCTCATATCTGGGCTGAAGGCTACGCAGCGCAGGCCATAAGTGTGGTCGGTGACGATGGAGACGGGTATCTCACAGGAAGCGTCCTCCGCCGTGGAGAAGAGTAGCACCCGAGGATTGTACCCTGCCTCTCCCACGGCTAACCACCGCCCACCGCGACTTAACGCTACGCAAGCAACAGTCTTGATACGTTCTCTTGCGGTCCATGTCTGGCTGCCGTTTTCGTCTGACCAGTCTCGACCCGCCGAACCACCGTTGTAGTCATCGAGTCGCTTTCGAGGCGTAATTGTGCTAATCCTCCTCTTCGACGAGGTGTTTGCTGGAGAGCTATCATAATAAGAGGTAGGAGGATTCAAGGACGGCGCAGTCGGTCGAGCTTTGTAATATCGATGTGTGGGTGTTCCATCGGAGGCGAGCTGTGAGAAGACGGCGACTGCGCCGGCGCAATAGGCGTAGGAGTCTGTGTCAGAACAACATGCTAACCCGCTGGGACTGTTGGTCGTTGTGCCGATGACCCTCTGTAGTTGAAGGGTGTATTCCGGTGGTCGGGTTTTCCTAGTGATTCCAGCTCCGGTCTTTGGGATGGTTGGCGACGCATTGGGTGTTGCGCGCAGTGACGTGGCTTGGGCGTCTGCTAGCCTGCTTCGAAGGCTGTAATGTGAGGACATGTTTCATATTGCTGATGGGCCCAGTAGTTTCAATGAGACGCTGCGGCCATGAACGGAGCCTTTGTGGAGGGACGCGACTCTCATTCAGAGTGTCAAATTGAGGCCAAAGTCACGAGACTTTCCTGGACGGAGTCCCTTGCACGTCGCATCAGCTGGGAAGCTCGATCTCATCGCAGGCATCCGGGGTGCGTCGCACAGGTGAGCCGAGTTTCAGGACTGCGGACTCCAAGGTTTGTGTTGCCCTACCGCTCATGTTTACACTTGCTTACCCGATACGGAGGTGAGCCACATTCCTCAAGCCTCGCGGTGTGGCGTCAGCCTCAGCCATGTGCGCTACCTTGTACGAGGTGGGGTAAACTGAGCTCCACGGACACGCTGTCGGTACGTCGCTCGCCGGATCTGATTCAGCTCTTCCCATGATCGGCTGGCGCCGTTTGAACACCAGCACCAGAATGCATCCGATCACCGATATCTCACAGCAGTAAGAAAGGCCGGCGCGCAGCAGACTTGTGCATCGCTCCTGAAAGGCTGTGCAGTGACATCTTCATCTTTGACAGATACTTGTCGGCAAATCAGGCGGTCCGCTATCTGATGATGACTTCGGCTGTGTTCGCAAGAGGCTACACTTCTGCGTCCAGTACAAGAGCAGAATACATGGACTGCTGCAGGAGCCTCACCTACGAGCATCACTGCCATGATGTCATGGTCATGCCGGTGGAACGCTAGCAATGTCGACACTGAGTGCACATGGCTGGCACGTGCCAAAGCACCGAATGATATGGTTCTGCGAAAGAGGGCGCGCAGGTAGCAGCGTGTCCTGGCAGGCTCTGACGACTCAGTTGCCGCACAAGTATTGCCAACTCCGGACGTCCAGGGTCCAGGGGCATCTCAGCTCGTGTTCATCAAGTGCAAGCAGTGTTATAGTTATGTCTTTTCCGCACTTACAACCCACGTCGACCAATGATGGATGCTTGGGTGGTGCATCCGGTCACGTCTTGGATGCGTCGCCCATCCGTAAAGACGGATTCTTGTCAAGGCATTCGTGGCTGGGAAACCAGGCAAGAAGGGTAGAGGAATATACGACGTGTTCTAGACTTCGATGGAGCTCTGTGTGCGAGGTGTATTGACGACCAAGAGTGGATGTCGTGCGGGCTGTCGTGTCGATGATCAGTTGCCGGTTCTTCGTATATTACGCCATGCCACGCCAAGAGCAATACCACCTTGGGCAGGGCTGACCGATCGTTAGGGGATACGACGCTGTGAACGAATCAGTGTTATGGGCAGCCGGACGGTAGGGCGACAGCTTGATGGCGCAACCTCGGGTGGAACAATGGCAGCCTGTCTACGGAGTACGCCTGTCGTAATCAGGGAAACCCCTGGTCCAGCTCTCTGGGACAGAAGGCAGCTCACGTATTCTCCCCAACTAGGGTATGATATGGCCCACGCAATGTCGTGTCCGAGTCCGTAGCGGTTGGTTTGTCCTACGGACTGGAAGATGCAGATGCAGGCTGACACGGTCTGAAGCTCTTGGGAAGGGTCTCGGAGTCTAACTACTATGAGTGGTTCCCCATCGGCGTTGCTTGAAAGGGTTTCAGAGCGTTCGCGGGGAAGAACTGTCGAGGGTGGTGTGCTGTTGCGCCTTCGCATCGCGAGGTGCTGGAGTATTACACATTCTACCGCCGACAAATCCCACGCGCATGGGCATAAGGGAGGCTTTGGCCGCGTCACTTTCAGAAACCCGAGCGGTAATTGCCATCCGTTATACTCCGTACTTGGTAATGGTCTTGCACACCCACCTCGATACCGTGCGAGATATTGGGCTCAGAAGAGGAAAAGAGCCGGCGGTGCGCGCAGACATGTGAAGTAGGGCAGCTATTATCTGCGCAAATCTGGTTTGTACGCAGCCATTCATGGTCTCTCAAAGTTAGGCTTTTCTTTGCGACCACCGCTGCCCTATGGGAATGTGTGCAGGGCATACCCAAATAAGGCAATCGGCTGAGAACCAAGGGTTTGCAGCTGGCAGCTGGGGTGGGCAATTAGCTTGGCGATCGGCTCGGAGCCGTACCTCGTAGATGCTTAGAACCTTCCAAAGTCTAATGTCCATCGTTGAGGCGCCAGAGGACGCGCGTGAGGACAGGCCTGAGCGTAGGAGCTTGAAGAGCGCTGCAGGGTCGACCAGTTACAACCAATTGCGGGATTGTAGGGTTGCACCTGCTGGTGTGGCAGGACGAGGCGGCAAGCATGGTCGAGTCAGTCTCGCAAGTTGACGCCCGTGTTCGCGGGATGGAAGGTCCCAAGCATCATTATCGCGAGTGTTAGTCGCCAGAGTATATGCTGTTTCTGGACTGAGCCCGGCTGGCCGAGAGAGCCCTGAGGTTTAAGTTTCTCCTACCAAGCAGTCGATGACACGTACTTGCGCCGTCGGGAAAACCGGGCATGAGCATGTCCTCAAGGAAGGCCTTAACGTTAGACTTGCACCGAGTCGTATTGCCTTTTCGTCTGTCTCCCGCTGTCCGCAGGAGCGACAGTGGCCAGTGAATGAATTGTCACGGTAATTTCTTGTTACTGGAGAAACTCGCTGGTTTCTCCAATCACTCCGTGGTACACGCCACTATTCTGTACTTTCAATCGGCAAGACCTGCAGGCCTCCCAAATTGTACCTAGATTTCCCACCCTATTGATCCTTCTGTCGACTGGGTACCACATCACACAAGGTTCTTCCCTGAAGCCCATTGTTGATAACCCTTATAGAAGTCATGGCTCTCGCTAATAGTGTTCCTCATGCCTGAGAATTTTCCCTGAGACACCTGCCGTCATACTTTCATTAGCCGCTAGTCGTGCGAGACGCCAAACCCGTCCCATCCCATGCTGCGCCTTATGCGCTTTCGCTGAAGTGCATTCGACAAGAAGAAGACAACCCGGCCTCCAAATGTTGGTATCTCAAAACTTCTCCGAACGCCGGGTACGAAACCAAGCCCAAATCGTAGAAACGTATACTACAATGAATCCTCGAATGAATGCAATGCGAACTCCGAATTGAGGTCGACCGCATTTTTGTCAAAGTAACATTCGGGCCCATTGTAGAGCATGTTGTCTGATGTTGAGAAGGCGTCGAACTTGTCGAACTTGTCGGGCATCAGCATCTCGCTGAACGACTGGTCCTGACACGACCTTAGAGTGTTGAGCTCCGCGGTCAGCTCCGATATCCTGCCGTTGAGCTTAGACACTTCATCGGCCTGTCGGGTATATGACTGCAGGAGATCTTGGTGCTTCTCGTGAAGGTCTTCTAGTTGGCGCTCGAGGCCCTTGACGTGCTTTTCTTTCCGTTCTCTAAAAGCCCGTTGGGATGCGCGGTTTTGAGCTCTTCGTCGCTGCTGGCGGTCAGTAAGCGTTGCCGATCGCGGAAGCGTTGGGTCGACCTACCATGTGCATGTTGGGAATTGATTCCTTGTCCTTGGTTGTGGCGGCCGAGGTGCTACCGGACCGCCTTCTTCGTCGGTCACTCTGATCAACGGTGGCCGCGTTGTTATACTCCACGGGAATCTTGGTGGTCTGTGTCGTCGGGTAGAAGGAGCCCGCTGTGTTTCCATACTGATACATGTCGTACTGCATCGACGCAGGGTTGAACATCATTTGACTCATTTGCTTCCTGCGAGTCAATGACGGACCCACAAGCATCGACACGGCGGTACTTACGTGAGGTGAGTTGGGACTTGATCCCTCTGAAGTGCTGTCAAAGTATTGACCGGCGGTGAAGAGCGACTGACTTGGTGATTGTGACGGTGAGCTCACAAAGCCAAAGTCCATGTTGATATCGTGGTCCCAGGTCGACGTCATTCGAGGCAGGAAGTGGTCTGTGATGTGCTTTTTATCTCTTTTCGAATATTGAGAGCCAGGTGGTAGAGTAGATTAAGCGCGTCGCGTGTGTAAGGCCTGTGACAGAAAATTGTCGGGCGCGTTTGGTATTTTATCAAATGTGAGATGCAGCGGAAGTCCAGGGACGGTCAATGCGAATGAGATATAACTCGCTTTGGGGGGATCTGATTGCGGCTATCCAGGACGCAGCGGCGCTAGTGGAACATCCGAGGATCATTATTCTCCCATGCGTCCAAGTGCGCTACAATATTTGGCAGCACGCCCTGCGTCCCCAGCCCGAGCGTCATGAACTGGTCGTTTGCAAGGTGTTTGGCTGCTGGCTCAGAAAGCGCCCGGCGTAGCTGGTAGCGGCCTGCTTGGGACAAATGTCACTTGGGAGCCTGGTCGGTTGACCGACGGGAAAGGTTGCAGGTGAAAACAGATCTTTGCCCAATTGACGTTGGCAGGTGCGCTCTGATCCAAACGGACTCCTTTCGCCGACTACCCAGAGAGGTTTGGCGCTGGCCGTGGAAGCGTGTCCAAGAAATCTGGAAGCACGTTAAAGACCTGCCTTCAAGTCAGCAATCCCGGAGAGGGCCACCCGCGGGCGGGTGCCACTAGCACAGTAGGAGCCCGTCGTGTCAGCGTACGCGTGGGCGGGTGCCAGGTGGCCTGATTGGCAGAACAGCAAAGTCATCAACTCAAGGGGCTGCATGGCCGTCCGCGAGCGTGAAGCTCTGCAATGATAGCAAAATCCCCAAGCAGTTTCCCTGAGCTGTGACTGGTCCAAACCGTGGTACTAGGCAGGCCTAGTAGAGGAGCTTGGAACATCTCCGCTTTCCTCTTGTGGCAGGTGCCCTTAACCTTGTTGGGCTTGCCGCAAAGAATACGAGGTACAGCCGGCGATTGCCAGCCGCAAACCTGCCTTGTACGAGTACGACGAGACTGTTGGTCTGTCATCCATCAACAAGCTCGAAGTCAGTCCATATCAAAATACCAGTTATTCAGAGCCATAGGAGTGATATGTTCTCATCTGACTGATCTTCTTGTTTCTCGTGTGCGGTCGATTGCCAGGCACGAGCATGACCTGTTGGGATTTCTCTGTTCTCATCCGTGATGCTCACGACGACCAGCCAGCCTGACGGAAGTTGTTCGGGGCCTGAGTACTGTACGTAGTCCGTTACACGATAGCGGTCGAAATCCCTGCGTCCATGAGTACCCCCCATGCAATTGATGCTGCTCATGTAATACATTTCTTGCTGACTGATAATTGTCTTGACCGCTCTGATGTGTAGTGCGTCGGCTCCCTAGTAAGCCACGTCAGACGCGGTCGCTCGCAAGCGCAGCCGTTCAGGTGTCTGGACCTCGTTCCATGCATGAGTTAGCGGGGTTCTCAGACGTGGTTTAACTTAGCGTCAAAGCCACAAACTTCTCGATGCGGCAAGTGCTAGGATGTTTCTTCAACTGCGTCACAGTGCATAGCGAGGGCCAGTCGAATGCGGATGCCTCTTCCGAGGTCACTAAGCCGCAGAACGTAATGGGTGCGAATCATTGTGATTCGTCTGCTGCCACTGTCAGTCGGGAATCTGGTGGTTGAGTCGTCCAATGACCAATCGGCCCGGGTCCACGGAAGCCCCTAAAACGGTGCTGTCTTGACGCTGCCCCGGCGCTCCTTCCAACTCAACAAGTCATGTGCTCAATTGGTGCAAACGAACGGTGAGTTCTCGATAAAGTCTTCTGGCAGACCCTTCCCAGCTCTCCCTGAGCTCAAAAAGCAGCAATAGTCGTGGGCAGGATTGAGCTTTGCGGTTCTGGGTTGCTACCCTTCTTGGCACATGCCATGTTGGGAAGTGAGCCCGTGGTGTATCTGATGGTGCATGAGGCGATCTATCATTGGCTTCTACTGTACAGCTACTGCTCGGACGCATTCGCCATTGTTCGCTGTATCTCGCTGTATTTGCGGATGGTTGCGGGCATCAGCCAGGACATAGCGTATCCTATCTGCACATGAAGCGTCCAAGACTTCAAGGCATCCTGCCCAGTCTTTCTGGTCCGTACGTCACGAAAGTGATAGTCCCTTCCAAGCTCTCGACCCCCGTGCCCTCCTCAGACCCTGTTGAATAGGTATCGGTCCCTTAGATCGGCTGAAACACCATGTGGTCGGTGACTGTGGAGTCGGAGGACCACGAACATCTCTCCGTCCTCACTCCTATCACGGACATCCCGGCGATAGGTCCAAGACTGACACCGCGGACACAGCCGACGTCATGTTCCCCCTGCACTGCGGAATGAGACGTACCCACAGGAGCTGAGGAGCGTTGCATGAGATTGAAATCTCAATTAGAAAGGCCCCACATCTCAGGGCATCCGGTCCAAAGCTGGTGCCAGTCCTTATGAGTCCGTAGCGCTCAACCACTGACAGAACTTCGCATTGTTACAGCGCGGCACTAGGGCACCACAGGAAAGGCGAAGACGTCGTTAGATGTGTCTCATCCTTGCTGCTGCAGGACTCCCAGTATGGAAGCTGCACTAGACCCGTTGAGCGTAGTGTCCTCGTCAACTTTCCGAAGCATTTCTTAGGTAACTCTTGACCAAGTGACTTCTGCAGGTACGGAATCACGAGGATTGATTGAGTCAGCTGGAGATGAAAGACCTAAGGGAGGAGTTTCTTCCACCGCTCCTACTGGCGTAGGCAGGTCTAACTTTCGGAGCGGGAAAATCAACAACCAGTGACCACTGACCCGCATCGCCAATTGCGCTTTACCTAAAGTCCAAATACAAGTAATCACAAAGCACGGAAAGAGTGACGGAGAAAGCAGGGCTTCATAAGGCTAGCATTGGTACGAGTCCCGTGCCGCTCATTGCCTAAGCTTTTGCGCTCCAACCCGCATATTTGTTTCCACCGCCCCGTTATCGTTGTCATCTAGCCGGAACAGGAGAAATCTCTATACTGTATAGCAAGTTGCGATGAGCTGAGATTCCCCTCTGTCAGATTGCGGTGGGCCCATACCCAACAGCGCCAGCGGTGAGCGAGGAAGTAGTACCTGAGCAATGTACCAATTGGGTTGTGTACCTGTACTTTTTCAATTACAACGACGCGTTCTTTCGTCTGGCCCTTGCTAGAGAAAGAGCAGTGAAGTGTTGAATGGCAAGAGTAAGGTGGTTGCGGAGTACTGCCACGCTGCTGGCCCAGCGGGAATTGAGTCCCGGAGTTCTTCCGCAGCCCGTAGATAAGCCGGAGACCACGTGTTACCTCGTACTGTACGAGGTACGCGCAAGATGAACTTCGAGCACCAACGGCTTCGACTAGGGCTGGCCCACTATCTCGGCTAAACAGTACAGTGACGTTGAACATCATCTGCCCGGCGATCATCTTTCCTAAACATGGTTGCAGGAGAACGTGGCTTGATGTCGTACAGCAGTACGAGGTACTCCATGTTGCAGGGGAGACAGGTGATTGAAACAACAAGGCCAACGATTCGGAGTAGTTCATCTTATACCCCCATTGTTGATGCAGAGCTGATGATCATATCGGAGTCACGGCCCAAGGCAACGGCTTCACCAGGGTATGGGCGAAAGTCGCCGAGGAGTTTTGGGATCTCTTGGCGATGAATTCCTATCTCGTAGTTGTACTGTTCTGAGGCTGATCCAAAGCCTGGTCCCTTGGTCTTGTGCCTCGCCCGATCCCAGCGGTCACAGACAGCCGAATTAGCACGAGCCGAGACCGCAAGATATGTGCTTGAGATGCGAGGAAGGTGATACAAGTCGGGTCTATACCCAGACACTCGTGCCTGTAGCGAACGAATATCACATAAAAACGAACACACTGGTCGTCGGCTTGATTCCCTGTTACGAAATAACGTCGATGCCGATCTGTGTTCTAGGGGAGACAGTTTGGACGGAGAAAGACACATTCATCTGACCTACGGGCATCGCAACGGCTCCTCGGGGCCAGTCGATTTTGCGACTTCTGACCTTATGCGGTCAACATTTTGGCGAGGGATTGTGCACAGCAATGAGAATGGAACATATACATAGTACCATGTGGCGGTTTCAGGACCAAACATCCATGCACATCAATGGGGAGAGACAGCAGCAATGCAACGAAGCCTCTGCGATGGAATGCCTGACTTCAGAGCCGAGATGCTCTGTTCACCTCGTTCACTTCAGAACTCTTCTGTTTAACGACGCCGGTGTTTCTGGCACCGGCATTGGTCGTTCACTGATGACGCCTAATCCAAGCTCAGACAATGTCCCATGCAAGACCGACATGTTCTCGTCTCTGAGTTTCAGACTGCATCTCGCCCGGACGGTTTCGAAAAGCGAAGGTGCGCCTCGGGTGCTACTTGTGCGCAGGCGAGTCGGACAGAGTACGGCTTGCTTGTCGCACCCAGTGCATTCTGGCCGTGGTGGTAGCGAGTCTGTTCATGGATCATTGACGGAAGACATGGTCACACATGAGTCGGTAATCAATCGAAGGCAACCAAACACAAATTATGACATAGAACGTGGCCCGGTGTCAGAAGATGAATGTTGCCCCTGAAATCGTTGGATTGGGGAGGGCGAGATGAAGCGATCGAAACGATACAAGGGAAACCCTGACCTTTTCAATCTTCTGAGTTTGCGTCGCATGGCAAGCCCCTGCGAGGGAAGGTGTTCTAAGAGTTCTTCTAGACCAGATTGGTGCCTTAGCGACGCTTCTCCAATTCCCCCAAGGTCCACTTTGCCAGCCACGGTTTGACGGTGTCTTCGTCTTCAGCTTGCTACTCGTCGTTCAGCCAAAAAAGCCTGCGCTGCTTAACTGCTTTGGCCCTTGGCCTCGAGCTCCTCCAGGCCGGATGGAAACGTGCCCGTGGCTCCCCGGCCATTGAGGTCTTTAGGTGCTCGATTTTAATTGCTGAAGCTTCGGAGCTCTCATCTCCACCGCACCTTCACCACGCTGGGTGCCACGCTTCAACCACGCCCTCCACCTGCTCGGCGCCCAATCCAACACCTTTGCCATACTCTATCTGTACAACACGCCAATACCTGACCACGCCGCGTTGAGGGGGATTTGTATACTTTTTTGTGCAAAGAGTGCAGGGGGCTGTCAACATCACGGCTGACCTGCCGTTGCGCACAAACGTGCAGTGTGCCTAGTCTCGAGGTGCGCATGCGAACGTGTTGAACTCAGATTGATTCTCTGACCAAGGGGACAGTTACTATATTCACTTCTGAACGACGGTCTAATCCTGCCTGATACACTCCCTAGTCGTCACCAATCTAGCAGCCGCATGACGAGAACAACCTGTTGAGAATCGGTGCCAGACGACCTCTAATACCACACCGCCGGGCTCAATCGCCTGCGTTGCCGATCCGTACTTCTGCGGCTATTGTCGCGCTCTTAAGATGGGCTGCACAGGATCGAAAGTCGATGTGCGTGAAAAGGAGGCTGCGCAGCGGAGTGCAAAGATTGAACGTCGGTTACGCAACGATCGAAAACAAGAGTCTCGGACAGTGAAGATTCTACTGTTGGGTATGTGGCTTTCATCTCTGCATGGAGGGTCCGACGCATTCACTGACACGAAGCACAGGCGCGGGCGAATCTGGAAAGTCCACGATCATCAAGCAGATGCGAATCATTCATTCTAGTGGCTTTCAGGACGATGAGCGTGTCCAGGTGAAGGCAGTGATCTTTTCCAACATGGTCATCGCGTTCCGAGTACTGTACGAGATTCTGCAGGACGAAGGCATCGAATTCGAGAAAGAACAAAACGAAGCATATGCCGACTACCTCGAGAACATCAATGCCGACGTTGACGCACACGAGGCGTTTCGAGACAGGAAAGTGAAGGAAGCCATGTCTGCGCTATGGAAAGACGGAGGCGTACAGAAAGCTGTTTCCAAGGGACACGAATTTGCGCTTCACGACAACCTCAATTTTTATTTTGAGAACATCAACCGTATGTTCGAGCCCGACTGGCTGCCGAACGACCAGGACATGCTCCATGCTCGACTCAGGACGACCGGCATCACGGAAACAGTTTTCGAACTCCGGGACCTGACGTTCCGCATGATGGATGTGGGAGGCCAGAGATCCGAACGCAAGAAATGGATCCACTGCTTCGAGGGGGTGCAATGCCTCCTCTTCATGGCGGCTCTGTCTGGTTACGACCAATGCCTGGTCGAAGATGTAAACGCCAATCAAATGCACGAGGCTCTGATGCTATTCGAGTCATTGGTCAATGGCGAGTGGTTCAAAGACAAACCAATCATCCTATTCCTCAACAAGATCGACCTTTTCCGGGAGAAACTCCCAATATCGCCTCTTTCGACTCACTTTCCCGACTACACCGGTCAGGACGGCGATGAAGAGGCCTCGAAGCAGTTTTTCGCCAACAAGTTCCGATCGATCAATCGAAACAGTCATCGGGAAATTTACATTCACTTCACCAATGCGACCGACACAAATCTTCTCAAGCAGACCATGGCAGATGTCCAGGATATCTTGATACAAAAGAATCTTCAACGGCTCGTCTTGTAAGAAGACTGGAGCGAGATATCTCGGGCCAAGCATCAAGCATGCCTTTGCAGACACCTCGCCTGGTGTAACCGCTCCGACCGGAAAACGCCGCGCCATCACGCCAGGATGACAATGGTCAGGGTCGCGATGGCGTTTGTGCCTGTGATGTTGGAGTGTTCCCCCGAAAGACCCTATTACGATCGATACATCATAAAGGAGGCCAGATCCCTCGTTTCGATATTATACAGCAGCATTGGCGCATGGCGGATCTTGCATGGCGGAAAAGCGCTTGCTTTCTGGCGTGAGGAAGTCTTGACGATTTCAAATCGCCGACTACTGGGAAGAGAGGAATGGTACACATAAAATGATCATAGACGATGTGGAGGAAGCCGTGCTTCGGCCTTTGTGGAGGATGAGGCCGGATTCGTGCTCGAGCTGGGGATACAAGATTTGTTTCACAGGGCTGTATATTGGAACAGCGTCGTCTTGGGTGATGGCGGCCAGCAGAGCCACTGCCTGTCTGATGAAGGCTCATGAGCGACGTGCGTCTGCGTGGCACAGGACCGCAACATGCAGCAATGTACTCTTGGGACAAGACTAGCCAGGTCCGCTTCTGATGCGGCCCATAGGCTATGTACCTTCTTGATATGGACAGCACAACGGCCTTTGCCGTTGCGCCTTGTGTTGTTGGAGAATATGGATCCTGTGTGTGATGTGTCGAAGGGCAGCATCTGTTTTCAGTTCCGGTCAGGTCGTGGTTACAGTAGTTCAAGTCCTCGAAAGCGAAAGCAGCTCTTCGTTCCAAGTCAACTTCATTCATCACTTCTTGTTTCGGTTATTGCTCGTTGAGGCCGAACTTCTTGCCGCATCAGTTGTTTACAATGAGAGCGCGCTGGGATTCCGCGCCAAGGCTTTCTTTCCTTACCCAGCAGCCAGGTTTTCCGGCTTGGACGAGGTTCATATTCTGCGACTGGACACCATCTGTGACAAGAGCGGTCGCATGAACCGACTGCATAAGTTTCTCCCGCCAGCAACTGGATTACACAGTGTTAGTGCAACACTTCACATGTGGCCCATAAGAAAGTTGGTGCTCTTTGAGTTCTACATGGACCCAGAAGATCTCGTGGCACAACCGGGATCGCACAAGGATGGAAACGATATTCGAAGATTCCTGCCTGTCCACCTCCGTACGGAGGACTCGTCCTCGGAAGTGCTGCCTCAACGGTGATCTGCCGGTGGCCCACAGAGCGGACTAATGAAATGTGCAAAGCAAATCGACACTTTAGAGCTACAATTCCTGCCACTGGCACAGGCCCTTTGCGGAGAGCATCGAAGCTTCTCATGGTTGATGCGATCCTGGCCGATTCTTGAAAAACAAAAACGAAGCAGATGTTTTACCACACTGAACATGACAGCGATTTTCCTCTCCGACGCAACACTCCAATGGCCGAAAAAGCCGATCGAAACATCCAGCTCAATACCGCCAGTCACCTGATCCTGACTCCAGCCCACGAAAAGATACATGTCACTAATACCACGTCAGACTCCTTCACTTGTGCCCTTTCATTTTGTGCAATAGATCACTCGCAAGGGAGGTGCTTGGCCTGCGTTCTTCCGACATCCTCCGGCCACCTGTTGCCTCGAGACCGAAGATGCTGTCCTTCCTAGTGGCATCGCTCGCAACGGCAACGCTGCCGTTCCTGGCGTTCGCAGTCGCAGCTCCGCCCTCTGCCACAGTCACACTGGCACGGCGGTTTGCGCTGGCGGCCGCCACGTTTTGGACTGCCTCTGCTGCAGCCGCTGCATTGTCTTCAAGTGCCGCTTGCGACGCTCGTCGATCTCCCTCCATGGCGCTGGAGGCGGCGCTGTGACGGCGATAGAACCCGCTGTGTTTCCGCAAGAACTCGTCGTAAGTTTGATTCGCCTTGTAGCCAGCGCCGCCCGTTAGGGCATGGGGCATGGTGAAAGTACCCGACATCTTTGAAGGCAAGTACGAGATTCGGACAAGCGTTGGATTGGAACACTTGAAGTTCGACGAAGGTGCCCCAACGATGAACACACCACCGATCCAGCTGCAGTTGCTTAGCCAATCAATGCGGGTGGAGGAGGACTGAGGAGCTCTACCAACAGAAACAGCAGGGGTGGTTGAATTGCGCAAGAGAGGTTCGAACACGAAGGTCGGTGGTGCTCGCTCGGACGGAGCAGTGTATATCGTTCTCACACGATTGAAGTGAGGAGACAGAGGCGTGACAGGGAGATGGACAATTGTCACGTTATATGCTTGCCTCGTCAGCCCTGGAGGAGAAACTCACCGTCGCCTATCTATGCCCGCTAAGCAATTGCTCCCGCTGCTTGTACTCATCTCATCGAATGTCAACCGTGGAAGATGACTGGTGAGGCATTCTGGCTTCCCCCGCACTTCGATGGCCAGTTGATGGAACACGAAGCGGGAACGAATAATGAGGTGTCGCTCTCGGAGAAACCAAGTTCCCCAGCCAGTGGCTGTCTGAGCTCGCTCGATTGCTCGGAGGAGCTCTGTCGCCTGATGCATGCTGCCAGGGTTGCTGAGGTGAGCTGTCATTGGCCTGCCGGAAGACAAGGAGCAGCTGAGCCTGATCGGCCCGATGTCGCAGCCTCGTGAATCGGCATATGTGCCCATTTGCGGAGAAATGTCCTTCCGTTACCGAGTGAGTTGGGCTTCCTCACATGGTCGTCGCGTACCATTGCATCACCACCTCGGAATGCCTCGGATGCAGTGCCCTGAACCCCCCCTCCCTCCTCCCAGGTCCTCCTTCGCTGTAACGTGTATCAATTGGACCATTCTACCAAATTCGCAACACAAATATTACACAGTACTCGGAATCGAATCACTTCAAATTTATAGTTGTCTCATACAAGGCTCGTGTCTGTATCGCTTTAAATATTCCAACCTCTCAAACCCACGTCCTCGATTGCCTCGGACATACCTCTGAATCAGGATTGATCTGAGTGCAACAGTGTACCACTATCCTCTTTCGCTGTTTCATGCAAGGATTAAATCCGCGGTTATTTGCCTCAGCAGTAGTTCAAACCAGCATCGGCATCAAACCCATCCGGACATCTCCTTGCGCGACAGGTCGTCCTAGCCCACGCCGTCCTGCCGTCTTTACCATCTCTCGCGCTCGTCTCGCCCCTCAACCCACCAGCTCCCTTATAAACAGCTTGCATCGTTCCCGCTCGATCGCATTTGTTGCCCATATCTCCTCATCCAAGCCCGCCATGGCTTCAGCAACGAGCTTCTTCGAATTTACACCAAAAGACAAGCGCGCGCAGGAGTACCCTTTGTCGCAGCACAAAGGCAAGGTCATCCTCGCTGTCAACACCGCCTCAAAATGCGGCTTCACACCTCAATTCAAAGGTCTCGAAGAGCTCTGGAAGAAGGTGTCGCAGAAATACCCTGACCAATTCGTGATCCTCGGGTTTCCCTGCAATCAATTTGGAAACCAAGATCCTGGTTCAGACGACCAGATTCAGGAGTTTTGTCAACTCAACTACGGTGTGACCTTTCCAGTCTTGGGAAAGACGGACGTCAATGGAAACAAGGCAGAACCGGTGTGGGAGTGGATGAAGGCTCAGAAGCCGGGCCTGTTGGGATTGAAGCGCATCAAGTGGAATTTCGAGAAGTTCTTGATCGACCGGGACGGCAAGGTTGTGCAGAGATGGGGGAGTATCACCAAGCCCGAGTCGTTGGAGAAGGACATTCTCGCTCTCCTTGAGAAGAAGTCGGGCTAGGAGCCGAGCAGAAGAATATTGGCCTGGAAGCGATTTGCTGGGTTGAAAGTCGTGGACGGACACAAGAGCAAGATGTTGTACCCTGGCTTGCGGCGTTCGGGACGGTCACAGACATCCACACGAGATCGAAAGGATCAAATTGTCATCGTTGGGAACCCAGTCGGACGTGGTGATGTGGAGCTTACACGAGCGAGAGAGATGCGCGGACGATACCCAAGTCATTCGAGTACCGACAGTTTTGTCAATGTCGATTATGACAGCTTTGCGTGAGCTCCATCCACTCTGAATATTGGGAAAAATTGTACGCAGGAATATCATTGTTATTGTTCAATCAACCATCCCACCAAAGCACGTGCCATCCCAACCAAACTCCGAGCGCCATCATGCTCATGCACATGCTACCTATGGTACAAGTCAGGACAGGCGCCTCCCTCCATCATGGTTATCGCTTCGCGGGCGAGATGTCCCGACCAGGCACCATCGAGTCGTGCTCAAACGGCTCCAACCCGGGACTCGACCCCCTCGCTTCCCACTGTTTGTAGGTCGCGTCTGGATTTCTGGGCCCCGTTATGACAAGTTCGACATCGCCTATATCGTCGTCGATGTGGCGGTTCTTCTCGGCTTCTTGGGCATGGCTCTGCTTGCGCTTGCGGCGCACAATGACGAAGAGGACGATGCCGAGGATGAGGAACAGGCTATACATTAACGTCAGTCCAAGTCACAGCGCAGGATGAGGGCGGCCGGTGCTGGGGCTGCACTCGAGGCGCCGTAGGAGATAGCGCGTGCCATCATTGCAGCGGCATGTATGGGTAGTCTTGGACGAAATGCCACTCACCATAGACCAATGATCAAGGGGACCCCTGTTGTCAAGAATTTGCTTGTGTACTTTTCGCATGTGTCGACCTCGTCATTGTTGACGCAGTCCGCTCTCTTGTGTAGTGATCGCCACATCTTGGGGGCTCCCTTCCTGGTGCTCGGTGGCTGTAGTTCGCTCGTATGTTTGTTTGTGTACTCCGTATTCCGTCCACAGGGAGACAGGGTCTGGACGGCGGTACCTCGGTAGAAGAATGTGCCTGATGCAGGCGAATGAACGATCAGAGAATCTACTGTCTGTCCAAGTTTTCAATTGCTGTGTAGAGTGAGGTATGCTAGACGAGGCAGAAAACAAGTCGAGTTGGTCTTGGTCTGCGGTAAACTCAAGTGAAGGATGAGTGAGGTCTGGCTGCGGCGGGAAGCATTCATTTCACCAAACCACGCCTGACCCCAGTGAACCCCCTGTTAGGCCCAAACAAAGCCCGTGCCGATGGAACGCGGAGAACGAAACCCATTCTTGAAACAGGGGCGGTTGTAGCCGCGCCAGCGGTTCCCTTGCATGCTTTGCGATAGGGGCCGTTCGTCGTGCCTACGTCAATGCCCGAGTCCCTTTAATTTACGGATCTCAATGATACGGCAGATTAGATTCGGTCTGTAGCGACGTCGATGCCAAGTTGCTGCTTGAACTTTGAGAAGAGCTTTTCTAAAATCTCACTCACCAGGTTGAAGACGACATCATTTCCAGGACTATAGAAAATCCGCCACCCAGACTCCGGTTGTATATACAGTCGATTCATCAAGACGCGAGACCTTCAATCCGGCAAGCACGTCCCTACAACGATGCCCCAAGTCCCTTGCTTGATGCGTCTAGCGATGTCTTGCCAATCTTCAATATAGCCCAGCATCTCAGCAGAAATTCGCCCAATTGACCTTCAAGCTGGATGGACCGTATTTGCACCTTCAGAGCTCTTCCTAAACTCCCTCCACCAATGCGTATGCTCTTGTATGGATTATCTTTTGTTTGCCTTGTTAGATTGTTTAATGCCTGGATCTCCGTCCTTCGTCATCGCCTAGGTAATCGTCCGCAAAGTCTTGCTCTTCGATTGAGTCAGTCGTGCTTATTCGTGACACCGCCAGCTGCTCAGCTGCATTGTCTACTTCAATGGACTCGCGCACCGACTCGCTCATCGCCGAGTCGTCTATGCTCTCCCTCGAGATGAAACTGTCGTTCATCCCGTTCTCAGATGCAATTTCCGCATCGTCCTCGTCATCATCCATGTCGTCGTCCTCGTCCTCTTCGGAATCTGTCGGCGTGAAGTCTTCCAGGTCTTGCGGTGTGTCTCGCCAATAAGTAAAGTCCGTATACTCTTCGCCTCCCTCTCTGACCAGCGTCGAAATCGGCGGAAAGAAATGGTCCACCAATTCTCGCATCGTTACGTAGCTGCTCCGGTATTTGTTCAGCGTCAAAAGATCCAGCGAGACTTTCCCATTGGTGTCGATTGTAAAGATTCGAGCTGAAGGGATATTGACACTCCGATAGCTCAGTGCATCCGTGAACCGATTGCCAAACCCAGCATAGAACGGATTCGTTTTGCCCGGAAACAGGTTGAGGATGTCTCGTAGACAAGCCATCTTGAACACCTCGGGTTTTCTCAGATATATCTCACGGCGCAAAGCGGCAATGGTCCGGTCGGGACTCATGATGACAGGGCCTTTAGGAAGCTTCCATCCTTCTTGGACGATCCCGTTGAGGTATGCCCGCGTCGTGTCGGCTTGGCCAACAGATCGGCTTGTCAGGTAGAATATGTTGTAGCCATTGGCCACGATGTCCGAGTAGAGCTTCGCGACCCCTACGTGGGTCCAATCTCTGCCTACCATGTTGAGCAGATGGCCGAGGGCGTCTGATTTTGTGATTGTGCCATCGATATCGGATATAACAATTGGCACATCAGCCGTCCACAAATACATGCACGCTGTACAAGTGGCTCGGTTGACGGTAAAGGACATTGTATTTTCGCCGGGCTTGAGCTCGAGAGATTTGAGCTGGTCGCTAGTCAGACGCAGGGTCTTTGCAAAGTTTCGGGTCTGGTCTCCCGACGCCCGAGGACTTGGTAGCTCTTCCGACTGTGCTCTCTGGTGGCCAGCGTTTTTGGCGGTAAGCTGTGGAGAAGCACTTCGATCGCTATCGCTGTGATATCCGGGGTCTGAGGCATTGTCTGCCGAAAGTGTGGTCGGCCCCAGGCTATAAGCCGCGGTTCTCCTGGCTGCGGCATCCCGGGCCTCTTCACTGCTGTAGATCCATAAGTTACCGTGTTCGTCGGTTCCAATCAAAGAACCAATATCGTAGTTGCCTTCAAGTTCTTCAGACAGAATCTTCCGAGCTACAGCCTCAGCTCGCAGGGCCTCGGGCTCAGTCGTTTTGTAGCCCGTCATATCAAGCATGAGATCTCCGGACTCAGTGACTTGAGATCGTATGTTCGAGGAGGAGAGTTTCTTGGAAAGGGTCATTGCTCGGTCGTAAGCTTGTTGAGGCCTTAGTGCTGGTGGGCTTGCGGACGCTCTTGGAGTTGCCGCTCCGTCGAGACTGGACAGAGGCCGAGTGAGAACGCCGTTGTCGTGGAAGGAAGCTTGAACAGAATCCAACTGCTGTCGGGTGGCAATTGGGAGTAGCTCCTCCGAGGCTGCTCGTTCCAACAAACCCGGGGTGGCTAGCACCGATTCAGCCAAAGGAGTCCCAGAGGGGTCGGTGGTGAAATCCGGCAGCGAGGAAGCTTCGCGTGAGTCACTGAGATTTGTTGCTCCTCGTCTAATCATCGGGACAGGAGGAGTGTCACGTCCCTTCCCTGTCTCAGTGATGTCCAGGTACGACGGCTCCGAGAGACCTGGAGAAGGCGGTCTATCAGACGCATCGATAGGGGGACTGTTCGCAGGAGATATGAGTGGAGAGGTCTGCATTGCCTCGGGGATGTCGTTAGACGTCTCGAAGACAAAGAAAGCTTCACCTCCGTCGCCCAGTTTCATGGCATAAGGCTGAACGACGCCGTTGACTTTGAATTGAACTTTCTTATCCGAAGGTCGTAGTAAAGAGAACTTGCCGAAGCGGACGTGGAAAGGCGAGCATGCTAGCGATCCATCTGTCTGCTCGATAACAATGACATCGATGGCACCGGACAAGGTCGCCGGGTTGATTGAGTTCCAGGTTTTGGAGACGCCGCTCCCTAAGCTCCGAACGTACTGCATTGCGCCAGCGGTTGAGTTCGGTGTAGACTGATATGCGAGGCGAAGTTGTCGGGATTAACACATAATGGCTGGAAGCCTGACGGAGAGCAGCACCCCACGGCCAGGCAACGCTAATATCGCAAGAGTACGAATCAGAGCTCCAGTGTGTCGCACCGGTCACGCCGAACAGCAGAAGCGGCAACGAAGCCTGGAAAGAAGACCGACTGCTATGATACAAAAAGGATGAGAGTTGAAGGATGAGGGAATGAGAAGCAACGTTGGAGTCAGTCAGACGAGAAGCGCGGCGTGATGCGTGATGCATGGCATGACACCATTTGGCATTTTGTCGGGACACGCGCCTTCCCCTTTTGGGCGTGGCCTTCCTTCCCCAGATTTGCTGGTCGCTTGGCCTGCATCTGGTTCTTGAGTTCACCTTGGGCTCACTTCATTAGCACTTGGGAACTGCATTTCTTCTGCCGTATCACTTTGTTGAGCCGTCGCCTGCATCCTCACATGCCGTCGTGCCAAGAAATGCAGCGATCCGGCGACCTGTAAATCAACTTCCCATTAAAGCCCGTGTCGACCTGTTGCCTCTGTTGCCGACATGAGCTCGCCAGCGAACCCTCCTGGGCCACTCACGCCTCCTGCAGAGCCAGCAACTCAGCCATCTCAACCGACACAGACCTCACAGGCTACAACACAACCTCCAGTCGAGGCGCTTCTCTCGCAGCCCTTGACCTCGCTGTCGGATGATGGCAGTTCTAGACGGCCACGCGACCACCGGTTAATGCATCTACTCCTCGCGTCGCACGGCATCAGCGCCTACCAGCAACGCGTTCCTCTTCAACTGTTGGATTTTGCGTACCGGTACACTAGTTCTGTCCTCAGTGACGCCCAGTACATCCAGACTGAAGCATACGACCAAGCCGACGGAGGTGCCCAGGCCAAGGGACGAGGATCGAAGCAGAATCAAAGTAAGACAGAAGAAGGAGACATCAGTATAGGCGCGCTACGAATGGCCATCGGCTCAAGGATGGGCTATCAGTTCCAAGCAAGTCTGCCGAAAGAGTTCCTGAAGCAGCTTGCTGACGACCGAAACCGGATATCACTACAAGCTCAGACAAGAGATGGCGATAAGAGTGGTCCGCTGGTGGGCGGTGTCCGACTACCGCATGAGAAATACTGCCTGACAGGGGTGGGCTGGGGATTAAAGGACGAATGGGACAGCGAAGGCGAAGAGAGCCTTGCTGAGCTAGAGGCACAACATAGGCCTGAGCCGGAAGATCTCATGCAAATGGACGAGAGAGAAAACGATGAGGACCTCGAAGGCGAGGGAACCATGGAAGATGTGTTTGGGCCCAGTGAGGACAAGGACGCCGACGGAGATGTTGAGCTGTCATAGAAGGACAAGCGAAGAACCAGCGCAGGAAGCAACATATCCGTCGCCAATAGGGAAAGGCTGCTGCGAGATCTACGAAGTCTCGGACGTACTACTGGCATCTTCACGTGCATCAGCGGCATTCGCGGTGGTGGAGGCCGCGATGGTAAAGCAGCTGGAGATACGTCTCAGTTTTCCGACAACCGATGGCCTCCCGACTGGACTGTGGGCACTATCTGGGAGGCTCAAACTACCTTGGATGGTGCTACTGAAGCTACTTCTTCTACTCAAGAAGGGTTTTCCGAAGCCATTCCGATGATGACGACCGGATTCCCCACCACAGAAAAGGAACTTGACTGGACTGAGCCCAATCACACATACCCACTCACTTGCCCACCCAACACCTGCACCGGCCTGTTTGAGGAGTTCCCATTCCCTTCTTCATCCACGGGACCGCTCCAAGGGAGGCTGCTCGAGTACAGTGTCTGGGAGTCCAAGTCCGACGCCACCAACAGTCTGGCTTATACTCCAGCATCCTTTCTTACTTCGCCAGAGTCGATTTTCACTTCCGAAGGACGCTGCCACTGGAGCCGGGAGAGCTTTACACCTCACTCTACACGGGCAGAGTGCCGACGGTCACTGCTCTCGCCGAGCACACCCGTGCAAGCTGAACAGCTTAATGCCGGTACCCGACCGGTGGCACAACCTGTCTGGCATTATTGTTCCTGTCACAAACCACCCTTGTTGTCATAGCGAGGTTCTGCTCAAGCTTCTACAGCAAAACGAGATGGCTATGGACAACCTATGGCGCTGCCGTATGCCAAATCCTGCTGACAACGAGCCCTGCTTCCTAGCGGTTGGACAGGGATCTGGTCTTAACGCACACCAGCGTGCCGCCCACCCAGATCAGTTCACTTATGAAATGATTGATCTTAGAACGAACAAGCCTTGCGGAATCAAGTTTTTCGATCTCTTCCGGCTCGACAAACATTTGAGAGCTTTTCACGATTCTGAGCTCAACATCGACTAAACTCGCCATGCGACTGGTCGTTCCGTCAGACTAGCAGCCTCAGGTGCCATGGGACAGCGTCCACGGGTTGTCAAGGCTGCTCCCTTAATTCTAAATACGTGGCAAGACCGTGCCCGGAACAACACCCCGTCCCTAGCTGATAATCACGGAGGCGGCTATGCGAAGAGAAAGGTGCGCAAGTCGAGATGAGACCGGAGGAGCATGTGGTTGTGATGGATTTCGCACCCATGGTCCTCATGATACTCTTATGGCATGATGCTAATGTAGTAGCTCCGAGACTTGGGAGGTGTATCGTCAGGTTGTGACCGTGCGACATTGTGGACGGTCCTACTTTCCCGGTGGCGTCTGTTCTCGTTCCTCCACAGATTGCAGAAGCGACATCTTTGTTGCCTTCAGCCACTGGCCTGATGATCCATCATTATCCAACCATAGTGCAAACCTTTCGTCTAATCTGTCACCGGCAACATGTTCATAAATGTAGTACGTATCAACCTGCCAAGGCGCCGAGTTTGCAGCGAGCCGGCAGTGCGGCGGTGGGCATTTTGCTTCCCCAACTTCTGCGCTGCCCACTTCGACTGGGCGTCCGATCATTTGAGAAACCGTCTGGATGGCTGTTCACCGTTTCTATGACTGACTTCCGCGAGGATACTCGAGCGCATGCCTGCCCTACCTGTGTCGTGGATGGACTCATCTAGATGGCCCCAGGAGTCGCTCGACTGGGCATCCTACGCCTACCAGCACCTCGCGCCGAGGGTCAACGTCAAAGGTCGAATGGCGCTGCTCGTTCTAGTTTTTGTCGTGGGGGCTTTCGCATGGTACGGCCGGTGAATGTCAATGCTCACTGACTTTGGCTAACAGGCTAGGCTGCTGTACCGTGCGTATCAGGTTCTTACTACCTCGAATGACATCTTGATCGAGAAACTCGGCCTCGACATCCCACCTGCGCCTGTCCTGATTCTCGAAGGAATCTCCTCGCAAGAGATTCATTTGTCCTGGAAGTATGCAGAACCATCGTCGTCCGTACAAGAGCACCATGTCGAACTCAATGGGTCCCTCATTGGGACTACGAAGAAGACCGAGATGGGTGCAGTCATCTCGGGTCTCTGCCCCGGTACCAAGTACGCAGTCCGCATCTTCTGCATAAGTACGAGCACCTTCCAAACCCCTAGCGCTGCCTTGCACGTCCGCACCCACTATCTTCCAGAAGACATCGAGGCGCCGGAATTTGATCCGACCGTCAAAGGCGTACCTGTCCGCAATGCCTCCCTTATCGCTCCCCCAGCTGCGCCCTCAATGGCTCGTGATCTGAGCGGGGGACAACCTCCGGGTAGGAGAGGCACAACTGGGCGAAGGTCGTCGCCGGCGGGGTATGTCGTCGATGCGCAAGGCCAGGACGGGTCCAGAGGCGAAGAGGACGAGGAGGACGAGAATCTAGCGGAGTTGTCGCAAAAATTCCAGAAAATTCAGCAAGAGATCGACGGGGTCGAAGCTCTAATAGAAGAGGAAGATAAAGATTTTGAGGCTAACATGAGGGTTTTGGAAGCACGCCGAGATGAGCTGAAGCAGGCCCTCAAAGAGCGCGATGAGCAAGCCAGTGATCTTCGAAAGCAAGTCAACAAGGCTGAATCTCTCAGTCGGACCGCTCAAAGCGAAAAGACCAAAAAGGAACGCTTGCTGCAACAGAAGGAAAACGAGCGGAGAAAACGGCGAGACGACATTTCTCGATGGGAAGAAGCGACCGCTGCCATGAAAGAAGAAATTGCCGGCATCGAGAAGCAAAAAGCCGCCATCGAGCGGCGGACCCAAGCGGAAATCAGGGAACTCCGTAGGAAGATCGAAGAAGAACAGAAGGAGGTCGCCATACTCGAGGACGACAACAAGGACAAAGCACTTCAGATCAAGGCCCTGGAAGACGAGCGTCAGTTGCAGAATACAGATGAGGAGACCGAAGAGACAAGAGAAGTCGATCGACTTGACCGTGAGCGTGATGAGAGATGGCGAGCCAGATTCAATCAAATGCAGCAGACCTATGCCAACCTTTGGGCTGAGTTACAATTTGTCAATCAGCAGGTCATGTACACCCGGGATCAAATCAAGCAAGTCGAGGGACGGAAGGCCAACACTATGGCATTCACGCCTATCGCACCATTGGATATGGATGCCATTCGGCGTGGCAACAGACCAGTCCGACGAGCACGACCTGCGGGTTCGCTTGGAAGTAGCATTTCCTCGCCACGCGGTCACTTCGCAGGGCCTGAGCCGTTCCCTCCGGGACTGCACTATACTTCGGTCACGACTTCTTCGCCAAACTCGAATGTGCAAGGATACTTTAATTTCTCAAACGGCATGACGCTGACAGTGCCTGGAGAGATCCCCCAGTCTACCCATGATGATCTCGACGCGGTTTCTTCGGTCCCAATGAGTCCTCGTGCAGATATGCTCCTGCCGGCAGATCTCCTTGGAGATGAGTCTGCTGATGATATTCCCGAAGTAGAGCTGCCTGAGCCGAAAGAGAAATCAGAGACCGGCATTATGCCATTTCCGAAAATTGCATCGCCAGTATTGCACCAGGACAGCGGTCGAACTGAGTCTCCAAGTGTCGGTTCGTCGTCCGGGCAGTCGTTCTCGAGTCCCATGCAGACGTCGGCACCAGTCGAAGTGGATGAGAAGTCGTCCAGCTCCGACAAGAAGTCTGAAGAACAGGCCGAGGAGTATGAAGTCATCCAGCAACCGAAGAAGCCAAAATACACGTCTATGTCGTCCATGTTTGGTCTGAACAGACAACGTGGGAAGACTCTCGCCGACCAGACGCCCATTCTTGGGTCGCTTAAACCCGGTCAAAGCCAGTCGTTTCCAAGAAATGTGGAAGGTTTCGATCCCAGGCTGGAGCCTAAACGTCGCCTTAGCTATGGGGGCAATTGGGCATTCCCGGGGTCGGCACTTTTGCATAGCAGCGAGGCAGAAGAGAAGGAGACAGCCGTGTCTCGGTTCGCTGCCACCAGGCGTGCGTTCGGTTTCGGCGGGTTCGGAAAGTCGGTAACGCCCTCTGCAAATTACGACCCTTTTGCAATCAGGTCGGGGTCCTTTGACCCTGGTCTTCGAGGGGATACTTCTTCTCCTCGGCCAGCATCGACTTACTCTTTCGACAAAATGCCGCGGCCGTCAATGGAGAGCCAATTCCGCGCCTGGAACGACAAATCACTGCTGCGAAACAGTCCTTTAGCACCAGAGTGGGGTTCATTGCATTCCTATTCTCGCAGCCATTCGCGGCGGCCGTCGATTGTCCACGGGTCTACGAGCAATCTGTCACTTGCACATGCCGAGGAGGAAGTAATCGAACCGGACCGGAAACCATCTCGTCCGCTGCAAGCACCCATTGGCACGCGTCCCACCTCAGCTCAACAGTCCTCGACACCCAAATTGAATCCAGCCGCTCCGTCATTTACCACTTTGTTTGGCCGGAGGGGTGACAAGAGCAAGGAGAAGGACAAGAACAAGCCCAAGGAGTCGAAGGAGAGGGTGAACGATCTGGAGGCAGGGTCTCCGCCTGAGTCCAGGAAGTCCAGAGACACCAATTCCCTTGCGGCAACCGTCTCCACCCTGGACTCTGAGACGCTTGACCGGAACCAGTCTGGGACCAGCGCTCAATTTGCCGTCGAGAACGCTCCAGCAAAGCCGACATTCATTTCCAAGATTACGCGCAAGGCCAGCAGCAATAAGTTTGGAAGCTGGAAGGAAAAGGGTGGCGGCTTGTTCTCGAGGAAGGATGCCGCCACCCCCAACGGTGACAACGAGGATGAACAAGGCTCGACCGATAATCTTGGAAAGAGTCTGGAAAGCATCTCCACCACGCCGACCGCAGAGGAGAAGAAGGCCAGCAGGACGAGTCTGAGCAACTGGAATTTCATGCGTAAAAGCAAGAAGGGGTTGAAGGAGGATTTGACGGCCAGCGAGATTAGTGAAAATAGTGAAAGGGCGAGTGAGATTGGCGAAGAGAGGGACGATGAGCTTGAAGCTTGAATTGAGGACGAATGTCGGTGATTCAGATTCACGTTGCTATCTAGCATTCTTCCGCATATCAAACTCGACAGTGATGAAAGCTTCGCCCTCTGAATTCGTGTTCTGACGCCGAGTGACTCAGATTTGCCTCACAACCTGTTTTCACCTTGCACAATCCTTTCCATACGCAGTACAACCACTCACTTTGCGCCCATTTGGGAGTTCCGAAAGTGTAGAGTTCGCAACCAAAAATGACATGGTTCTGGCTACGGACATCCCAACACGAATTTCCAGATGGCCAATTCAAAGTCGGTGTACATGGCATCTCGCGCCTAATCAATCTAATCCCGGCTTAGGTATGAATACGTGCGCAATTTTGAGCGGGACGAGATCCTGCTGCCAAACACATGGATCGTCGTCAGGATTGATGGACGAGGCTTTCACAAGTACGTTTGTCCACACTTTTGCAGGAGCATCGGTCGGGCACGCTCTACTCTAACACTCGCTTTCCATGTGCCGGCCCTGAACGAGACGCAGACTCTCCAGCTATTATGGCTTCAGAAAGCCCAATGACCCGAGGGCGTTGCGCTTGATGAACCGCGCCGCCACGCACGTCGTCTTAGCAATCCCCGAGATCACTATCGCGTACGGTGTGTCGGACGAGTACAGTTTCGTACTCCAGCGAGATACGACGCTCTTCGACCGGCGGAAAGACAAGATCGTCACGACCGTCGTGAGCAGCTTTACGGCGGCTTACGTGTTTGAGTGGAACGAGTGCTTTCCGCAAGAGGCAGCCACCGGAAGCCAGGCGGAAGGTACGACCTTAAATACAGAGATGCTGCCGACGTTCGATGGCCGAGCCGTATGCTACCCCAGTTGGGAGAATTTGAGAGATTATTTGAGCTGGAGGCAGGTGGACTGTACGTTCGTTGCTTTTCCTTGACTGCATTGCTTCTGATTTTCCTTTCCATAACATCTCACGTGGGGCATCCGATTCTGCTCTGTTACGCTGTATCATGCCGAGCTATGTGATGTTGACCGAAGTGACAGGCCACATCAACAACCTCTACAACACGACATTCTGGGCTCTCGTCCAGCAGGGGGGCATGACGCAAACTGCCGCCGAAGAGCATTTGAAAGGCACAGTCTCCAGTGACAAGAACGAGATTCTGTGGTCAAGGTTCGGCGTCAACTACAACAACGAGCCGGAGATGTATAGGAAAGGATCGGTCGTCTTTCGCGAGTACGCTCTAGAGGACGAAGCGAGCACAGGGAAAGATGGGAAGGAAGGCATGGCCGCAGATGACCCGGGCGTGGGTACAGCGACGTCAGACCCGATCTCGAAGAGGCAGGCCGACAAGATACGGAAAGCCAGACGGAAAGCCAAAGTTGTCACGGAGCACATCGATATTATCAGGGACGAATTTTGGGTTCAGAGGCCATGGTTGCGTAGCGGCAAGCCCGGTCGGCCTGTGGACGACCAACCTGTGTCCTGAAGCTTCATCGAGATCTTGCATTGATGCTCTGTATAGACAAGACTCCGAAGCGCCTAAAATAATCACAAACATATCTTCTATTGTCATTACCATGGCGCATCATATAGGACCTGAACAAGCCGTCGCTGAGATGGATCAATTCGAGGACTTAGCGACTTTCTCGGCTTTCCTGCGCTTGCGCTCCGCCTTTCGTGCAGCCTTCGCAGCAGCATCTTCTACGTCAGGCTCGGTCTTCGGGTCGATTTGCTGGCGCTTTTGCTCCTTCTCCTCGATCCGCCGGCGCCGGCGCTCTCGTCTTTCCTCTTTCGTCTCCACAACCTCGGGCTGCTCTCGTCGTGCTTGGTCTGTCCGAGGCGGCGTGCTGGCTCCAATCTCGGCCTTTTCTGATTTCCGCTTCTTCTTCTTCTTCTTCGGATTCTGCGCCCGCACTTCGAGGTATTCGCTTATTCGCTCAAACTCTTCAACAGGGCTTGCGCTAAGTGTACCACCCCGACGCTTCTCGTGTTGGTCACGGAGGGCGAAGAAGGCGCCGGCTTGTTCGAACTCTGCGTTGACCTTGTCCTCCTTCACTTTGGGGGTCTTGGAAGTGTCATCTGTCGTGGCGTCCCCCAGCACATCGCTCTTCCGTTTCTTTGACGACCGCGCAGGTATTTCGACTTTGTCGATCGTCCCCTCCATCTGCTGGCCCTTGATGAAGAAATTGTATAGGCCGCCATGTTTTCCAACATGTTCTCTTGCGAGTGGCGTTGATGTCCCGCTGCTTCTTTCGCTCTCACTCTTGCCGATATTTCCCAGCGCACTCTCGAATCCCTTCAACCACCACTCGTTGCCTGCCTGAGGCACATGTGCTTTCTTCCCGATCCCGAGTCTTCCTTGCCGTTGGGAGATGGAGAGTGGTTTCACGAGGCCAGTGCCGTTATTGCCAACTTTTGCTGGGTCGTAGGCAAGCCCTCGATGGCCTTTTTGCTTGTACGATTTTGAATCGAGCGAGTGACCGGGTCCTGCCCAGCCGAGGGCGAGCAGATGGGCGTGGGCGTCCATTCAGGCCCAATATTCGACTTGATGGTTCCCTCACATTGGATGTCTGGAGTAGTAGAAGGCAAGAAATAACATGTCAAGCAGAGCACACTAGTTGTTCGCTCGAATCTGGAAATTTTGGCAGCGGGACAATACCGGCAAAAGCACCGGGCGTTTCGCAGCAACAGCCAGTAAGACGAAGTGGAAAGGTTTATGTGACTGAGGGCGGTGGGCCGCAGTCACGTGGTAGGCCACGCCACAGCCGCGACACGAAATCTCAGGTGAAGCTTCGGTGACTGAATGCACCTTCTGGTTACATATGTAATTACATTATCCAACTAGAAGCTCTCTCTTAGGAGTCACCATGATCTTCACATGATCGTCTTTGTGGTTGATGAGCTCCTCAAATCCTTTCTGTACAATGTCGTCCAACGCAATCCTAGCGGTCACCAATTTCTCGAATCCCTTGAACTTCCCTGCCAATTGTTAGCCGCAGTGATACATAGGGACAGAAACAAAACTTCTACCTGCAACGTAGTCGTCGACCGTCCCCTTGAAGTCTGACTCGGTGTAACTCATAGAAGCCCGAAAGATGAGCTCCTTCCTCATGAAATGTTGCATAGGAACAATGCACTGCTTGGTGGTTAGATCTCGAGCTCTTACGCGGATCATCCACGAACCTCTGTCTCCCAGCCGGCGACGTTGACATACGTCCCCCCTCGCCGGAGAGCATCCATGCCATCCATTAGACCCGGCATGATCCCAGCACAGTCAAAGACGATATCGGGTCCCTTGCCATCCGTCAGTTCTCGACATCTGTCTCCGATCTTTACTTCCCTCGGGTTCAGGACGACGTCGATAAATTTTGCGGTCTGCTCTTGCCGTCTGACGGTAGGCTCGCTGACAATGATGTTGCCAACTCCGGACGCCTTCAACACGAAGATGACGGCAAGACCAACAGGACCGCCACCAAGTACGAGTATGTTCTTGCCGCGATAGTCATCGAACCCGGATATCCTCACCGCATGCATCGCCACTGTCAATGGCTCGATCAAAGCAGCTTCGGACAACGGCACAGAGTCAGGCAAAACGTGGCAGAGTTCCTCCTTGACTGCAACATATTCGGAGTAGCCTCCTCCATCGTTTGAATTATACCCCAGAAAGCCCCATCCTTCGCAGATATTTGTGTCGCTGCTATTGCAGGCGTGGCAGTTCGAGCAAAATACGCGTGGATCGACCATCACAGGCTGGCCGACCTCCAGCTTGCTGTTTGGCGCAACTTTACTGACCCGACCACAGAACTCGTGTCCCACGGTGACAGGCAAGACCGCCCCAGTCAAAGGATGTGGGCGCTCTTTCGTTGGAATGACCCGCGGCCCTGTTCGTAAATCAGATATACACTCGATGACAGTCGTTGGAAGCCCGACCTACCGACCAGGTATTCGTGCAGGTCCGAGCCACATATCCCACACCATTCGATCTCGATCAAAGCCTGTCCGTCTCTGATCTGTGGCGGCTCAACCTCGTCAACTTTGATATCTCTTCGCCCGTGGAACCTGGCAGCTTTCATTGTGTCAAAATAGCGCGAAGTCCTCTACACGGGCTCGTCAATGCTGTGGAGGGGTCTCAGGGATATGTACCCGTGAAGGCCAACGAGCACAGGCCGTGTCTCCGGCTGGAGAATATGCCGGTTCAGCCCCGACCGAGGTGCGCGCTTAGAAACCCTCCCCCACCGTCAACTCAATGATGACACGCAGCAGCCAATGAACGAAGCGGGATGAGGCCGGACTACCTTTCAGACGTTGGTTGGAAAGGTACCGATTCATGGAACCTCTACTGTATATGTACTGCTAATCCCGCACTGACTCTAGCCTACACGAAAGAGGAAAACAAGCAGAATGAGTGTTCAAGGGCCTGGTCATCCCCCTAATCGATCGTCCAAGGTACGTCCTCCTGCCTGGTGTATGGTGCTAGCCTCGAACTGTCCTTCATGATCTCAGCTTCGACGCGACCATTCCCCAGGAATGACCACATATTGCTGTTGAAGTATCGGAAGTTATAGTGCTCCCAGCGGACAACCTTCATGGTCTTCATGTAGTGGAGGTTCTGCCATCAGTCAGATTGCGGTGCACCTCGGACGGATCCTGCGACTTACCGAGCCTGCCCAAATCCATAACTTCCCACCCGGAATGTTATTCTTGTACCAGCTACTGCAAGTCAGCCTCGGGTTCCTCACAAGGTGGGTTCAGGAGTACCTCTTGCAGTCAAGGTTCCAGACGCTGCCAAGGTGCCATGCGTCGATATGCTCGTACAGCTGCTTTACCGGCTCCATCTTTACTTCCAATGCTCGAATTCCCTCCTCTTGCATCCGCTTAACACATTGCAATATGTACTCGACCTGCACCTCATGCGAAGGAAGAGCGGACCCATTCGCCCAGTTGCCGCGGACGCCGTTGATCACGAAATAGTTGGGGAATTTGGGCACTGTGACGGCCAGATAAACATGGGGTTCGGGGTTGAACTCGTCTGCCATGTTGACCCCACCAACCCCTAGCACCTTGAAACGCGGCGCGAAGGCGAGATTGAAACCTGTGGCACAGACGAGAATGTCGACCTCGTGGAGCCTGCCGGTGTCATCAACAAGTCCGGTCGACGTAATCTTCGTGATCTCATTGTGGACTGGCTCGACATCTGTATCGTTGTCAGCTGCATTCTGTGGTACAGTTTGAGCACTGACTATCTTTGACAAGCGCTTCCAGGTAACCGTCACCCGGTGTCAATCTTCGGCCTGCACAAAATTGTCAACGACGGATCTCACGAGCCTAACAGCCAAACCTACAGCCGGGCGCCCATTTAGGAATCAGTTTCTCCTTTAGCTCCTCATGGCCAGGTCCGATGCGACGATTCATTTCGTCCCGAATGAATTTTTCTGCCATTTTCGACGTCTCCGACCCTGCGATAAAGAGGTCGAATCGAGCATTGAATTCCGACTCGAGCTTGTATCGGTAATCGAACAGTGCTTGCCGATCTTCGCGGAAAGTCCTCTTCTCCTCTTCGGTATACCAATATTGCGCCTGCGAATTCTCCTTTTGGGACTCGTCTGGCGAGTGCTTCTTGTCTTCCTCTAGGATGTTGCCTCCAACAGCCGGCGAGATCCACGTCACCGATCGCATGAACGCTGTTACCTTTTTGGCCTTCTTTTGTACCTGCGGAATAATCTGAATCGCCGATGACCCTGTCCCGATCACCGCCACCTTCTTATCCGCGTAGTCAACCGCTGGGAACTTGTCAGTACCAGTGTACGGATGGGGCGCCAGACTTACAAGTATCCCAGTCTGCGCTGTGGAGCAGCGTGCCCTGAAAATCACGCAATCCCTCGATCTTGGGCCCTGTCACAACATCAGCATCCTGTGCATCCCATCAGAGCGTCAGAGTCCACATTTCCAGTCGTTGAGGAATCCAGTCCCATTGATGAAGACGTGGCACCAGTCGTCGACCTTTTGGCCTTCTACATCAGCTTCGACCTCGTCTACGAAAAGTCAGTTCCTGGAGTTTTAAGGCTAGTTCACATCTACTCACAAATGCCTTTCTCTTCTACCCAGGACGCCGACTGAACTCGGGAGTTGAGCTTGATGAACGGGTGGAGTTCGTATTTGGTTGCAAAGTCCTCGAAGTACTTTTTGATCTCGGGGGCGTATGCATAGAACGTCGACCAGTTCGGATTCGGCTCAAATGAATATGTGTACGAGTGCGCAGGAATATCACAAGCGCACCCGGGATATCGATTCTCAAACCACGTTCCACCGACGCCCGGATTTCTACCTCGATGATCAGTATGCTATGACTGCACTTAGCGGCCGACAAGGACTAACTTCTCGTAGCAGACCAGTTCATAATCCTTGAAGCTCTTTTTCAGCTTGTATGCCACCAACAAACCCGCCGCGCCGGCGCCAACGCAGATCACTCTGATCTTTCGTCGCTGAGAGTGCCATTGAGGCTCCACAGAATAACCAGGTTCGCGAACCATTTCGAAAGACTAGCGTTGAATACACACAAAATGACTTGTCGAGCCCGGGACAACATGCAACTCGAGACAAGATATAACGGACTTTCCCCACGATCCATTCAACAAAGTCAAGCAGTCAAGCCCCTCCACCTGTGCCACGCGGCTCATTCGAGCTCCGTTCCAAGGGGTGCCCACTGTACTCTCTGCCGAGTACCAATCAATCAACTCATCTAGGAGGGCTAGGGGCAAGGACGGGATGCCTTCTCTCTGCTCTTCACTACCCTCCTCCACCCATCGTACGAGTCGGCAATCGACTAGTTGCGGGGAAATCAAGCGAACAGCAGTTATGGGGAAAATGTGGGGCGGAGAATGAGAAAGAGGCCGCGAGGCTGCAGACCCCATGAGGCGCAGTCGGACTCCGTTGGAGAAGGGGAGCGGGCTAAGGTGAGATATCCGAACGAGGACCATATGAGAGGCCTGGAGACGTCTCTCGCAAGCGGCAAGGACAGCAGCTCATATCCTCGGTAGCATTGCGCTGACTCTCACAAACCACAAGATAACATAACAGAGCTTTTGCCTGCTAGCTGCGGCTTGGTCTTGATCTCCTTCCTTCCTGTTGTCAGCAGAATGGTCTTCCGGTCTGGGCCAGTTACCCCAGGCGTGGCCTTCATCACGGGCGGTGCACGAGGGCTAGGAAACGCAATTGGCGTATCGTTCGCAAAGGAGGGCGCGCGAGGTGTATGCTTGGTCGACATTCAGGACGATGCCACGTTCGAAGAAGGCAAGAAGGCCGTCGAAAAGTATGGGGCAAAGGTACGGCCTGAAATCGTCACTATAACATTAATCTCACTGCGATCAACAGGTCTTGTGTATACGAGCAGACGTGACCAAGGAAGAGGACGTGGAGCGAGCAGTGAATGAAGCAGTCAAGGAGTTCGGTAGAATCGATTACGCAGCGTCAGTTCCCTCTTTGCCCTTACCGTTCCTAACCGCCATGAAAGGAACGGGCTTCTGACGCCCAAGCAGGAACTTCGCTGGCATTTTTGGTAGTACATTGCCAACCTGGGATATGGATGCCGCTGCTTTCAGGCAAGTCATGGAAGTCAACACAACAGGCGTTTGGTTGTGCAACAAGCACCAGTTGAGACAGATGAGGCAGCAGGATTCCGTCGAAGTGTGAGAAAGAGGATGCCTGTATGACCCATGCAGCACTAATTGGATTTCATCAGTGAGGAGGGCCGGCCGCCTCAGCGAGGGTCGATTGTCAATTGCGCCTCCGTCAGTGAGTCTTCCTGCACTTTCAACTTAGAGACCGTGGCATCTGAGTCTCCATCATCGAGGTTTCGATCTGGATGGATCGCGCTGACAAACAGCGTAGACTCGATCCAAGCCGGTGCGGGGACCACGGGATACACGGCAGCCAAGCATGCTGTCGCGGGCCTTACGAAAGCCGTATGCCAGAAGACCCCGAAAACTCCGTCGTTCTTCCCGCAACTGATTGCTGTGTTAGGCCGCCCTTGAAGCCCGCGGCCATGACATTCGTGTGAACGCCGTGTCGCCCGGGTTTCTGCTCACCAAGCTGCTTGACCCCTTTATGGGAAAATATGGGTCAGACGAAGGGATGAAGCAATGGGAGGTGCATGAGAAGAGACAAGGCCGGAAGGCGACTTTTGAGGAAGTTGGTGACGTGGTGGTGCTTCTCAGTACGCCTCGGATGAGCCTCGTTGTGGGACACAATCTTGTCATTGATGGGTGCGTCGTATCTGGGCCTCGTCTGAGGTTACTGCTAATGGCTTGTTCAGGGGTTTCACCATCAACGAGAGGACGGAGTAGTGTGCTTCGCGGCTCTCAGCCCAATCGGTAGCTGTGCACGTGTATGAGCTGGACATCACGAAGCCCGCAATCACAGTCACGCCCTGTTCTTTCCGTGGTGTTCTTCCACTTTGGACGTTTTTGATCTGCTTGCCGAAGATCCCGGAGCGCACGAATAGCCCGTCAACAGACTTCTGTGGTGACGGGGTCGCTTATAACGACCAGCTCGCTTTCGGACACTCCATTGAGCCCGCTTCGAACGCGGCAATATCGTGTTGCATTTCGGGGAATTTCTTGAAAAACCCGGGCCGCATAGTCCAGTTTTTGAAGTTGTACGCGTACTCCAGGAATGTCTTGGACACCTACAATGCCATTAGCACGGTAAGACGGTATCAGAGAGGCAGCGGCCGATGCTGCTTCTCGGAAGAAGACCTACTTCATAACGATTCTGCACCTGGTTGTATGCAAAGATATCCCTATCGGGATAAGGCCAGTAGAAATTGAAGTTCTCGACAAATGCTGCGGAGAAGTCACCCGTCGAGGTGTACTTCTGGTATTCGAAGACGAGTCGGTCACGCAGACCAGGCCTGTCGGGTCAGCGTCCAATCACCACGGGGATCCAGGGCTGACGCACCATATGAGGAAGTCAATCACTGCAGGATGCTGAATTTTCTCCTGGGAAGGCCTCGGCCGAAGGAAGACTGGCACTCTATCCAGGTTTTCCTTTGTGGGATCTTCTCGCCACTGGATCAGCGTCTGGCAGACTGTAGTCTTGTGAGCATCTCGACTCCATGGCAACGCTTTCCCCGCTTTGCAAGCACATACCATACATGAGAGCGATCCTCTGCGCTTTGGAAGTCCATGTGCCGAACACGCGCTGATCGACCTGTCTCAGCGAGCTCCAGATGGGATGATTGGCTTCTGGGCCGACATTATCCCAACCCCATATCACCGCTTTGAACGGCACGTGCATGTCGAGTGTGGATGTGGTTGCGGTCCGTCTCTTGACGCAGTTCAGACAGTTAATAAAGGCGCCATTGGAGACCTCCCATTTCTCGAGGTCTGGTGCAACCTTGACCGCGTCGTACGAGGCCGGGAAACGATAGTCGAATGGGGAAGGCGCTGGCGACTGCCAGCCGTTGTAGCCGGAGGGAGGACCGAATTCAAACATTTCCAGCAGCGTATTCGGACTGAAGTCGAGGAATTCGTGCAGGGTCTCCGCTTGTACTTCATCAGGCACTTCAATGCCAGGATCAAGGGCAACATTAGTGCCATTGACCACCTCGATTACCTCCGACGTGCCCGTTGATGACACCGAATCGTGTCGAAATGCCGTGGCTGGCTCCTCGACGGTGGCCGAAGGACTCGCAGCAAAGGTCGATTGCTGACACATACATTTGGCATGCGGGCTGCAACCACAGGCCTTGGCGGCTGGTAGGCCTTCAACCTGATCCTCCGTGAGAAGCACCGCCTGATCGATGACCGTCCGCATTTTGACCAAGGCATTTCGGAGGCGGTTGTTGTCGTTGCGCAGGTTGTCGATGATGCGCGTCAAGTTTGTGATTTCGCCGTGCTTATCGCCGGCTTCAAGGCTGCTTAGTCTCTGTTCAAGATACGCGATCCTATTCTTGGTCCTTTCCCGCGTGGCTCGCTGAGCCAGTCGGTCCTGAATCCGCTTCCTCTCCACTCGGCTGTCGTCGGGTTCTCGCCGGCGAGATTTGGTCGTCTTTGGCGTGGCTGCCTCCATGGCTAGGACATGACACGTCGAATCCTTACTCAATGTTCACGAGGCCTCATGAGTTATTGACGACAAGTGATCCTGACATGGTGCTGCAGAGTCAGGATGTAAGTACCCTGTCGGGGATCATGGTGCGGAGACCGAGGCTTCGAACACCCGAGGGCAAAGGCTCGTCAAAGCGGGTCTCGAACTAACGAGGCCGGGGGAACCTCCACTTCACCCTAGGCTTTTCCTTAAAGGTCTGTCTCTCTCTCTCCACGCCTGGCTTAAGGAAGTGCTTCGTGGTACATACATACAAGTCGAAGCGGCCGAAGGGTGACGCGAGAATGCCTCGGAACAATAGGTCCGTTCTTCTATGAGTACGATGATACCTAGGATGCCCTCTGTCTAGGTATGATTGCGGTTTCTGTGTAATTAGTTGAAACTCTGGGGTTCCTGTCGCGTCGCCAGTTGGGACCGAGGCTATGATGTCATGTGCTTGTCCACACGTGCCTGCCCCGTCGCGCGCGAGGTACGGGCGTGACGGGCAGGTGCCTGCTGGATTGACACCGAACCTGACGCTCCCACTAATCTCTGTCCGCGGTAGCAGTCGACTGTCTGATACTGTGCCGTCTACCTAGGTATCTTCCGCTTTACCTACAACCAAATGTACACGTCACATTCAGACCTCCGTCCGGCTGTCTCAGGCTGCACCCGTTTCAAAGTACCCCTATTCGCACCCCATACAGAACATCGTCTCCGCTCTCCGCTGTGACTCCTTGAACCTCGAACATGAACATGACGGGCTGCCTCCTGTGCCTCGGAAGGTTACGGCAGAGCATATCGGAGAGTTTGTGCGAGAAAGACAAGTAAGACTTACAACGCTGGACCTGTTTTCGACTCGCTAGCGACCTCACCAGCTCGGCCGCAGAGGCAGATCCACATGTTTGCGTCCCCTTCCCTTCTGAATATCTCCTTTCCTGCGGTTCTTCCATCAAACCGACCGGTACGATGAAGCCATTGTCTCAACACCGCACCCGCTTCACGGTGACGCGACGCCCCAGCGGATCGACTGCCTACCTGAGCCAACGACGACAAGTTCATCAGTGCCATTGTCCACTCCAAAGGCTCGCAGGATGCGCGGTTCACAATCTGGCATTTTTGCTCAGTTCTTGGCCGAGAGTGCTTGAAGTAGATAGTCCTGGCCTCGATCACAATTCGGGGAAGCAGCTAGAGTTCGGCTTCTGCACAGGAGCGATACCAAGCGTCAGTACCGGACTCCCTGGCATCGCCACCGATCGTTCTGTGCTTGGAACCACGGAGCACAGGCCTTTTGAAGCAGAGGACAATCTTGCCGTCGATATGCTCGGCGTCATATCCAATCTTGAGCATCGTGCAACCGTGGCCTTCGACAAGTCGGATCTCTCCCGTGTTTTGTAGGTTTCCCTTGGCTATTCCATACCACTTGCACCACACCGTGGAGAGGAGGAGGTTGAAGGTGATCCCGCTCAGAAACTGGTTCATCTGGCTCCTTACCGATGCTTGTGATCAGAAGCTCGTGGATGGCACGAAAATCCCGAGCCCCTTTCATTTGCCATTTGGACAAGAGATATCGTTGCAGGCGCTCATGTAGCCACGTTGTATATATTCCACTTTCAGTCATAGGCGCTACAGATGATCCTCGGGGTCGACACAACTGGCTTATTTACCGTCCTACTGGACCGGCTCAATCTGCAGCTATTTCGCCATCATACAGGTGTCGCAATCTTTGATTGATTGCGAACGTGTAAGAAGCATTGGGCACGATCTTGTCAAACGTCCAATGGAATGCTAAAGCTGCAGAGAATACCGCTTCCTGTGATGCAGCAGCCCCAGGTTGGGCACCACTCCGGCGAGATCGGACCTTTCAACAGATTTCATCCTCACCTGTCATGTACCCAGTTTGCGACGTGCAGAAGCTCGAGCGTATGCGCGCTCGCTTTCTAACTCCTTTGGTATCTGAGCTGCAGATATGATGGCTTGCGCCGGGCAGGAAGGAAGCGAAAGGTGCCACGCCGTGCATGCATGACTAACACCCAGCAGGCGACATGGAGTCTGCGGGGGCATCAGTCAGTTGTCACACCCTGCCGACGTCAGCACCCGATCTGCAAAGCAGTCAATTACAGCTGCAGCTCGTTGAGTGCATCGACTGGTATCAAGGCCTAGCCTCGTCGCGATTTGTGTTTGCAGGCGCCTACGCAAGGCATTGCGGGGGATGGCACCAGTCCCTCCTTATTTCGACGGCATGTCCCAGGATCGATAGAGCATCTACTGCGGCCACGAGCAGAATCGCCCATACAACGGCTTCTAGAAGAGTCGGACTCCCGTATGTTTGAGTGCGTGTCGCCGAATGGAGCCTTCCCAATTTCAACCACTGGATTTCACTGTGTCCATCATCATATCAGCGTCGCCCTGCCCGTCCCGTGTCGAGCTTGGGGAGGGTCTCCATGCTGATTGGGAGATATTGCCATGCACGAATCTGCCACCTCACTACCGGTCGAGGCTGCAGCTCCCGTGTGATAAAAGGGAGGGTTGGCTGCTCCGCTGCCCGCCCCTGCTTCCCTGCACTTGCGAAATCATTGTCATGTCCACGAGAGGGCTTGGGGCTGAAGGGAGTTGTGGCCAATGCCGATGGTAAGCACAATCCCGGGCTGTTTGGGCAAATGTCTGGGATGTACTCGGACACCAGAAGCTGTTCGGACAGCTGGTATTGGGCAATGGCTGGAGAGTCAGTCAATCACAAACAAGCATGTCGCTGCATGGTCAAGCACAAAGGACGCAGCCTCACTTCTTTGGCCAGTCACGCTCTTCCAACACATTTCCCCGGCTTCTTGCGGTAAGTCTGGGCGTGCCAATGTCGAGGCTCTAGAGGGGATGTCGTGAGACTCAAGGTATTTCTCTTACCACCTCAATACTGGACTTCTTTCTGTCTCTCCACGGCCTGCTCACTTTCATGCCCAGCACGGCTCTCTGTGAAGAATGGATCCTCATCACCGCCGGCTATACGTCTGGCAAGTATCCCACCACATAATCGCTTCCGCACCGATTGTCACTAACAAATATCTAGGTGGTGTCAGAGCCCCCGGATCGAGTTGGTCAGTGGTGAAGATACGACATCAAGCGAGGGATCGATTCTGTTTCCTCGGGAGCTTCTCCGACGTCGCTCACGAACTTTCCGGAAACGGATCGCGTTGCACGATGAGAAGGAGATCTCCCTGCCCGACACTTCTGTGCAAACCTTGACGGAGTTCTTCATCTGGAGTAATCGACCCGACCCGCATCTCGAAGACCGCCTGAGTTTCCCGGAAGTCGTCCATCTTGGTATTTTCGCCTGGGAATACCAAATCTCCGCGCTCAGCAACCAAGTCACGGACAAAGTGCGGGAGAATCTTGCCAGTGGCGAATGGCAATTGCAAGCGGCCATTGTGGACGCTGTCTACCAGGCCACGGAACCCAACAGCCCGCTACGGGAAGTGGTTAGGTCTGCGTTGGGGCAGCTCTCGCGCTCGGTCATCGCGGGCGAAGAATGGGAAAGCACATTCAGAAATAATCGCGACCTTGGCTGGGATTATCTCAGGGCTGGGGACAAAGAGTGGGCTCGTCAAGACTACTTGTCAGGAGTGTGCCGGTTCCACAACCATGACGGCATCAAACGGCAAGAGGGTCTTTGTGATGGGTGTCCCTTTGCCGAAGCCGATTGCTATCCGGATTGGGAGGAGAGCGTCGGGCAGGAATTTGAGAAGTCGGAGCACGAACTGCCATCACAACCAGAGAATGCGGCAGAAGTAGCTGTCGAGGAGCCAGGAATTGGAGCGCCAGAGGCCGTATCAGAACCAGAGCCAATATTTGAGGAGCCAATGCCGGAGCCAGAACCAGAGCCAACATTTGACGAGCGACTGCCAGAGCCAGAGCCAGAGCCAATATTTGACGAGCGACTGCCAGAGCCAGAGCCGATACTTGAGGAGTCAATGCCAGAGCCAGAGTCGGAGACAGAGCCTGCAGTTGCAGAACCACCAGTCGGGGAAATACCGATCGAAGGGGTCCCTGTTGAAGAGGCAAAGCCTGTAAAGGTCGACGGCAATTCGGAAGCAGTCGAAGAGGCTAATGGTGTCCGCATGAATGGTCACGTCGAGTCAGAGGACGCAGAGGAAGTACTTGAGGACGCAGACGGCACAGAAACACCTCACGCCAATGGAGTCCGGGCAGGGTCCCTTGCGGAGGAGGAATCACTGTACCCGGAGTCGCTGTCAAGTGACCGGGAGAACCCTGTGGCGATACCCCAGGTGAATGGAACCATGGCGGCCAAGGGCAATGTGAAGGCGGTTGTGACGGAGGTGCCTGAAGGTGGGAATCGCAAATTGTCCAAGAATCAGAAGAAGAAGATGGCAAAGCGATTGAGCAGGAGCACCAGCGGTGGGAATTGACCTTGGCGAACTGGTTGGTGAATAAAAGCACGGATATTTGGGCATGTCATCGGGTTCGTGCTGGTGTTCATCTGTGCTGTATCTTTAGTGACACGCTCTTTTGACGGATTCCGACCGCTTCCAGTCAAGTAGCTCGAGTCCCTGACCCTGCATCGAATTGACTGTTCAGCATCGATTCATGTTGATGTGCGGGAACATTTTCAGCCACCCTCACTGCTTCATAGTAAGCTACGACGATGAGTGGACAAACAACGAGGGGCCGCTTCAGCCTCAACCGAGACGGGGGTTTGAGCTAGCCTTCAGGGCAGTGTGAAAGTTGCTTTTCCCGCCGCCACGTCATAATCGTGCAGATCTGGCCGAGGCTTTGTTGAAGTCACGGCAGCAACGAATCCTCATTTAACCGCAGACCATCTTCACCTGGGCCCAAATACCGTGCGATGCGTGTGGTGGGTGGTGCAGACAATGCAAGCTCGTGTTCGAGTGACCTTCCGCCGAAGCTTGTCGCGAACTCATGCATATCCTCACATGGCAATCGCCATCGGACTCAGCTGTGCTGTTGGACTTTCAGCTCAGCCCTCGACTTGCTACCATGCATCTCGCCTTCCGCTTGAGTTGATAAGCTGTGAAAGCTGCTGCTCCCACCCTTTGGGAACTTCTTGCACACCGCTTACCATTCTTCCGCATCGCCATCATGGCGTCTCACGGCTTTGACAAGCGTCAAGCCTTCTTCAAACGTGTAGCGGGCAAATTTGGTGTTAGCAAGAAGTTCCCAGGTACTCCAGCCCTTGAGAGGCTCGTAGACGCAGCCTATTCTCCGCGTGACAACCTGCCTGCTGCTGACCAACATGTCTAGGGGTCTTTGAAGCCAGAGCTGACGATGAGCGCAAACCCACTCCTGAGAACTACACGATGCTCCAGTTCTTTGAGTGGTATGTCCCGGCCGACCACCAGCACTGGCAACGCCTGCTTCGCGCTCTGCCGGAGTTGAAGAAGATTGGTATCGACAACATCTGGATACCTCCTGCTTGTAAAGCCTCGACGCCCGAGGGGAACGGTTACGATATCTACGACCTGTACGACCTAGGAGAGTTCAACGCAAAGGGATCTGTCGGAACAAAATGGGGTACAAAGGAAGAGCTGTTTGAGGTCTGTAAGAAGACGAACGACCTCGGGATCGGGCTATACTTTGATGCTGTCTTAAACCACAAGGCTGGCGCAGACAATTGGGAGACCACCAAAGTTGTCAAGGTCGACCCGAACGGTAGGAAGAGTGGAACAAACACTCGGTGCAACACTGACAAGCACAGACCGCACTCATGATATCTCGGGACCCTACGACATTGATGCCTGGGTAGGTTTCGACTTCGAGGCAAGAGGAGACAAGTACAGCAACCAGAAATACCATTGGTACCATTTCTCCGCGACAGATTACGATCAAAGAACCCAAGAGACTGCCGTCTACAGGATCCTGGGAGAGAACAAGCATTTCGCAACTGACGTGGACAACGAACGAGGCAATTATGGTGGGTACACAAGAGCTCCGGCGAACAATTTCTGCTAACCGGTTCAGACTTCCTCATGTTTGCTGACTGTATGTCATCCTGCTTCATCCTATTGCTGTTGAGATACCTTCATCGTAGCAACGTCAACTAGACGGAAATTTCAGTCCCTGCTTTTGCAAACGCTGACTTCCTGGACCGATAGTGGATTATGCGCATCCCGAAGTGCGGTCCGACGTTAAGAACTGGGGTCCATGGGTGGCGAAGGAGTTGGGGCTTGACGGATTCCGCTTTGACGCCATCAAGGCAAGTCTCTTGTCTCGATGTACCGGTCGTTGCTGACATGTGCAGCACTACTCGGAGGGATTTCTTCTCGAATTTGTCCAAAACCTGGATAAGCAGCTCGGACGAGACACTTTCTGCGTCGGCGAATTCTGGAAAACCTCACGAGACTCACTCACGGCATATCTGGACAAAATGCACCATAAATTCACCTTGTTTGACGCGCCATTGGTCGAGTCCTTTCATCGTGTCTCAATGACCGAACGAGCCGACCTCCGCAGCGTCTGGGACGGCACACTCACGCAAGTCGAACCGTGGAACAGCGTCACGCTCGTCATGAACCATGACACGCAACCCAGTCAGGCGCTTCAGATTGATGTCGCGGATTGGTTCATTCCTCTTGCTCATGCGTTTATCCTTCTGCGGATTGACGGCTACCCGTGTCTCTTCTATGGCAACATTTATGGCATCAAAGGCGGTGTTCCGAACGACTGGAGAGGTCCGTCAGCCGGGGGGAAGATCCCCGACATGGTCTTGGCTCGAAAGCTCTACGCCTATGGAGAACTCAATGACTACATGGACAGACCCAATTTGATTGGATGGGTCAGAAGAGGGACCTGGGATAGGCCGAATGGCTGTGCCGTCGTACTGTCCAATGCAGAAATGGGAGAGATTCGGATGTATGTCGGAACTGAACACAAAGGCGAGGTCTGGACCGACATCATGGGCTGGGAGTCTGGGGAGGTACACATCGGAGATGATGGCTTTGGAATGTTTTCTGTCGGGTCATGCAGTGTCAGTATCTTTGTAAAGAAGGATGCGCCGGGAAGAGAGAAGTTCGGGAAGTTCAACGACCGAATCTATGTGTGAGCTGGTAATCCGGGAGAAGGAGAATGCCAGGAAGCGGCTTGCCAGTGGTTGATGAGCTGAAATGGCACAACTGTCATCGATATCAACCCCTTGCTCTGCAGCCTTGTAGCCTTGTATGACCGCCAAGTGTCGTCATTCTGATCGATTTCTGCTCCGCAACAGTCTGGCTCTCCCTTGCTTTCCACAACTCCCGACGTCCGCTACTCGTACAGTCTAGTCCGTGTGAGGAAACTTGCCACATCGGTGACTCGTGGCGTAGCGGGATAGCAGATGGCGCCGTCTCCCCCAGCTGTCACAGACGGTTCCAAAACTTGGGCACCGTCCCATCTCTTCGACAATTCCAGTCCGGAGACTTGGAATGCAGTCCACTCACACCTAAAAGCAGATGAATTTCGAGCAGCGATAGCCTCAGCCTTTGAATTGCCTCAAGGTGATAGCTTCACATATCATGCCACGGCGAGCGTCAATCTTGCCCAGGCGGAGGCGGCCATCCGTGCCGGAAGAGTAAATGGCTTACATGATTGGTATGTCGAGCCCGCTGAGGCGCATACTAAGGGCCAGGACGTGAAGGCAACCGTTGCAGGTCAACCAGGGCTACGGACGGCGGGTTACCCGCCTGCAAGTGATATCCAAGCATATATTGCGCTATTTGACCCGACAAAAGCTGCTGCGAACAGTTTGAAATCATTGGCCGCGAATGCAAAGAAAGGATCACTCCGAGCTACAGTCGCAGAGTATCTTCAGAGCAAACGCCATCTCGACCCGTCAATAGCTGTCCCAAAGTACAAGCCTTCAGCTACCGCCAAGGTCCACGAAAACCCGTCTCTCGACTTTTGGGCATATTCCTGCATGGCCCTAGAGTACGTGGGCCCCAACGCCCAGACTGCCCTTGTCAAGACCTCGCACCACATCTTGCCAGTGTACATGCACCACTTTGGCTGCGTCGTGCCGTCATGGGAATCCCTGCAGATCATCTCGAAATCCGCCGGCGGTCGCAGCGTGCTGGACATGGGCAGCGGCAACGGATACTGGACGCTGATGCTCCGTCGGCTTGGGGTTCAGACGGTGGCGGTCGACAGTGGACAGTCTCGCTGGCGGACGACCTGGATCGCAGACACGGTCGTCACGGATGGGTTGCAATACCTGCGCAAACACTCCGGGTGTACCGATGTGGTGTTGTTGCTGGTCTACCCTATCGTGGGCGGTGACTTTACCCGGCGGGTCCTCGACGCGTACGCGGGCGATGTGATTTGCGTGGCGGGTACGCAGAATGGGAATGGGTACACCGGGTTCAAGGACATGATGGTCGACGAGTACATGAGCAGGGAGAGGCAGGGATGGCGCAAGGTCGCGCAGGTGCCGCTACCGAGTTTTGCAGGAAAGGACGACGCGCTATTTGTGTTTAGGAAGGAGAAAGTGGGGGAGGGCAATGGGTGAGGATGAAGAGGTATTCCACGGGGAAGGGCAGAGTGAGAGCTGGCTAAGCATTTCCTTTGAGGCCAGTCTCTAGTTTGGCTGGAAGATACTTCACCTGTCTCTGTCTATCTACTGGATGTCATCAGTATCTCGAGACCTACCAGGGCAATGGGTATTCCCTTTCAATTCATCGTCAGCCCAGCACGAGGCCCGCAAACCCCGACGCCTTCGCCATGAAAGAATTTTGGCCACCAAAGAGTATGCGAGGCAAACAAGATCAGACCTACTTGACGATCAGGCTGGCGCTCGGCACCAACTTCAGGTCCTTCAAGCTCTCTCCGAAGAAGTCCTGACCAAACACCTTACGAGGGAAGGTCTGTGTAAAACTCTCAACATCCCTCCCAATCTCCTCTCCTACCGCCGCGGCGACCTCGAACAGCGTCGTCTCGACTGGGAAGGTCTTCATGATGTTGCCGCTTGCCGTTTGCAGTCTCAGACGCGTCTCCTTGTACTCTGAAGCAGGCTTGGACTGTGTCGGAGCCGCAACGGGAACGGATGCTGCTTGGACCGGAAGGGCCTGTCCAGCCCGTTCGGCCTTTTCTCGCTCAGCCTTCAGTCTGCGCTCCTCCTTGTCAGCTGCAATCTTTGCCTGTATCCGCTTCTTGGCTTCGATCTCTCGTTGTTTTTCTTGCTTTTTCTTTTCGGCCTCCTTCAGTTGTTCCTTGATCCTCAGTTGCTCCTTGAGGTCTTCCGTCTCCTTGGTCTTTTTGCGATTGATCTGTTCGTTCCGCTTCTGGTCGATCTTGTCCTGCTCTGACTGGGCGGCCCGTTTCGCTGCTAGCTTCTCTCTGAGATCAGCCAGTTTCGCCGCCTTTTCTTCTTCCGTCAAGGGAGCGATCTCCTCAGTAGACTCTGCAAAGTCGGTATGGCCGGATTTCGATGCGTGGAATTCTGCTTGGGCGGTCCCTCTGAACTTCTTCCCACACTCGTTGCAGACCAGACTCTTCGCTTGTTCGGCCTCTTCCACGGCTTTGACCTGGGCTGCCGACTCCTTGTCGGCCTTGATTTCTTCGATTGATTTCGATGAGTTGGCGTCTAACCAGTCAATCGCGTCGGCTACTGCAGAATGTTAGAATGCGAGAAGTGGAGAGGCAGGCGGTTGTCTTACGATTTCCGCTGCTCTTCAGCGCCATCTCGCTCCGCTCTTTGTCGAAGCCCATCATGAGCAGCTGATCAAGATCTGTAGTTGCCATCGTAGCTTTCACCGCTTAGGCGTGCGGTATCAGTATCGGAATTCGCAATTGGAGTATGAGCAGTATGGGTAGATTGAGGGACAACCCGCAAGAGCTGGGGAGATGGATTCAGCAAGGGTATATCTGGTACGTGGCGAGAGCGTTGACGAAACCAGTCAGAGGCGTTGCGGTGATATTCGAGTGGCTGTTCTCTGAGGCTTTTCGAGGCAGCAATAACGTGGACAAACAGGCTGCGGGGAGTGCGTGATGCGTTGCGGGACAGATGTTCGGATGGCCTCGTACTGTAGCGGCCGCAGGGCTCAATTAGCGTCATCGTTTCGCCAAGCGGGCTGCCCCTGCGTGGGAAGTGACGGCCCCCTTAACCGCCGAGTGAGTTAACTGTGTGCCGCAACTCGTACTGCCAGCCTTTTAAGGTCACCAGCCACTTGCCGTTGCTGTCACTGCGCACCACTCGCTCGTCATACCCTTTCCCAGATTCAAATCACCTTGCTGAACAACCCGTTTACATTTCTATCATCTTGAACATCAAGTAACGGCCCTTTGCTGTACGAGTATTTCAGACTACCTATTCCCCCTGTCACGTTCCTATCGGGTCGATCGCCCTGACTTGCGCACCCTCTTACAATCGACACTTCAACATGTCTGTCGACCTTCAGCCAGCTGAACTGGGCTTTCGACGTCAGTATCGCTACGATCGCTACCATGGCCAACACTGACAGTTGAGCAGGCCCCTTCAACCACGAGGTCACTGAAACCCTCAAGCTCACCAATAGCAACAGTCAACCTGTCGCTTTCAAAGTACGATTCGATCTCCCTTGGCAACTCGCATGCTAATCATTGCAAATAGGTCAAGACCACAGCGCCCAAGCAGTGAGCCTTGCGCATACCCTCGTAGTCGACCACCATCTTTCTAACGCCGACAGATACTGCGTGCGCCCTAACTCGGGCATGATCCAGCCAAATGAATCCGTCGAGGTTCAAGGTGCGACCCAGGCAAATCAAAATGCCCCCGCTTCACGACTAACAAACCCAGTACTCCTACAAGCAATGAAAGAAGAGCCGCCTTTGGACGCCAAATGCCGGGATAAATTCCTTGTTCAATCTGTCCTCACTTCGCCCGACCAAGACCCCAACGTGACAACGCTCTGGCAAACCGTGGAAAAGACGGCCAAGAATACCATTCAAGAGCGCAAGATTCGCGTCAATTTCCTCCCTGCTGCTGCGGCGACCCCTAACGGACTGTCATCATCTCACGAGGAGCAGCCGCCTGCATACTCCTCACCATCCCCTCAGTTCGATACGCCTGCCCGACAGCCCTCGAACGCTGCTTCTACCGCCGAGACCGCAAAGTCGTCCTTGGCCAACGCCGCCGAAACCACTGGTGTGACCAACATTCCCTCTGTCGTTGCCAGCGCCGTACCGACATCAGGCGACGAAATGAAGGAGCAACTAGCAGCCGCAAAAGCTCAGATCCAGAAATTGACAAACCAGCTCCAAGATCCTCAGGTCCGGCAGAGAAAAGTGCAAGAGGCGAACGAGAAGGTGCAAACAGTTGTTCAGCAAAGCCAGGAATCAGGCGTCCCACTTCAGATCGTTGCTGGATTGTGTCTGCTCAGCTTCCTGATCGCTTACCTCTTCTTCTAGGAGAAATCATCTTGCTTGGATATTGAGTTCAGCTTTGACGCGAAAGGATCCATCAGGTATGGTTGCTCCCAGTGCAGCTCCGAGTCGCCATGATAGGATGTGGAGTCGCAGTGGACTTCACTAGACTGGCCGAGCGGAACTTCTTTCGTTGTGTGGTGCTTGTCCGCCAATGCCAGTGTCACCAGGTGCTGAGAAGCGAGACGTGGACCAAAGTGACGACTAATGGCGATAGGGAATAATGGAGGCATGTGGTGCTGTCTGGTTCCTGAGCTTTCTCACGTACACCTAGAACATGCAAGATCAAAATCGAGTCAGATCTCAAAATGAGTACACTCTGCAAAACGTCCGCCTGCTGGCTTGAAGGGTCAATGACCAGAGCATGGAAAGCGGTTGTGGAGGTTTTGACGTTGCTTCGTCTTCACTCTGCTCTCAGCCACACGATGTTTTCAGCTCAGGCTCTATTCGTTACAGGAAAATATGGGCGTTAGATATTCTGGCCCACATGTCCAATTATCTACTCCTTCGAGTCACCTTGCTAGTCCCCTTCCATTTCCCTCCGGTTCTCCTTCGGGAAGAGTGTCTGTCGCCTTCGCCACAACCCAGCGGAGTCTCCACGAGCACCAGGCCCATCGGTTTAAGAGTATGCTGAACGGCCAGTCCGCCTGGGTTTTCAACATTGACAGGGTAGGTGGAGATGTATAGAAGTGAATGACTGTTGAAGTAGAAGGAGGTCTGGACACGTGACAATTGTGCATTGCTAAAATCCAGGGCCCGGGTAAAGTTCGGCTATCTTTATGCCTGCTCGAGAGGCCTGGGCCTGAAACCCAACGAGGCCGAGTGACCACGTTCGAGAGGAAGGCTGCTGGCACTCCAACCTCGAAGTTCACTGACACTGCGCACATCTCATTCCCTCTCTTTCTTTTCAACGGTGCTTGCCTATATCGCTCCACCATGTCTACGGACATGGAAGTCGACCCAGCCCCTCCTGCGTCTGCAGACCCCATGGATGGCACTTCGTCTCCCACAGACACCAAGAAACCGGCCAACGCCGGCACCGAGGCGCGCACCATTCAAAATGCGGTCGCGGTGAGAAGTATCGAAGGGTGGATTGTGATCGCGACGAACATCCACGAAGAAGCGACGGAGGAGGATATTCACGATTTATTCGCCGAGTACGGCGACATCAAGAACTTGCATCTGAATCTGGACCGGAGGACGGGCTACGTCAAGGTACGGAGCGATCACCAGAAGTATCTGTGCAACACGACCGAAGGATTGACCACGTCTAGGGCTACGTCCTGATTGAGTATCCTACCCAAGTCGAGGCCCAGGCTGCCATCAAAGCCCTGAACGGCGCGAAACTGCTCGATCAAACCATCTCGGTGGACTACGCTTTCGTTCGGCCACCACCCAAGGATAAGGGTGGCCGTGGCGGCGGCATGGCGATCAAGGGACGCGGCGCAGGAGGAAGGGGTGGAAGAAGTCGAAGCCGAAGCAAGAGTAAGAGCAGGAGCCGTAGCCGGAGCCGGGACAGAGACAGGAGGAGAGATCGCGACGAAGACAAGATGGAGAGGGATGGATGAGATGGACGAGGAGTCTTGCCCCTGTCTTGTTATTCTGCTATTCCAAAAGTCGTGACGGCTTGTCACTGTTTATTCGTGGCGAAGCGATCTTTGACGGGAGACACGGGCAATGGTACTCCGGTTCGGGTGGGCCTATGTCTGCAGCTTTGAGCTCTTTTGTGGCTTCAGAATTCAGAACCTCGTGGAAAACGACCTCGACGCAGCCTGACCGCTTTTGCAGGATAACATTTCGCGCGCCGACGCACTGTCGGCACTTAGCAAGAAAGGTACCAGGTTTGTCAGCTCCTTCGAAGTTCTAGGCTACGGTTCGGCTGACATTGTGGTTTCAGGCTAATCAGGCCTCGGATGCTGGTTAACGGTTGCACATTCCGTAACTCCCTACAGCCTCGAGAAGAGGTCACGCGGAACCAAGACACTGAAAGTGAAAACGATTTTTATCTGAGATCCGGGAGACCTCGCTTCGAGCAGCTGGCTTCTCCGAAATGCAGCACTATGGTACAAGACAAACGACAGGATTTTGGAAGACCAACCTGGATTCTTCTGTCCCATCCTTCGTCCGCACAGAGCCCAACCGGTGGTACCGACGTGCGCAGTCATGCGTACAGACCTAGCATGATAATGCTTGCCAAGGGCGTTCCCCACTCCCACTCCATCATCTCTTGTCCTCGCCGAGTTCGGTCCTTTGGGATCAAATCAAGTCTTCGACTGGTAGCTCTTCCTTCTTCGACGGCTCAATCATTTCAACGATCGTCAAATCGAAAATGTCATGCAAATTCCTGGCTTTGAAAGGACAATTGGGTCTCCCACAAGCCGAAATTCTCGAGACGTTCGGACAGTGGTGCCCCAAGTAGCAATCGTGTTGACGACAACGGGATCCCTGGTTGCAGGGGCTGAGGCGAGCCGTGTTCCTCAATGCCAAATACACACCGTCCGATATTTCCTCGTGGTCGTAGGTGCAATTGATATTGCTGCATTGTCCCCGCATATGGTGTTCATTGCACAAGTGTCGGTTATTCGTTCGTAGTTTGAAAGCTTCCTCGTCGGCTGGAGCTGGTCTGGGCAGTTTGAGATCAATTCGCTGGTTCAGTGTGTTCAGCGCAACGGGGGCTAACACGGGGCGTGCCTGAGGGTTTGGCTCAGGCTTTGTCACGTCCTGTCGTGTAAAAGAGTTGGCAAAGTCAGTCGACTTGGACATAGCCAATGATGACATCGACGTAGTTGCTGGTCTCGGTGATGCTGACGAACCTTGCGTAGACATCATATCATCATATGACCCTTTGAACTGTCTCGGTAGACGTCTACCGGACTGCTGACCTCCATTGAAACGGTCTTGCCTTCCGCCACCGCCACCGCCACTGCCACCGCCCCCGCCGCCGCCAGCCCCTTCTCTCGGCTGTCGCCGAGGGAAGTTGTTGTTGTTCTTCCTCGAGTATGTCTGTGGCTCGTTAAACTCGTGCGACGCTGGTTGAGCCATGGGCTCCTCCATTGTCCATGGAACCGGGTTGGGTGCAGGGGCATAATCATTGACTGTAGCACTCTCCCAGCTTTGCTCCGCTGACTTTTTGGATTGGCTTGAAGAATGTGAAGAGGTATTAAGCTTGACAACTGCGGCAGAACTCACGTCTTCCACTTTATCAACGTTGCCATTGGCATCGCCGTACTCTTTGATAGCATCTTCTGAAACTGGTGCCTGGGTTTGCACCGTAGCCGGCGCAGAAGAAGTCTGTGCGACGAAAGCAGGAGAAGCATGACGAGTAGTTAGAGCTTCTTCTGGAGCCTGGACCATCGTACTGGGCGGACCAGGGTCGAAAGTTGATGGAGCTGCTTGTCCGATTGGTGAACTAGATGAGCCTGGCGCTGGTGATTGTGCGTAGGGAGACGCCGGTCGACCAGATGTGGCTGGAGGTGTGCCGTTCACACGCGGGGTTGCACCATAAACATCAACTCGGGCCACGGGACCTCGAGGACCAGCTGGAGGCGTTGCGATGGACTCAGGGACTGTGGCGGTCAGGGAAGCTCGAGGAGCAGCCCGAGCATTTCCATCGAAGGGAGACACAGAGGGAACTTGGGCAAATGCAGAACGTGAGACGGCTGCTGGCATTCCATTGACCTTCGGCACAGTGTCATTGAAGGAGATTGTCTGTCGGCGTACACTTTCCAAGCAAGAGAAGTCGACCGTATCAAAGGGAAGGATGTATTTATCGGGCAATCCTAGAGACGGTTTGATCAAAGAAGTCTTCAACCTCGTGAACTCGTCGTCAGCGTAAGTGGACAGGACGTTATAGTAGTCGGCTTCGCGTCCGAGTGCAAGGAAAAGATGGCGGCAGTGACAATTTTCCAGATACAGCTCGTAGAAATCTACCCTCTAGTCAGTGGGATCACATGGATATCTAGGACAATACTCACGCTTCATCTTTGCATCAACAGCGCCTTGACCTGAGCCACAGTCTGAAATCGTAATGCCTGGCTCAAGTTTGCTTGCATCTTGGATGAAAGTCCACAGCTGGTCTGGTTCCGGCAACAAATTGGCAGTTGAGAGGTCATGCGCGAGTCTTCCAACATCGACAAAGATGTGCACTATTGCTGAAAGGTTGTCGGACAGGTCATTCTTGTGTTGCGCTCGAGCGCACGTTTTGGCCTCCGCAATCAGTGTCTCAACTGCTCCTCTTACGCCTCGTGGGCCAGCAAGAATGAGACCCGGCTTGAAAAATGTCTGGTTTCCATCAACGAGGACGAGGACGTGCTGAACGCTTGCCTGGACCGATGGTCAGTGCACGACTTCGCAACCGTGAATTCGGACCAACGTACGATGCGACCTTCAGCGTCCGCTGCTCTCTTGTGCCAATGGCGTCTCGACTCGGTCTGGTCTTGCAAATCGTACTTGAGATCTTCACACTCGACTTCTTTCTCGGAGAGGAGCTTCAAGAGGTTCTGCTAAGGTCAGCCTGCCGTCCGTCATCTCGGAGAGGAGAGAATGGGAAACCTCAAAAAGAGCTGTCATTTCGACAGCTTTGCTCTTGTACTCCCTCTCCATAGTCTTGAGAGCCGCGGAAGGTTGCACAACGTTGTCGGCCATGGTGGCAACACGGTGTGAGAGGACCTTGATAGGAGCAATGATGGCAGGGAAGATGCACCTTCAACACTGACGTCCCACGACAGGAGACTCTGCACGACGACACGCTTGAAGTGCAGAAGAAATAGGTGTCTGAAGGTGAAGGAAAGGAGTGCAAATATATTTCGCAGTCCTTGACTTCGGAAGACGAAGGCCGCACGTCTTCGAGCCACCCCTACCACTCCATCGTCCCAATGTGTGCGCAAAACAGTCCAGCGGCCCTGGTTTTGTGCTCTGTGATATCAGCGATGGACGCGACCAGCCCAAGTTGTAAATATGGGGTAGGCTAGCAAACAATCGGATTAGTTTGGTTATGTCGCAGTTGGGCTTGGGCTTCCGGGATCTCCGCCTGTAAGCTTCCCTCAACCTCGACAAACCCCAATTAGTCTGGTGCTCAGTAGGTACCTACCCAGGACTGTGAATCGAACTGCGTTGGCGGCCGGGGATGCTGGCTAGAACCCGACTCTCTCTGCTATTTCACTGGAACTATACCTCAGCTTTGTGGAAAGACGACATAGATTCCATCCTTAGGCTTCGTTGCTGAGTGCGCGGGCATTTTGCCCTGAGGTTCGCATGGAATACCAAGCATGAACAGAACATGCAATGGCGAAGACAAGCTCAACGTGGAACACAGGATGATATCCGGATCTACACAACATGCGATGACCTATCCCGAATATACCAGAACGCCTGAAAGACCGGCAATGCCTGGCTGCTGCAGTCTCGAAAAAACAATGTCCACGAGCGTTTTCCTGTCCATGCTTTGTACTTCAACATTAAACGTGGGAAGAATCCGTCAGGAGAGACGACATTATACAGTACTTCAAGCTATCCCAGCTTTACTCCCATCGTCACTTCAACCGGGCCAACTACGAGCTCCTCCTCCACGTCTTCATCGACGACCATTGCCGCCACAACTTCATCGAGTATGATAGCCGCCATTGCCTCCGGCGGACTGACTTTTACGAGCAGCTCAGTCACTCAGCTCGCTGACGTGAAAACCTCGAGCTCAGCTCTCTCGGCTCCAGCAACTAGCACACCAGCAGGCACAGCAATTCCTGCTGCCGGGACGGACGGATTTTGGATTACCACAAGCTCCCCACTAGGAATCTGGAGGCGATCTCTTCAATACGTGGCGTTCTCGGCCGGACTCATGTTCTTGTGGATGTTGGCGAGTCGGCAGCTCAATTCTTCATTGATCCTGATGGTCTCTTGCGTTCTGACTTGGCCTATGTTCCTGCCGACTTCAGCCAGTCATATCAAGCTCTGTCGTTCACTTCCACTATTCCAGCCAACTCCGCGAGATGGATAATCGACCTCAATGGTATTTTGTCGCTGCAAATGTACAGTGGCGGCTTTTGCACAAATCAACAAGGGCAAATCTTCATCACTTTCGGTAGTTCCCCACCATTTAGTTGCCTAAGCATCACTTTGAATGTGGTATTCATTGCATCTGGTGATTGGAATGTCATTGCCCATTAGCTTGAGTGCTGACTCTCCTGCAGATCCCAAAACCATACGCATGAACATACTACCCTCGACAACCTCGACATCTAGCTCTAGATCGTCATCAAGTCCCGGCCGCGAAACAACTGCAGACACGTCGATCTCTCGGGCCGGGACGCTAAGGAGCGCCAATGCGCCGATATCTGGTGGCGACAGGGTATCAATCATGACCACTTCGAGGCCTTCAAATCCCTCCACTGTCCCGGCTACCTCCGTGCCTGCTTTACCGTCCACCAGCTCAACGACTATCAGGAGAACGTCCACTGCAAGCTTCGACGCACCTCTAAATTCCACTCTGACCCAACCACCAATTGGAGAAAGTACCCGATTAATGCCCTCGTCGTCTGCGACCTTCTCCCCAGCCACGACTTCTAAGGCAACCTCCACGCGGTCCACCACCAATTCTCTGATCTTGTCTCCAACCCAACCGCCATCGGGCCCTAGTGCCCAGCTATCATCAGACGACCCATCTGTTGTATCCGCGTCATCCATCTCCCACGGCATTGCTTCTATCGGAGGCAACATGACGAACAGTCCAATAGCTACCAGTGAAACCTTGGCCCCATCCTCGGGCACCAGTGCAACGACAACAATCCTATCTCTGCCCTCCACGACACCGAGCAACAATTCCAGATTGAGTTCAAGGAGCAGTGCCCCATTCGCACTCCACACAACGTCGACCACACCCTTCGGGCCTCTGTCCACGTCAGCAACTTCAACCACCGGTAGTGGTATGTATGCCGGCCTAGCTAGCACAAACGAGACTCCGGCAACAACCAGCAGTCCCTCTAGGTCTCAACCTATGCAGGCGGACTCAACCAGCCTAGGGCCTTTCAGACTCCCCAATGTTGGAGCAGCGGGCTCTGTTACGCGGGCAACCACAAACCAACCGGCCATGGATCTCGGAATCACGTCGAGGACGCCTTCCATGGTGGTGCCTGTCGACAGTCCTCCTGCGTCACATACAAGCCGCTCAGCGAGTTGCACTGGGGCATTCACCAAAGCAAGCCTTCAGCTCCCGTCAGCAGTATCACAAGGGCCTACCACTACCGCTGGAACTCCACCCGTTATGGTTGCTGATCCTACATTCTTCGCCACCAACCCGTCTCCGCTCGCACCGCTGTCGACGAGTGAGCCACCAGCAAATATTGCCTATGCCTCGCCAGAACTCTCAGGAGCGGCTACCTCAAGTATAGGCATTGCTGGATCGCCGAGAGCTTTCCGAGGCGCTAGATGGGCCGACAAATCCGTCGAAGCCTCCTTTATCAGCAACAACATCTGACACGATCGTTGAAGGCAAGAAGATTCGCCGTGGATTGGCGTATAGAGGTCGACACTTTTATTGTGCTCGGCGCCTTGACAATTGAGTGGAGATTGACGATTGAGTGCATAACGAAAGGAGGTGGAAGGTCGAGCATTGTAAGATTATTGGTTCCGAATGTATTCTTATTTGAAACCCGACTTCTCACCAAAGACGAGCGACCATGGCCTGCTATCGCTGTAGCCATTTCGACACTCTAGAAGACGGGGGCGCATGCAAACCTGCAACCGGGAAAAGGTTGTTCTGCGCCGACTCCATGGACATTGCCGGTTTCACACCTTTAGCTTCCGGTGTGCTGATAGATCTTAAGAGGTATAGGAGAGCACCGCTTGTGTCGACCGATAGGACTATGTTTTGTGATAGTCTTGCGAGTCGCTTTCGGACTCGAAGTGGCTCCCACGTTCGCCGGATAAATAGCGTCGCACCAGGATCCCCCGTAGCCTTGCAGGAGCTCCCAGCTGTTGTTGCCGAAAGTGGTTGGGAGGTGGCTCCCACGTGAGCATATGATTGGCCTTCCGGAGGATCGGTTCAAGCTGCGGTATTTTTTTTGGTTGCCGTCCGATTCATTTTCGCAGATCTTCAATCCCAGAAACACATCGTGTCCCTTTATTCTCAGAAAAAACATTCAGGGCATCGTCGTCTGATCATCCATCTCTTTCGGTTCTGCATCGCGTCCGTCTAGATTTCATTTAGTTCTAGATTCTTCCTCTCCGCTCATTCACAATGGCTGCCGCGTCGCAACAGGTCGGTGCAGCTCTGCCCGGAACTGCTCCTGCGCCCAAAGCTCTTTCAGGCATTGACCTCTACAGCAGATTCGTAAGTCGGTCTACCAATGTTTCAATGGCAAACACTCACTCTTCCAAGGCCTTCGCTGGCGCGGTCTGCTGCTCAGTCACTCACGGTGGCCTCACCCCCGTTGACGTGTAAGTCACGAGCTCCTCAACGCGCCGGAGGGACGCTGACACTCCACTCCACTCAGCGTCAAGACAAGAATTCAACTTGACCCAGTCACATACAACCGCGGATTGATCGGGGGATTCCGACAAGTGATCGCAAACGAAGGCGCTGGCGCTCTCTTGACAGGTGTTGGCCCGACCTTTGCAGGTTACTTCCTTCAAGGCGCCTTCAAGTTCGGAGGATACGAATTCTTCAAGCAGCAATCGATCAATCTCCTCGGCTACGAGACCGCCTCAAACAACAGAACCGCCGTCTACCTGGCATCATCTGCCCTTGCCGAATTCTTCGCCGATATTGCTCTCTGCCCCCTGGAAGCCACCCGCATCCGATTGGTCTCTGAGCCGACCTTTGCTTCTGGTCTGGTTGGTGGCTTCAGCAAGATCTTGAAGAATGAAGGAGTTGGCGCCTTCTATAGCGGCTTCGGTCCTATCTTGTTCAAGCAGGTCCCCTACACCATGGCCAAGTTCGTCGTCTACGAGAAAGTTGCTGAGGCGGTCTGGCAAACGATGGACAAGAACACTGCGTCGGACGGCACCAAAACGGTTGTCAACCTGGGCTCTGGTCTGATCGCCGGTTTCGCTGCCGCCCTCGTCTCCCAGCCCGCCGACACCATGCTTTCCAAGATCAACAAGACCAAGGGTCTTCCAGGCGAAAGCACCACGAGCAGGCTTTTCAAGATCGGCAGGGAACTTGGTATCCGTGGCAGCTATGCTGGTATCGGTGCTCGTCTCTTCATGGTTGGTACTTTGACCGCTGGTCAATTCGCCATCTATGGTGACATCAAGGTGAGCATACACACCCGAGCAGACGAACCATCAATACTAACTGCCAGCAGCGTGTTATCGGCGCCGTCGGCGGTGTCGAGATCTCGAAATAGGCACAAAACGGTGAATAGGTTCGCATGACTTCTGTCCAGGTATGATTCCAAGGCATGTTCACGTCTTTTCACATGGGTGGATTTAGCATGGCAGGCTTAGACTTTTCGGAATAGATCATGCTGGCTGCAAAGGATCCAGACGACATTCTGCAGAGCTTCTGCACAGGCACCGGATGTGATAGACATTTCTTTCTGCTTGCGTGTCTTGAGCTAAGGTTTACTCAAGAATAAAAGCAAGAGCTTTAGAATAGACAGGGGATATGTACCAACAAATAATGGCACAGTGTGACTTGGGTTTGAGCCTTTGCCGATCGTTCTTTTCTAATCATGTCCTCAAGTACTCCGGCCAATGCCCTAGCAGCTCCTGCTTTCTGCAGTGTTACCCCAACCCATCCTATCTTTACTGGAGGGAGCCTGAGGCCTAGTCGATATCCTCTGATAGATGAGTCCGATAGCTATATTCTGCGAGCTACTGTACCTTCAAAGTCTATGTTCCTGAGCATGACATGCAGATATCTCAACAGCGTTTCTCTCGAAAGACCCTTCACCAATAGAGCCGGCAGCATCAGGTAGCATTTTATGGGTGGAGACAAAGTCATTACGGTACGAGCTGGCTCGATATACCTAGGCATGAAGCTAGCTTGGAAACGCCCTTTGCAGCCAACTAGAACGAATGTTTGCCAGGTGAAAGCCGCGGTCGATCTGCCTAACGACTAACCGTTTTTGGTCTAACCGAAGCAATAACAGTTCTCCGAAACCACTCCTTGACTCGCCGCCAAAAATTCTGAACGATCTCATCTGTACACGTTCGACAGTCATGGCCGCTTCACCCCCTCTCGCTCTCCCTTGACCTGCCAGCACTCGCGATACATCGATTCAGCATGTCCACCGTCATTGAGACGCAATCCGCTCGTAGGACACAACGGACACAAAAGGCCGTAACGGCCGGCAAAGAGGGCAATGGTACAAGCAAAGAGCGGGAGCAAAGCCTGCAAGACAAGTTCTTCTGGACATACACGGAGGAGCCTCATCGAACACGCCGACAAGCCATCATCAAGGCGCACAAGGAGGTGCTCCAGCTATGTGGCCCCGAACCGCTCACAAAGTACGTAGTGGCGTTCGTCGTCTCGCTACAGATTACGTGTGCATATCTCCTCAGAAGTACTCCGTTCTTCTCATGGCCGTTTTTCCTTACAGCATATGTGATCGGGGCGACAGCAAACCAGAACCTCTTCCTTGCAATTCATGAGATCAGCCACAACCTAGCATTTCGGACAGGCATCTACAACCGGCTCTTCGCCATATTTGCAAATCTCCCCATTGGGATCCCATACTCAGCAGGCTTCCGACAGTATCACTTGACTCATCACAAGTCTCTAGGTGTGGATGGTGTCGATACAGATCTTCCTACGGCATTGGAAGCGATCCTCCTCGACTCGGTCGCAGGAAAGGCATTCTTCTGCACATTTCAACTCATATTCTACGCGATCCGACCGATGATGGTTTACAAGATACCATTTGGACCGATCCACTATTCAAACATTGCCGCTCAGATCATCTTTGACCTTGTCGTTCTCCGGTGGCTCGGCTGGAAAGCTTTGACCTATCTTCTGCTCAGCTCTTTACTGGCCGGATCGCTTCATCCATGTGCCGCTCATTTCATCTCAGAGCATTATGTTCTGGCAAAGTCGACCCTCGAGACAGGAAAGATGCTGAAGGATGTGCCCGTACCGGAGACATTTTCATACTATGGCCCATTGAATGTCCTTACCTACAACGTGGGATATCACAACGAGCATCACGATTTCCCAGCGATCCCGTGGACTCGCCTGCCCCAGGTCTTTGAGATCGCACGCGAGTTCTACGAGCCGCTGCCATGTCACCAAAGCTGGCCTTTGGTGCTGTGGCATTTCATTACGGACAAAGAAGTTGGCATGTGGTGTCGGGTCAAAAGAGCCGAAGGCGGGAGGATTGTGAGAGGGTGGCTAGAAGATGAAGTGCAAAGTTGATCACGAAGACATGATGATAGAGATGCACATTGATGAAAATAGAATTGTACAAAATGCTGTACTGAATGCGAGCCGACTGATTGCGTGGCGATGCCGAGTTCGTGACTGCCAAGTCACAGACTCGAGTCAAGATTGAGCGAGTATTCGGCAATCTCGTCTCCCTCTTTGATTGTGCTTTTATTTCTGATCTGCGGCTCATTCCTTCTCACTTTGCTCACTTTCCGCAACATGTCATCATCTCGAACAAGCTCCCTGTCATGTCGTGGCATGCGCGGTCGTGGCAGAGGAGCGAAGTGCCGTGGTGGGTGGCGAAAATATGGTCTTGGACGCAATCAGCCGTATCAGCATTCAATCACTTTGCGAACGCCGTCTGTGACACCCCCTCATATCAGCTCTGTGCGGTATGCTACAATCACCCCTTCCACCAGCTTCGTGCAGGACGACCAGAGCGGCTTCCAACCACGAGACGACGACTTCCTGGAGCAAGTGGTTATGGCTGTCGATATAAAAGAGGGAGGAAAAGTCGGCTGTGCATGCTTCATTGCAGGAGAAGAGCGGTTGTTGTGTATGGAAGAAGTCATTGGTGGCGGAAGTGAGATTGTCGAGAGACGTGAGTACACAATCTTACCGCAGTCGGACCATTGTTCACCTTTCTCCAGTGAAACTTGATCTTCAGCCGACCACAGTCATCCTTTCTCCTCGGTCAGGTGCTACCGCCGACAATGCCAATGATCGGCTTGGCCGCAACACGTCGCTTGTTGATGGTGGTGAGCATATGGTTCCATTATGGATCTCCATTTACTCATGACAAACAGATGAAGGCCAGCCTCCTCTGCCTTACCAGATTGAGATGCGACCTACACCCGAATTCCACTACGATGCTGCTCTCACCAAATTGGCCGGCCTCCGTGCGTTCGCCGAGGACAGTACCGCTGAGCTTCTCATTCCAGGCGAGTCGATGCTATACGAGGAGGACTTGCAGCCTGAGGAGCTTGGTCTGACGAAGGGAAGAGGCAAGCTGATCCAAATTTCGGCATGGCTAGACGTGGAAAACAAGATCAGCATCGGCTGTGCCGGTGCAATCATATCCCACTTGCAACGAAGACAAGCCACAGTTTATCTGCCCAACGGTCGTGACGCCAACCAGTCATTTCGTGTTGCCAGGCTCGAGATGTTCAGTCTAAATGCAACCATGCTTATCAACACAGATACTCTGGTCTCACTGCAGGTCTTCCAACCAGAATCACAGCCCAACGGGTTCAATCTAGGACCAGGTACTTCGGGAGCAAAGGGATCTCATTCGATCTATGACTTGTTCCTTCAACATGCGAAAAGCCCACAAGGGAGAGCTCAGTTGCGAAAGGCGTTCTTGAGACCCTCGCTGGAAGTCGACTATATCAACTCTCGCCTCGACTTCATCTCAGTATTCGTCCGCCCGGAAAATCAGTCCGTGCGAGACAAGCTCAGCAAGAGCCTTGGTCGGATCAAGAACATGCGGAATACAATCACCCTCCTCCACAAGGGCATCGACAGTGGCAAGGCAAAGCAAAGTGCATTCAAAAGTGGTGTCTAGGAATCACTGCTAGGGTTTTGCTATCATGCCATCGACATTGCCGAAACCCTAGGCGAGGCGCTCCGAGCGGAGCGCCTTCCACTGTGCGTCAGCGCTGCTAACGTCCTCGATCGGAACAGCTTGAAGAGGATCGGACGGACGGTGGACGATGTAGTGGATCGTGAATCGTCCATGGACCAGCACCGCACCGTGGTCAAACGAGGCATAAATCAAGAACTCGATAAACTCAAGGCGTTGTACGACAGCATGGAAGATTTATTGGTTGACAAGGCCCGTGAAATCCAGATGCAAATTCCGCTCGAACTGAGCTTGGAGATCAATGTCACCTACATTCCGCACATGGGCTTCCATATTACGATTCCAAGAGACAGCGCCACTGGTCAGGCCGTCTTCAGCGGGCAAGATCTAGGGTGGCAGCTGATTTTCACCACCTCATCTCAAGCCTACTTCAAGGACGAAACAATGAACGGCCTGGATAATGAGCTGGGAGACTTGTACTCCGCGATTTGTGAGATGGAGGTGGAGATTGCCTACGATCTGGCGCAGAGTATTCTTCAAGACGAAGATCTTCTCATCGCTGCGTCTGACTTGTGCGGTGAGTTGGACTGCTCATTGGCATTTTCTCACGTCGCGTACCACTGCAAGTTGACTCGGCCAAAGATCACAAAGGAGAATGTGATCATCATCGAAGGAGGGAGACACTTGCTGCAAGAGATGGCGGTACCCTCCTTTGTCGCCAACGACACTTATCTTGTCGGCGGCAATGGATCGGATGGCACAGATGGACCTAACATGCTATTGTTGACTGGGCCCAACTACTCGGGCAAGTCTGTCTACCAGAAGCAGGTCGCTTTGGCAGTCTACATGGCTCAAATAGGATCTTTCCTGCCAGCCGAAGCCGCAACCATCGGCATCACCGACAAAATCCTAACTCGCATTACAACCCGGGAAACTGTGTCGAAGGTCCACTCTGCTTTCATGATCGATATGCAGCAGATTGCCATGGCCTTGAACTCGTGCACAAGAAGAAGTCTGGTGGTGGTTGACGAGTTTGGCAAGGGAACTGACACATGTGACGGCGCCGGACTTGCAACAGGAGTATTTCAACATTTGCTATCGTTGGGAACCAATGCCCCAAAGACACTGGTGGCCACCCATTTCCACGAGATTTTCGACTTGGGTGTTTTCGAGAACGCCACGAACCTGTCCTTGGCGCATATGGAGGTGCAAGTCGAGCCGCAACATGAACAAACTGCCGGAAAGCACCACAGCGAGATAACATATTTGTACAACCTTCGTCCCGGCAGAAGTAACTTGTCCTACGGGATACAATGTGCGGCTATGAATGGCGTCCCCGTAGAAGTCGTGGAGCGAGCTGTTGAATTGGCTCGATTGGCCCAGCAAGGTGAGGATTTGGTCGCAATCTGTTCGGCCCTGACAGAAGATGCGAAGGAGGAGTTGGAGCACGCGCAAAACTCTGCTCAGATATTCGTGGACCAAGATTTTGATCGAGACTGGACCAAGGATGAGTTGGTGGCTACGTTGGACGCCATGCTTGAGGTCGTGACAGCTACGGAGATCAACTTGTCGGATTGATCTCAGCTGCTATGGGAGGTTGATTTCATCCCCTTTTCTTTGCCCCAATTTCTGCACTTCGAAACGAAATCTGGCGCGACAAACAGGATGACGATTGATCCGAGCCAGTTCCAGAAGATATCCGAAAAATTCATTCTCACGCTTCCACTCATGCCTGTCCCTCGCATTAGATGGCCCAAGAACAGGGTGCTAATCATGAAATCGCCGGCACTGAGTCGGCGGAGGGCAATCTTGGCGACCTCTTCGGGGTCTTGCGGTTTATCGTCCTTCTCGAGTTGGAGGGTCAACGAGGGTTTGATTTTGTTCTCGTTTTCTAGGCCAGGCGAGATAATGCCCACGGGAAAGAGGATGTGCACTTTCATATCGGCATCGGGGACAGGTCCAGATGAAGGATTCTGTCGTGAGCCGTTGTAGACTTCGACCTCTTGATTCAGTGCGTCTGCCAGTGCTCGCATAGCGGCTTTGCACGGCGAGTACGGCGAGTAACCGGCCACGGGGAAAAAAGCGAGCACGGAGCAAGTGAAGACGATATGTCTCGTCGTTCTGGGTCGAGAGGTCTTCTGCTCAGGGCTTGACGGTGTTTTCCACATATTGATGGCCGCGTGCGCCATCCATGCGCAGCTCCAGTAGACGGTATCCATCTGATCCTTGAGTTGCTCGACCGGCGCATCCGCAAAGAAGGATGGGTAACAGTGTCCTGCGCAGCAGAATATCAGGTCCGGCGCCTCTCTGTTGTTCCATGCTTTCACCTCTTGTAGAATCTCCGGGGCGGACTCGGCACGGCGGAGGTCGTAAGATAGATGTGAAAAGCGCTGGTGCGGGTGTTTTGCGCGCGCTTGAAGTGTCTTGATCGCACTTTCCAGCTTCGGTATGTCCCGCGCGACGATGACCACGTTTGCACCTCGGCACGATAGTTCTTGCGCGAGTGCGAGTCCGAGACCTTGTGAGCCTCCGGTCACGACCGCGGTGAGCCCTTCCACGGGGAACTTATTGCGCGAGGAGAAGAGCATGTTGTAGACAACTGGGAGGGAGATGACAAGCACTGTGGCAGCGAGGAAGTATTCTGAAGACCAAGGCATGTCCAGAAGCGCGAGATAAATTGTCAGATCTCTGCTTGGTGTTGATATTGTATTCCCCTATCTCGTCCTCCAATCGCATCTGCAGGTGTTCGGTGGCCTAAACATGACGTGCCAGGGGTGAAGACAAAATAATTGATGGAGATGGCAGTTGGGTGACCGTCCGGGCGAGCTCTTACCGAACTGGAAAACGCTCCGCTAACGAGAGGCATCGTTGCGTACGCCAAGTCCGGCCAAAAAAAGTTTCGACTGCCGTCTGCGGCCCGCATCAAGACGCACTGATCTTGCACCGTTTTCGCCGGAAGTAACATTCTGGGCACCCTGAAATGGCGAAGAAAGGGAAAGCCCCACGTGCGACAACAGCGATTGCACGACCGCAGGACACTGACCGATTCGATGCTGAAGAAACTTTTGACGATTCTGAGGATGACTTCTTCCGGGGACGAGACAAAGTCATGCTGGACGAAGAGCCCGCCGCGAAGAGAAGGAGAAGACTAGAAGAGCAAGAGCGACATCTACAGCCATCCGACGAGGAAGTATATCTCGACCGCGCCGAGGAATCTGAGGATGAGGATGAAGCACACAACGCCGCGGAAGAGGGGGAAGAAGACGACACCTACTGGGGAACATCGAAGGCAGACTATTACAATGCCGATGTCATCGAGACTGAAGCGGATGCCCTTGAGGAGGAACAAGAGGCGCGGAGGCTGCAGGAGAAACAGCTCAAGGCCATGACTGAAGCGGATTTCGGGTTTGACGAAAGTGTCTGGGCCGGTGACAGCCAGACGGAGAAGAGGCCAACCGTCGAGCGTTTACCTGAACTGCAAATACCGGACACTGCGACCGACGATGAGCGGTTGAAGATCCTCAAGTCGAGATACCCTGAGTTCGAACCTTTGGCGAAAGACTTCCTGGAGTTGCAATCTACATACCAGTTACACAAGAAACAGGCGGAATTGGAACAGCCAGAGGATGGTCCCACTGTCAAATTCAGAGCCTTGTCTGCGTACCTCGGTTCAGTTGCGATGTATCTTTCGCTGCTCACGTCTACCAAGAACGGCTTGGCACTTCCTCCGGGAGAGCTACGCCAGCATCCGGTCATGGCGAACCTCGTCCGGTGTCGGCAGCTATGGCAGGAAGTAAAGTTCTTGCGCAAGATCGACAACCAGGCGCAGGAAAGCCACATCAGGGACGAGGTACCTGAAGCAATGGAGAAGACACCGCCAACACCCGAGAGGAAGAAGAAGGCGGAGGAGGGCAAGAAGCGGAGTTCGCCCCGACCGGACCCTGTATCACCAGAACCTCAAACTGCAAGCAACAAACGGAAGAGAGAAAATAGAGCGAAACAGAACGACCTCCAACAACTGCTCGCCGCGTCACTGAAGAAACCAACTGAGGCCGAATCAGATTTTGGCGACGAAGCGCCTCTGACCCTCGAAGAAGCTGAAGAGAAGGCTCGGCGGAAGAAGAGTCTACGATTCTACACATCTCAGATCGTGCAGAAGGCAAACAAGCGAGGGGAAGCATCGCGACAGGCGGGCGGTGACGACGATGTGCCGTACAAAGAACGCATACGAGACAAACAGGAGCGGTTGATGCGGGAAGCCGAGCAGAGAGCACGATCCAGCGCAAACAAAGACGAGGCTCTTGGCACTGACGATGAAGGCTCGGACCGTGGCCAGGAAATCAAAGATGAGGATAACGAGTACTATGATATGCTGGTGTCGAATTCGAAGCAAAAGAAAGCTGGCAGGCAAGCCAGAGCAGAAGCATACGCCGCGGCCACTAGACATGGCGCGCAGGTCTATGAACAAGAACAAGTCGGACCGGACGGCAAGAGAAAGATCAGTTACGTGATCGAGAAGAACAAAGGCCTGCAACCGAAGAGGAAGAAGGACGTCCGCAATCCTCGAGTCAAGAAGAGGAAGAAGTTTGACGAGAAGATGAAGAAATTGAGCTCGATGAGGCCTGTCTACAAGGGCGGCGAGGGCAGAGGAGGGTACGGTGGCGAAGCGACGGGCATCAAGACAAATGTGGTCAAAAGTGTCAAATTGTGAGAGATCAATGTACAGGTCGTCCATCCAGCTCACTCGTCCAGTTTTTGCTCTGTCCACCGTCCATTTCATGCAGTTCTCGACTTGCCAGTTGTTGCGCGTAAGGTGGGGCAGGCTGATAAGGCGAAACACTGACACTCGCTGACTTTGATTCCTGGTATTGGAACGTGTCGGCATGAGACGGTACGCGTTGGGTCCGCCGCCTCCGACGCAGAACGAACCAGCCCAGCCCAGCACCCAGTGCGATGGCGCCGAGTCCACACCCGACTCCAATACCTGCTGCTGCCCCGGGCGCCAAGCCGGGAGAGCTGCTTTGTGAGATTTCTTGCGCAGTAGGACCGGTGCTGACGGGATCGGACGTCGCTGCAGGTGGCGTGGTTGTGGACGAGCCGGACGCAGTCGATACAGAGCCGGTCGTTGCGCTGCCAGAGCTTGTGCTTGACGTCGTCGCAGAGATTGTGCCCGAGGCCGTCACCGAGGTAATCGTCGCAGTGCCGACTGTGGCGGTATCGAATAGTTCTCGTTGCAGGGGTATTGTTTCTGCCAAGCTCGCGTCAGGTTGGTGGTCGCATGCAGATAGCATTGTGTTGAGGACTGTCCTGTCAGCTCCAATTCCTACATGGTGGGTCGTCCTTACAATTCCCAAGCACAACCGATCCCTCATCTGACTGCAGACACGAAGCGCAGGTACTCGCATATGTTGGGAACGCAGTGTCGTTGATCGAGCAATATGCATACTGTTTTGCAGGTTCGGGTGAGAACCACGATGTTTGAAGGACTGGATACAATCCAGCACAGTCGGCTTCGCATTGCGGGAGATTTGGCGTGCTTCCGTTGCCCTGGAACATGCAGTATTGCAGGGTATATTTCATGTTGACTGTTGATCAGCTCTTGCCGATCGCCAGTTGGGAGCGCCTTCCTCACATAGAAACCAGTAGATGTCATTGTTCTGCGGCGTACTGGTGTCGCCATTTTCCGCAGAACTCCTACTCTCGCATTCAAGGCAGCTGCGAAATAGCACGCCATTTGCCGTGTTCCAATACTCCTCGTCGCTGCAGGACAGGTCCGAGCTGTAGGTTAACGAAGGGCCATTGCACGTGTCCGCACATAGGGATATGTTCGTCACTTCGAGGCAGTGCGACCGCGAGACCCAGGTTACAAAGAAGAGCAGCAAGGTCAACATCACGGCAACACGACAAAACAGCGACCGAGACAGTACGAAAACCCCAACAGGCCGGGCATGAAAGGAAGAAGGAGAGGAAGAACCTCACCTACAGAAGGAAGAGACGAGTGGGCATCCAGGCCCCCAGAAGCACGCGCTTCGTCCGCTCTACCATCCACTTTCGCAGACGAGCGCATCGTGCCACGGGTTGGGGGCCACGCGCACTGTGGTACAGTACCATGAGACTCGGCCAGCAACAACATGGAAAACAGGGGCTGAGTTGCAATTTCATACACAGGGGCGACGTTATGCTTCAGGCCATCGACAGGTCTACATGGAGCCAATTGAACGAGATGAGCGGTTGCTTGGCGGGGATCAGGCGTGCCAATACTCCCCACCGTTGGCTGCTCCGGCTTCTCTCCCCGACCGCCGAACGCGCTCCGGTGGCACAGCAATGGCTTGACGATGGCTGTTCAACCCGCAGTTTCACGGGTTGTCGATTTGCAAGCTATGGGTCGCCGTGTCTGCATTTGAGGCACCACGCCACTCTCAACAGGGAACAAATACGGAGTACTCCGTACTGTGGTACATTCAATCCATGGTTCCACTCGTTTACCCGACCGCGACTACCAATGCTCCGTGTACAAACGAGTCCCATCTTCTCACCTCATGCCTCTCCCTCCTTTGGACCACAGGGCGCAACATGGATCTGCCAGTACTTCTGGAACGTCTCTGGGAGATCACCGCTGTCTGGCCTGCTCTCATCCTCGACCCAGTACTGAGGATGAGTGACGCATTCTGCCAGGATGCCTTCCTTTACACCGGTGGTTTGATACTGCAGGAATCTCTGGGTGACCTTGACATATTGATTAACACCTTCGTGGACGTCGATCGTGGCGCCGGTCGTGAAGCTCAACAGCCATGGCTCGATCAGCGGCGCGTCGGTGACGGATGGGTGGGAGGTGCCCACTGCAGGTGATCAGTAATTCATCCGCGGACGATTGGGAACAAGTACATACAGGAAGTCATGAACCACGCGTCTTTGCCTCGTTTCAACACGCCTCGGACGACGTCCTTGACAACGTCAAAGTGCGCTCGGCCGAAGAAGATCGAACGTCGACTCGACCAGGAATTCGAGTGAAGAATCAAAGTCGGGACACGGACATCATGATTGAGAGGACCACTTTGTTTGCCGCTGCAGTCTAATCAGCTCCAGTCTCGACTTCACCAAGTTCCCGACTTACGGATCAAGCACCACCGCGCCCTGGAATGGGAGAAGCTCTGATGGTCCATTCCTCAGAGTTTGCAGCTAAGGAGCGTTAGCGGTATCAGGCGGCAGAGCAGACAGACATACTGCTAGCGTGGCTCCAAATGAGTGGCCGCCAATCGTGGCATTCTTGATGGCAAGTCGTCCTTCCCATTCATATAGATGCTGGCCTTCGTGTCGGGAATTTGATTTGAAAATCTCGCCACCAGCGCCATGATTGATCCGCTCCAGCACGCCCACAGTTTCTTCGACTTCCGCTTGTCGGAAATCAAGCTGAGCCTTCTTGAATGTGTCGCCATCGAGGCCGGAATCAACCGTCAAGTGTCGGACATCAAAATGCAACAGTGTCCGAGGCGGCTGGCCGTGTCTGATGATCTGCGTGCCCGGTCCGCTGCCATCTCGATGTTCGATGGCCGCGACAACAAAGCCTCGACTTGCGAGCTCTCCGACGTACTGGGTGTACTGAGTCCGGGAGCTGGCCATGCCATGGGAGAACACCATGACGGGTATTCCCTCGTCGACCGTCAAAGGTTCGGTCTCGAACCCCGGCGACTGCAAGAGGACTGGAGAGTCATGCAGCGGAACGTCGACATGTGCTGGAATTTTTGTACTGCCCACCAAGCCCCATAAACCGAAAGTGATGAGCGAGTTGGTGACAAAATTGCTAATGTGAGCAAATCGAGCGTAACCTTCGCCAACGATTGCACGCGGCTTTGGCACCCACAGATGATGCGGTTTCGAAGAGACCGTGCCTCTTCTCGTAGGGTAGTACAGAGTGAATAGAACAGTCTCGAGCTACGATCGTCAGAACATTCTCCTGCAGCCACGTCGTACTCACCTGGAAAGCCGGATGCCCGCCATCCTTGAACGTGGCGTTATTGATCGACCGAGTCTCGACCGGGACCTCCACGTCAATTGTGCCAACGCCAAACGGACCCGTGTATGCGGGCAGGTTTGATGAAAGCAGTGGTGACGACGAAGACAGAGTACGAACGACTAAGAAAGTGGCGATTCCGCAACAAAGAATGTACCCCCATGTCGAGCGAGGTTGGATTGTTCTCCATAGTCTTTGGCGCAATCGCTCCCATATCAATGACCCCATCTTTGCGACACGTCACGGGCAACACTGGTAGGAATACTAAAGATTTGGAAAAGGCTCTTATGGTCATGTCCAACTGGGAAGTATCTTGGGGCTGAGTGCGTAAGCGGCCGCTGCCCCTGCAGTCATGGTGCGATCCGGCGCCGATGACATCATTTAGGAGACCTTGCTCGACACCTACGGCTTGCCTCGTACGAGGTACGAGTTCTTCGAGCGGGTGTCGAATTCCGGAAGGATGCCTTGGATCATTCAGAGCAAAACCATCCCAGCAGCACGCAGTTTTCGATGAATTGCCTGCGCTGTCAGTAACGCTCAGGCAATGCCGGAGACGGACGAGCGTCACACCCCTAATTTTCCAAGGGCGCCTGCCAAGCCTGCCTTTGATTATCCATGCGTCTAACTGCGTCCTTTTGCTCCTGTACTCAGCACTCTCTGGGTTCCAAATCATCGTATCATTCCCGTCCCAGCGGTAAGCCGCTGTCACGCCTATAGCGATCTGCCGTTCGACAAATCATATCCTCGGAACAACTCTAGACAGTGGTCCCTCTTCTACACCACCTAACCCACCACGGTTGCAGCAATTTTGTGGCGGCTATACCAGAACGAGGGGGCCGTTGTAAAGAGGACACCAGTCTGTGATCATGTTCGCTGGATATCTTGTTCCACCCGCCAACCCTTCTGGAGGGACCAGGTCTTGGGTGCCAGTCTTGAAAGATGTTGTGTCGGATTGCTCACGGCTGCTTCATACTTCGTTTTCGCCCGCTTACTGATATTCTTCAGCCTTTTGAAGCAATTGGCGTTGGTCTTCTCCTTACACTCGTCATGCTTCCTCGAGCCAGTCAATAGTACCAGGACCCGGGCTCTGCGCGGTATTTGCGCTGCGCCTACACGCGTCAACAAAGTGGGCGCTGGACCGTCACGCCCTACCAAACGAACTCATACAAATCGCCCTACATGGGCACGTGGAGTTCTCAGACAATCAGCCTCATGCTCCTTCAATGTTTTATTTAATCGGGTAGCGCCGCTTTCTGGGAGAGCAGCTGCCTCGAATCATATTGGGATGAATAGTCCACAACCTGCGGAAGTTCCTGCGTCTGCGCCTCAGTGTGCGGTGTTGGCTCGACCCTTTCCCTTTTTCTCTTGCTGTTCGGCATGTTTCTTCGGAGGAGGATCAAGGGCTCTTTGAAACCGGCGCAACATGCGCCCTAGAACTTGCTCTCCGCCCCGGACTGTATGGACAGAGGCATTGTTACCCCACGGGAGATCTCACCGCAGCCAAGCCACCAGAATGCATTCTATCGATCCGATGGAACGTGGGAATCCCCTCATCTTGGAAGCATATTCCCTTTACGAGGCGGACAGTCAGCCAGCTCCACACCAAAGACGCCCAGCTTTTTCTGTATACCAAGCTCCCGATCGTTGGCTGGTTTCTGTTCTAGAAGCCTGATGTACGTTTCTTGGCTTTCCTTGGTTCCCCGGGTTTCCATCCATTTAAACCACGAAAAGCGGTCGGGGCAATTCTTGTCGAGGCGGGAGGGTTCGTCTTGTAACCTTTGATTGGCTGGAAGAGCGGATGGGCTGTATTGGCAACATTGGCAGGCTTGTCCTGGCTGGGAGCGGCTTCAGTTCAGCCGGCTTGGTATTGAGCTGGAAGCGATCACGTTCTTGCGGGGGATTTGGGGCCCTGTGAAGAAAATTCGGCAGGTAAGTGCTTACACCAGGCAAATACTGAAGATGACAGCGTCCAACCCGAGTGCTGCAGAAAAGGGCGGGATGGCAAAGCATGAAGCAGCCAAGCCTTCCGCCGAGACCGTCTCCCGAGCCACCTTCCGCCTTTGTCCAGGGATCCAGGGTGGATCTGGCAGTTTCATGACAGGGTCGCCGTCCTGCAAGACCACTGTCCCCATCCATCTGATCAGTCTCCATATCCAGACGAACCCCGGTGGATGGAGTCAACATTACCCTGTCCTACTTCTCCATGGCCCTGGGTTATGCTACCCCAGCACCGCATCCTGGCTGGGTTCACCGGACTTCACAGCCTCACCTAACTACCAAAGCATCGATGTTGAACCTAATCTCTCCAAGCCCCGACATGGCTCCCCGCAGATCTCACGCATGGAATCCGTAGTTTGGCAGCCAGTTACTACATATCTTCCACACCAATGGGAGATTGACTCCAAGTGACCTTGCTATCGTCTTTAGCCTGAACTCTAGCAAGGTGACATTACACCTGGGGAACCGGCATATAACGGACGTTGCACCTCTCTTGTCCTCTGTCCGTCGCGTTGCTCCTGCCCAGAGACTGCCTGCTACCAATCTATTATCGCTAACATGGCGAGAGGAGACGCGGGCTATCGCTTCTTCAAGCGGATCGTCCACAATGAGGCCATGGCGCAGGACCCCCCCGAGATCTATGGCTGGAGGGCACTTTTCCTTGCAATGAGTGTACGGCAACCTGCTGTTTCCTGACTTTGGCAAGATCTAACTGGGTCGCAGTCCGGCTTTGGTGCTATGCTGTTCGGGATGGACAGCTCCATCATCTCTGGAGTTGTCGTCTTACCCGCCTTCCTCGCTCGTTTCGGCTTAGACGGTGCTGGGAGCAAGGCCGCGCTCGCCAACCTACAAGCCAACATTGTCTCAACGCTCCAAGCAGGTTGTTTCGCCGGCGCCATCATTGCCGGTTTTATGGCCGACCGGATCGGGCGCAGAAGATCATTACTTGTTGCAGGCACCGTTGTTCTGGTCGGTGTACTCCTCCAGTTCAATGCGTGGGGACACTTGGCAGCGCTGTACGTCGGCAGGTTCATCGCAGGCCTCGGGGTTGGAGTCTGCTCTGTTGTTACACCATTATACACTTCCGAGAACGTCCCCAGAGCCATTCGCGGTCTTCTCACTGGTACCTATCAGTTCTTCATCGTCCTTGGGGGCATGTTGGCGTATTGGATCAATTACGGTTCAAGCTTGCATCTGCCTGGGGATAGCTCCTGGGTCGTACCACTGGCTGTGCAGGGTATTCCTGCTGTTCTCCTGCTGGTGTGTATGTTCTTGTGCAACGAGTCCCCCCGATGGTTGGCGAAGCAGGACCGATGGGAAGAAGCAAAGGCCATCCTGGCCAAAGTCCGCATGCTGCCCGCTACTCACGACTACGTCGAGGCCGAATTCGGCGAGATGGTGACTCAGCTTGAGAACGAACGCGCCCTGATGCGCGGGGCCGGCTTCAAAGACCTCATGAGGGAGATGTGGTTGATACCTGGAAACCGTCGACGGGCCATCTTGGTCGTCGTGTTGATGATCTGTCAACAGATGACTGGAACGAACGCCATCAACAATTACGCACCGCTCATATTCCAGAACATCGGCGTCCAGGGCCACAATACCGGGCTGTTCGCTACGGGCATCTACGGCATCGTCAAGTGCATCAGTTGTGCAATCTTCCTTCTATTCTTGGCAGACACCCTGGGACGACGCAAATCGCTCCTCTGGACCGCCATTGGTCAAGGCTGTTGCATGCTCTTCATCGGGCTATATATCAGAATCTCTCCGCCCATCAAAGGCGAGCCCGTTCCCGCCGTGGGTTACGTTGCCCTGGTTTGCATCTTCTTGTTTGCAGCGTTTTTCCAGTTCGGATGGGGACCAGTCTGGTACGTTTACGTCCGGAAAGCGCATTCTTAGCTGACTGTTTGCAGCTGGATCTATGCCTCCGAGATTCCCACTGCTCGACTCCGAGCTTTGACTGTCGCTCTGGCCGCCGCGACTCAATGGCTTTTCAACTTTGTTGTCGCACGTTCGGTACCGGTAATGCTGGTCACCGTTGGGTAAGCGTCAATCTGCTTGAGAAGGTTTCTTGCTGACGACTCTAGTGCAAATGGTTACGGCACTTACCTCATCTTTTGCTCGTTCGCTTTCACCATGTTTGTCTTTACCTGGTTCTTCATCCCTGAGGTAGAGGCATCCGTTTGCTCGAGACAAATCCATGCTAACAGATCATCGCAGACCAAGGGACTGTCACTCGAGTCAATGGATGCGTTGTTCGGTGTCGCGCCTCATGACGAGGTCGCTTTGGAACGGGGTCAACTCGGTTCGGTGAAGCCAATACGGGAAAGTTTGGAAAAGGACGTTCAAGTCGAGCAAGTCGAAAAGTGAAGGGCGGGCGAATGGCATTCATGGTACCTGCTTTACATGATGTGGCTGTAACAAGCTCCAAGTTGGATGCATCAGTGTCTGAAGTGCGAAATATGATTGACAATGATACGTGCTTCATGACCAAACCAAGCAAAGAATGATTCGTATTGCTAGAGTGATCCCGCCGTATCTATATGTGCTTGGAATCGATTTGTGGTAAGAAAGTAAGAATAGTTTCGCTCGGTTCCACCACGCCGTTTATCACTGGGCACCACACTCCGGGAGCCGTATTGAAAGAACAAACGTAGAAAAAACCGGAGCCGTGGCAGACAAGAATCAATGAAAGTAAATAATATGCACTGCCACCACCATGGATCTGCACCGCTGGAGAGTCTGATCCTTCGAAAGTATCCCGTCACAAGAGCCAAAGGTCAAAGTTTGAAGTCGGAGCAATCTTTGCCATGTCGACTACTCTGGTATGGAAAGCGGGCGAAAGTTGTCGTCGGGCGTCGGCGTCTGCTGCTTCGTATGCGGCGTGATTCCCCTGGAGCCGGGCGTCCAGCAACCGTTTGTAAAGTTGCTTGATTTGGTCCCGCTGATCCGGGCTCAAGCTCTCGAACTCATCCCTCAGCTTTTGGAATCCTTCGGTCGGGATCTGAGACATCCTGTTCAAGCTGTGGAGGACTTTCTGAGGCATGCTGTTCTTGAGTGCTTCATCTCGAGCCTAGTTGAAGGCCTGCTGATCGTTCTTTCTGCGGGCAGCTATAAACTTCCGAAGCAGGTCGCGCACAGCCGTGAGGTTCTTTTCGCTGGTGCCAATCTCGGATTTGACTTCCTCGCGTAAGCGTCTAAACTCATCCAGCAGCTTTCCTTTTGGCTGTGTGCCTTGTCGGGACTGTCTCTGGGTAAAGGGAGAGACGGCCGCGAGGTAACCGTAGTCCTGAGATGAAGTTTGTAGAGCCGAAGTAGGAGGGGCTGGCGTTTGGGTGCGGGCTGGCAGAGGGGGCCCGAACTGATCCTGATCTAATCCACTCCGAGGAAGGTATTCATCGATAAAAATCTGTCTCTAGGGTGCCCTAAGAGGGGACTTCACAATGGGGTTTAAATCACCACGTGAGCGAGAACCTAGCTATTCAGGGGAAGGGGTACACTCTATACCTTAAACTAGGCTTAGGTTTAGAGTAAAAGAATAGAGCTATTATAATAATACTAGTACTAGTACTAGTACTAGGGTTAGGGTTAGGGTTAGGGTTAGGGTTAGGGTTAGGGTTAGGGTTAGGGTTAGGGTTAGGGTTAGGGTTAGGGTTAGGGTTAGTGTTAGGGTTAGGGTTAGGGTTAGGGTTAGGGTTAGGGTTAGGGTTAGGGTTAGGGTTAGGGTTAGGGTTAGGGTTAGGGTTA